>NW_020329461.1:0-331549 GCF_001858045.2 Oreochromis niloticus | reverse complement strand
CCTGCTCAAAGTTTCTCTTTCCTGAACTTGGTGTTTGTGACTGATGCTGATCGTTTCCCTGTGAAGCTCCATGTGAAGGTAAGTGAAGCAGTGTGTAATGTTTTTCTGGCTAACATCAGCTGTGTGCAGTTTTGTTCCAGCACAAACAGCACAAATCTGCCACTCCATAGTTCATGGTAATGGAGCTGTGCCAACGAGGCTGAGTGTTAAACACTCCTCCAACTAAGTGTTTGAGTATGTGTGTGTTGGTTTATGTTATTTGTTTCTAAGCAAGTGTAAGTTATTATTTCCACTGTGCCTCTATCTAAAGTCTGTATACAAAAGATGGCCTTGGACAGCAAGACTTAGTTCATAGTTTAGTTTGTGTTGAAGCATCAGGTTGAGTGTTTTTACTTCAGTTTCTGGAAGTTTCAGCTGATGTTAATAAACACGTTTGTTGCTGATTGTTTTCAACCGATGTCAAAAGTTGATGCTGCTCACAGATGAACAGATGTGTTTTCAGCATTTGGTAATTTTAATTGTTATTTGTGCTGCCAGAATTTTCCTGATGTGATGAATGTGCAGCTAGAAACATCTGGGGTTGGTGAGGACGGGTTGAAATGTTGACAACATGATCAGCAGCTGAAATGGAACAGCAGATTTCCTCTCAGTGTTTAAGAGACTTTTGGAGACTTCTGATCACTTCCTGTTAGACATGTTTGACTGTAAACCTCTTACTGAAATTATGCTGCTGACTTCAGAGAGGGTTCAGCCTCCACAGTGAAATAAAAGAGGAAAGATGTAAACGTTCCTGTGCAGTGAGCTCCCTCAGACATTTGATTACACTCAGACAAACAGCAGCTTCACTGCATTTAGTTCATGTTTGTCTGTTTAGACACAATCACTGCTGTGTTTTAGTGTCTCTGCTGGAACTGCACAAAACTCCTTCATTCACCATCCCAACACTGAGAGGATGTTAGAGACACAGGGGCACCTCCACCTCTCCCCCTAGGAGAGCCCCTGGAGCTGAGAAAGTACCAGAGCACAAAGCGAAAAAAAAAAAAAAGACATATTTTCAGGAGAAACCACTTCAGTTTTCTTCCACTCCAGCAAAAGTTCCAGCAAAACAAATATTTATAGATCAGAAATTAAAAGATCAAATCTGTCAGGTGTTACATGGACAGAAGATGTCCTTTGGCCTGAGCAGGAAGAAGAGAACAGCCTGAGGTTCCTGTCTTTAATACTCCACCTGATCCTAGTCTGTGTGACATCAGTACACAGAGCAACAGCTTAGCAACCACACTTCCTGTGTTTAAAAACTGTCTGAGCCCGTAGGTGGGACAAACACTAAATCACTATCAGTTGCAGGACTGTGACAAATTTGCTTAAACCACTTCCTCTTCTAACACAGACAGATGAGCAGACAGAGCTTTGCTCTCGGCTCTGTGGGTTTGCAGGTTCAGACTGATTGGGTTGATTTTGACTTCCTCTCCAACATTTTTAGACCCAACATAAAAAAAATTCAGTTGTTACTTTCTACAACACACAATACAGAAAGTATAGGTACAGAAGCAGTAACATTGCCTAAGATGTGTTTAAAACAGTTTCAGTAAATCATCCTTTTACAACTGTAACCGTGTTTAACAGGAACATGGTCATTGAAAGCATCACGGTCGATGCTGCTGTCTCCTGTCTCTGAAGAAAGAAAGCTGAATTCTTCATCAGTCACACAATGTTCCTCAGTCTCTGCATCTGTGTCTCTGACTACAGCTGTGTTTGAACAAACTGGAATGTCAGATTCTTCAACACGTTGAATATTTGGTGTTTAACTTTATTTGGTATTCTGTCTTTGACTCAGTCTGCTGTCACTTTGTTTCAGGGAGAAAAAGAGATTTCAGATTAACTGGTGTACCTGCTGCTCCAGCACTAAAGGGCAGTATAGGTGACCACGCTGTTGTCTGTTCACAATTTCACCAAAGCTAATAAACTGTTGGCTAAATGTTGGCAGAGGTAAACAGAGGTGACAGGAGCAGATAATAAGGATTAAATATATGCTGTGTAACTAAATGCTGCTAGTCTTTGACGTCACTCCCAGCAGCATCACCTCATTTCTTTACTTTGACCTTTAACATTAGTTAGCTTAGCTAGCAGAGCAGTTAGAGTATGAACTCTAAGCAGTCAGCTTGGTCCTGGACATTGTTACTGACATAAAGCTGCTCTCTGCAGCCATGTTTGACCTGCTGCTTTGTAGGACTACAGTAATGGAGGGATTTGGAGGCTGAACTGGGCTCAGTGACACTTTTTGTAGTGAACTGATGAAAGCTGTGTCTCAGATGGATGTTAGTCAAACACATCAGACACGACCTCTGCAGCAATCTGTATTTACACCAAAACTTTACTGCATGGAAATCAGGACAGTTGATCTTTGGCAGTTCACTAAGTATCTGCATCATCAATTTCACTACAGTGTTCAGGCCCAAAAATCACACAGTTTCTCTGGAAAAAAGTTACAAGAAATTGAAATATGTCCAAAATATCTGTATCAGATCAGAGGCTAGTTTCATGAAGAAGATTGGTAGTGGCTGCTCCACCACAGGAACACTATGACCTCCAGCACACAATGAACAACACACTCACTTAACATAAACACATTTATTAAAACAAAATTTTAAACAATAACCCTTTTCTTTTTGTGTCTTTGCACTCAGGGGGCCCCAAAAAAGAAAAAAATACAAGCATAAATGTTTCGTAAACTTATCTACAGCGACTCATGTTAAGTGTACCCAAGGGAAGGAAGGAAAAGAAAATTCTAGAGCTAGACTAGGCGGCAGCTACACTGTGGTGCGTTCAATTACCGCAAAAATGATCAGAAATCTCACACTTCAGAAAATAACCTGGGTTACATGCACGTGAATGATTTGTGTTTCCTCTGCAGGTGAAGGTAGAAAGTGTGTGTGAGCTGAATTGAGCAGCATGAATCAGTGTGAGGACAGAGAGGAGGGAGTCCCTCCCTCTAAAAGCACTCTGTGTGGGGAACATGAGAGCCAGACCAAAGCTCAGAGCTGAGATGACCATCTCTAACTGTCCATGACTCTTCTCCATGTCACAGCTCAGCACTCACATCACTGCTCCATCATTATTCACAGGAACCCACCTGGACCTCCACCCAGCTCTGTGTCCTCTAAGAGCAAACAGGTGATGGATTTCTTTCGTAATTTAGGGCAGGAAAGGTCATCTGAGAGAAGGTAGGTTCTTATCAGTATTAAAATGTCTATAATTATATCAGCTTTTTTTATACTGCGAGGCACATTGTATTACATTATACATGTTTAATGTTCACTTACTTTTTAGGATCTACCAGAGGCAGACTGTTTGTTTTCCTGTAAAAAGCTGAACTCTAATCTAAGACTGTTACTGACAGAAAACAGCTGCATTATCTGCAGTCTGTGTGATAAGAGCTGCTTCAATGACTTCTATCACAGAATAAAACATGTTTGTGTCTGCAGAGGTCAGAGGTCACAGTCTGCAGGATCCAGCTGTCTGTCTGTGAGGAGTGACCCGTCCATACTTCAACCTCCATGCTTCAGTAATGAACCTGGACCAACGAGGTCAGAGAACTGTAATGAGCTTCTTTACATGTTTGTGTTTTCCTGGATACATATGATTAAAGATTAATTAAAAAGAAAAGAAAAATATAACTCGGAGGCTGGGCCAGATGAGGATGAAGACTCGGAGGCTGGGCCAGACGAGGATGAAGACTCGGAGGCGGGGCCAGGCGACGCAGAAGCAGAAGCTGCAGCTGGCGTGGATGATGAGGCTGCAGCTGGCGCGGATGATGAGGCTGCAGGCAACGGCGTGGAAGCCAGAGACGGTGGCGCTGCAGGCTGGACGGATCCCTTGGATCCTCCAGCGACGACTGCAGACGAAGGCCGGAGCGGTCCCTCGGACCCTCCAGCGGAGACTAGAGACGAAGGCTGGAGCGGTCCCTTGGACCCTCCAGCGGAGACACGAGACGAAGGCTGGAGCGGTCCCTTGGACCCTCCAGCGGAGACACGAGACGAAGGGCGGAGCGGTCCCACGGACCCTCCAGCAGAAGCCATCACAAAGCCAGCAGGCATGGAGTCCACTAGCTGACGTAAAGGCAACTGGCAATGCACTGAGCACTGGCTCTGCCCAGGCAATGCTGACATGGTGCAGTTCTCAGGTGGCTGCTTAAACTTCAGGGGTCCAGAATCAGCTGGGACTGAGACCTAGCCTCTGGGGAAGCCCTGGAGTGGCAAACTGTGCCAATGGCAGCTAAACCTTGAAAAGCACCTTGAGTAGAAATAAGACTTTCTCCCTGCATGGAGTGAATGAGTGAAACTGGTTGTTGTGGCTCCTCCAACCTACGGCCGCGGCAGGCTAAACATGAGGACACAGATGACGCGCAACAATAAACGCATACAATACACTTCTGTAACATTTGCTCCTTTTATTCCACATGCAACTGTCCAATATACAAATCAGCACATGGGATTAACTATTAAACAAATAACTGCAACTCACCACCAACTGGCACCAATTACTATGCCAAATAACAACTTGGCCTATGGCATCAATTAGTGCATAAATATACAAAAACCATCAAGTTACAGTCAAAATACATCAAAATCATTCAAGCTGCGCTCAAGCTGTGGTCAACAGAAAGTTTTGCCTCATGCACACCCTACCTTTCTGCTCATCAACATCAGGTGCGGTGAACAGGTGAGTGCAACCACATTTATCATCTAACACACCCATGAGACATGCCCCACACCCGTGCACCAATACAGGGAGTCCATTTAAACCAACCCACTTAATCAAAAAAGAGCAACTCGTGGCTCCTACATACCGGCCCCTAATTTTAGAGCAATAATTACATCATACCTACCATGTAGGAGACATATTGATAAACATGATCAATCCTTTATCAAACGTTCAAAGATACAATTTCAATTCAAAATAAACAAATACACATTAATACAAATAGACATTTGAAAAAGTCAATTTTCATGACTCTTCTGCTTCCTGTAGAAGACACACTTTAGTGATCGGCCTGTCCAAACAACCAGTCTTTGTTTTAACACGGATCTGACGTACAAGTCCTTTACCATCAGAAATTGCTTCCACAACCCTTCCAGTCACCCAAGAGTTACGAGGCGCAGAATCATCGACCACAATAACCACATCCCCAGGAATGAAGTTCTGTCCGATTCTCTGCCACTTCTGACGCTCTTGAAGCTGGGGCAGATACTCCTTAACCCAGCGCTTCCAGAACAGGTCAGACATGTACTGTACTTGCCTCCATCGACATCGTCCATACACGTCCCCCTTCTGAAACACTCCTGGTGGCATCAATGGCTTGGTCTTAAGCAGCAACAGATGGTTAGGAGTCAAGGCCTCTAAATCATTAGGATCAGTAGAAGCTTTGGTTATTGGCCTACTGTTCACAATAGCCTCTGCCTCACAAAGAACTGTACAAAGGCCTTCTTCATCCAAATTCTGCACTTTCAAAATGGAATTTAACACCTTCCTGACAGACCTTATGAGACGTTCCCAAACACTGCCATGATGGGAACCAGCAGGAGGATTAAAAATCCACTTTATGCCCTTTTGTAGCAGCATCTCATGACTCTGTGCCTGATTCCATCCTTCCACTGCCTCTTTCAACTCACGTTCACCACCCACAAAGTTCCCAGAGCACACTTCTTCCAGTGTAACCTCCAGGTCCAGTATTATGTCATTTCCTCTGGGAATATTCCTGTCCTGTTGCTGTCAGTTGCCACCAAACATGAACCCAAAATCACCAAAGAAGCTGGAGAAGATATTGCTGTGAGAGCTGTGGTGACCCTCTTTGAGCCCATCCTCTCCATACATGTCATACTGTTTCCTTTTCTCCTTATCTAAGAGGACCTCATAGGCTGCCCCCAAGTCTGTGAACCTGTCCAGGGCTTGCGGGTCGTCTTGCTTTCTGTCTGGGTGTAACTGCAAAGCCAGCTTTCTGTAGGCCTTCTTGATGTCCCTGATTGATGCACTCTTGTGTTCATTTGCATCAACAGCAAGAACTGAAATGGCCATTTTAATCTCTGGATCATTTGAAGAGATCTTTCCAAAATCAAGGTTCACTGGCCATTTAATTTCTGGTTCAGCAAGAAACTTTGGCCCTGTCAACCAGGAATCATCCTTGATAAACATCCGTTTAAGGCTCATAGTTCGCTGTTCTACGACCTTCTTATTATTTGGCATTTTTACCTGATTGCACCTAAAAGGTAAAACAATGGTATAATGACCATCAACCAACTTAACCGAGTCCATCACTGACTTCATAAATTGCTGATCTTCTCTAGACAAAGCAAACTGCTCATCCTGAATACATTCTGGAAAATCAGCCTTCATTTGACATTCCCACAGCTTATCCAATCTTGCCACGGAAATCCTATTGACACTCACATCAAAAATGTCAGTCTTGCGATCCTCTCTGAGAGGACCATTCACCGTCCAACCCAGCATAGTTTTTACAGCATAGGGACCTCCATCCTGACTTCTAACAACATCCCACGGCTCTAAAGCCTTGGGCACATTGGTCCCGATCAACAGGTCTACCCCGGAATTTATCTCCAGTATCTTAATGTAGCGCAAATGTGGCCATCTATTCAGATCTTCCTGTCGGGGAATATTGCATTGATGAACAGGCATGCTTTTCTGAGTAAATAAGTCAGGCAAGTCACAGTAGTGATCCAAATCCAAACCAGCTACATCCAAATCTGAAACTACATAGCTACTGACCATTTTGTCCTGACCCATTGTCCGCAACAGAATGCCAGTTTTCCTTCCTGAAAGATTCAGGCTATTCATGAGCCCTTCAGTACAAAATGAAGCTGAACTCCCAGGATCTAGAAAAGCATAGGTTATCAGTGACTGATTACCTTTCTTGGACTTCACTCTAACTGGTATTATGAATAGAGCACTATTTTGCTCACCGGCCCCAGTAACACCACTGCTTTGCACAGCACATGAAGGACCTTCATCTGGTGGTTCTCCCCCTCCTATAGTTTGCACTGAAACACTTTCCCTCTGCTTGGAGTGGATATGTAAGAGTGTGGGGTGTTTCTGATTACAGACTTTACACAAGAGACGTTTCCTGCAGTCCTTGCTTCTGTGCCCACTGCGCAGACAACCAAAACACACACCATTCTCTTTCAAAAAAGATAATCTTTCACAGTGCAACTTTCTTTCAAATGAAGGACACAAATCCAACATATGCCCTGCTCCACAAAACAAGCAAACCTTGGTCACAACTGAACCACACTCTCTCCTCAACGCTGGCTAAATCTTCCCTTCCACCTTGGCCACTGTAGTAGCAAAACTACTCTTCTTAGCCTTAGGGTAAAACTGAGACTTAACATTCCTCGCCTCTTTTCTGATGGCTGTTGGAGGATCCTTTATATCTCCAAACAATGGGTCACTTGCGATCTTCACTTGCCTTTCAACAAACTCAACAACATCGCTAAAAACTGCTTTACGTTGGAACCTCTCCTGCAGATCGCACACAACATTCGTCCATTTATCCCTGAGCTTATAAGGCAACTTTTTTATAACTGCTTGCATATTAGCAGAGACATCCAACTCATGCAAGGACTCAACGTCTCCCATTGCATTGCAGCATTGCCTTAATAAAAACCCATATTCCTGCAAAGCCTTCACATCATCAGATTTGATAGATGGCCATTTACTGACCCTTTCAATGTAGGCAGCAGCAATTCTCAGCGAATTGCCAAAGTTCTCCTGGAGCAAAGATTTAGTTTTAGCATATCCATACTCAACAGGCATATACTGACAGCTTCTAACCATTTCTCTTGGATGGCCTCTAGTATATTGCTCGAGAAAATATAAACAATCCTTAGCACTGTGAGCTTGACTCTCCACCATGTGCTCAAAAGCTCTCATAAATGTTTGATATTGCAAAGGATCACCATCAAAGAACTGAATGTCACGCCTTGGTAGCAAAAACAGAGACTGCTGCTCAGCCAATAAAGTTGTAATTTCATTTTGTTTCTTCAAAACGGTGACTAGATGATCATGACCCTCACTACCTTGCACTGTATGTGTAAGATGTTTTGATTGTGCGTGAGACTGCGACATCATCTGAGTAGTCGAAAAAGCACCTGGAAATACTTGTGGCTTCGTCTCTGACTGTTCCAACAAAACGACCTTGGGCTGAAAAGTATTTTTAACCTTGGGCCTCACATCCAATACCTGCGCTTGATGATCACTTACATCAACACCCTGATAGGGTCGCTCTGGTAACACAGGTTTGAATGTCGGAGCATTAGGATTTAAAACGCCTAAACGCCCCTGCTCTCGTTCTAAATATGGGGCGATCGTGGCTCAAGAGTTGGGAGTTCGCCTTGTTGCCGGTTCGAGCCCCGGCTTGGACAGTCTCGGTCGTTGTGTCCTTGGGCAAGACACTTCACCCGTTGCCTACTGGTGGTGGTGGTCAGAGGTCAGAGGGCCCGGTGGTACCAGTGTCCGGCAGCCTCGCCTCTGTCAGTGCGCCCCAGGGTGGCTGTGGCTACAATGTAGCTTGCCATCACCAGTGTGTGAATGGGTGAATGACTGGATATGTAAAGCGCTTTGGGGTCCTTAGGGACCAGTAAAGCGCTATATAAATACAGGCCATTTACCATTTTACCATTTAAATACGAATTCATTCCATCGGATTTACCATTAACAGCACTTGAGACTCGGGACATTTCAGAAACTTTTAAAACATTCACCTTTGCTGCTGAGGCTGCTATTTTAGTTTCTAAGTCAAGCAGCTCCTTTCTTTTCTTAAGCTGTATTTTTTGTTCTTCCAAAGCATGCTTTTCTTTCAACAACCTCTGTCGAACAAGAAGGGCAGCCATGTCAGCCTCTGCCTTTATGCGTGCTGACAAGGCAGATGAAACCGTTGAGCCACTGAGTGATGATTTGCTTTTCCTACAACTTCTGTTTCCAACATTAGAGATGCTATCACTTGGATTAACATCATCTACCGCAGCACCTTTACCAACATTCCCGGTGTACCTAGAAGCACCAGAACCATTTCCAGCAGGTAATACATCAGAGGAATCAACACCAGGTGGATTTAACTGTGGCAAATCAAGCTCAGACACCAGATTTTTACTCTGAGAGTTTCCCTTTGCATCATGAAGCCATTTCTTTATCTCTTCCATAAACTCAGTATTATGTGCTTGCACACTTATAAACCAAGCAGTTTGTTTTTCTTGCTCTTCTTGAGGAAGCAAGGAAAGCAAGGTTTCATGCAGATGAGTTGACTCACTAAGCAACACAGACAAATTCTCTAACTGAGCCTGAACAGTGGGAATATCCTCAGATTGCTTTAATTCTTTAATAACCTTTATGACCTTTTTAATTTTATTAATCTTAGTGTGACGTTCTGTTTGAAGCCTTTCAATCTGACTCTCCAGAGCCTTAGCAGTCGGTTTCGGCTGTCTTTTCTTTCCATCCACATCAACACATTGTATTAATTGGTGTGTCTCCATCTTTCTTCAAAACATTACAAAATCCAAACGCTGAACTACACATATGCTACACAGCTTCATTCGAACACATCAATTTGATGACATTCACTTCATAAAACCTTGGACACACACAATTAACAGGAGCAATATCCCCCACTATCTGCCTATTAAACCTAACTAACTCATCCTAGTCTTCCATACATACTAGTGGTGGGTATTTATGTACCTCCATACCGTCAGCTGTGAGGAAGACAAACTGCCTTAAACACAAACTGCGGCGGTACTCCCAAGCCAACGGCTTCAGCCGCCTGATGCACAATAACTAGAAAGCAAATCTGTCACGTCTGAGGAGCAGTCATGTGGTGTATTGAGAAAAGGATCCAAAATGCAGGCACTGGCTGGGGTGCGAGTGAGTGTTTATTTACAGAAGTGACAAAGTGACAAAAACAGGAAGAGCAGAGCGCGGAGTTAACAAACCTAAACTGGGGAAAACTAAAGAACTAACCAGAAACCAAACACTCACGGGAGGAGGGGCAAAATGCACAGAGAAGGATGGCAGAGAGACGCAGAATGAACACCGGGTTACACAGAGTAGTGAAGACTGACACGGAGTAACACAGACGACGCGACAGAGAGCACAGGAAAACACAGGGCTTAAATACACAGGGGAGTAATCAGGGAATGGGCAACAGGAGGGAGACACAGCTGGGAGAAATTAGGCTAAAGAGACAGGGGAGAAGTAAAACTGAACACACTGACATGAGACATGAACTTTCAGAATAAAACAGGAAACGAACAGACACAGAGAACCCGACAGGACACTGAACAAATTTCCCACGTGTGGGACTAATAAAGGTTATCTTATCTTATCTTAACTTGACAGGCAGACTCATGAGCAGAAACAGTGACACCATGGACAGACAGAGGGAACACAGGCAGGCATGAAACAAAAACACTAACACATAGCAACCCTAAACAAAAGACAAAACAGAATAAACGAGAACAAAGAATAATATAAAGAAACACAAAACACTGAGTCCTCAGACTCAGGACCATGACAATATCAGTACAATGCCTAGTGCAGCTGTACTGCTGAAACCTAACAGGGGAATAAGACTCCTGAAAGAAATCTGTTTTGTGTAGCCAAAGGCTTAATCTAAAAGCTGCGTGGACAAGGCAACAACAAACGATAAAACTCTCATCAATAAAACTCGTCTATATATAAATAATCCAATAAAACCTACAAACTTTTCTGTTGACACTTTGTTGCGGCTCCTACAAATCAGCACATGGGATTAACTATTAAACAAATGCACAAACTGCACAAACAAATAACTGCAACTCACCACCAATTACCAATTGGAACCAATTACTATGCCAAATAACAACTTGGCCTATGGCATCAATTAGTGCATAAATATACAAAAACCATCAAGTTACAGTCAAAATACATCAAAATCATTCAAGCTGCGCTCAAGCTGTGGTCAACAGAAAGTTTTGCCTCATGCACACCCTACCTTTCTGCTCATCAACATCAGGTGCGGTGAACAGGTGAGTGCAACCACATTTATCATCTAACACACCCATGAGACATGCCCCACACCCGTGCACCAATACAGGGAGTCCATTTAAACCAACCCACTTAATCAAAAAAGAGAAACTTGTGGCTCCTACACTGGTAATACTGGAGCCTGAAGTATGAGTAATGGTGACACAGGGGCCTGAACTACAGGCGACACTGGAGGACCAGGGGCCTGAACTACAGGTGACACTGGAGGCACTGGAGACTGAGCTGAGGGTGACACTGGAGACTGAAATGAGGGTGACACTGGAGACTGAAATGAGGGTGACACTGGAGACACTGGAGACTGAACTGAAAGTGGCACTGGAGACACTGGAGACTGAACTACAGGTGTCACTGGGGGAACAGGAGACTGAGTGGAGAGCGAGTGGGCTGCTGACACTGGTGACAGAGCAGAGAGTGGCTGCTGGGCAGCTAACTGAGCTGAGAGCGGCTGCTGGGCAGCTAACTGAGCTGAGAGTGGCTGCTGAGAAGGCGATAAGCTGTTCACACAGAACACAGCCCCTGAATGAACAGTCACACAGTCCGAAAACGGAAAAGAGTCCTCACTCACCACAGCTGGCGAATTAGAAGTCCGAACGTCCGGCTGTGGGGTGGCGATCGACGATTCCTCCCTGCAGACGGCTCCGACGGGCCGGGCAAGATCACATCTGGCGAGTCGGGCAGCGAGGCAGGAGTGGCTGAGAGCAGGTGAGGTGTGTGCTGGAGGAAGGCCTGTATGGTCGGGGAGAGTGAGCCAAACAGCCACGGAAGACCAGAGAAGAGCCGCTGTAGGCCTGTTTCCACAGTACGAAGAAGCTCCTCCGGGAGGTGTTCCAGCCACAGGCTGAGAAGATTCTCAACGGTGAAAATAATGTCGTCTCTTAGCTCCTCCGAAGGGTTGCAAGCTGCTGGGTCCATGCTGGCTGGTTCGTACTGTCACGTCTGGTGTGGCAGACGTGTGGAATATATTAGGACCCAAAATGCGGCAGCTCAGGTGCAGGTGAGTATTTATTAAAGAAAAGAAAATGCAAACAACAATGGCACTGGGAACATGAAACTGGAACCTAAACTGGGTAAAACTAACAAAACAAACCAGAAATGAAGATGCAGGGAGGTCCGGGGAAATACACACAGAAAGACGGAGAGACGCAGGGAGACCAAGGGGAAACAACACAGACGAACCAGCAACTAACAGAAGCAGACACGAGGTTTAAATACACAGAAGGATAACGAGGGAATGAGACACAAAAGGAGGGCACAGCTGGAAGTAATCCGACCTGGCGAAACAGGGGAAAAGTAAACTGAACACACTGAGATCAGACACGGACCTTCAAAGTACAACAGGAAACACATACACGTAATGACATAACACACAAACTTAACACAGACTGGGGGACACAGAACATAGGAACATGAACCATGAAACAGAAGAGTACAAACACCCAAGGTAACCAAAACCACAGAATAATAATAAACTAAAACATAAACATGGAGTCACAGACTCCGGACCATGACATCCAGACCTAATCCAAGGGACCTCTTCAGTCTCAGCTAACTGCAGGTTTCCCCAATCTTATAAACAGTACATTGCATAATGACTGAAGCTAGCACCACTGAAGGAACAATGGGCTGGGAGGTCAGTTCTTTCATCGTAATTATGCAAATTCTCATGATCATTGATCAACAACCACTGATCAAAGCCAACTGATCAAAGACCACTGATCAATGGCCATGAGTACCATTCACAGAGAGTTGGGGAATGGCTGCAATCACAGCATTGTAAGATGGCGAAAGATGTACTCTTAGGCCCCCTCCTCGATTCAGAGATGGTCTCTGAATCAGTCACTTGGATGAGTGACGAAACATTTCTCCAACTCAAAAACTACTTCCAGATGAACAGAATCAACTTTTGAAGATGTCCATGAAAAGCATAGGGGCCCTGGAAACCGTTCAAAACAAAACAGGTGGGCCAAGGACAACCATGGGTCGCAGAGAATAGAGTCCAAAAACATAGTTCAGGGGGCCAACTACGCAGAAGGCAGTGGTGGCGTGGAAACAGTTCTGGGGGCCAACCGCGCAGATGGCAGCGGCGGTGACATGGAAATAGTTCTGGGGGCCGACCATGCGGACGGCAGCGGCGGCGACATGGAAACAGTTCTGGGGGCCGACCGTGCGGACGGCAGCGGGGGCGATGGAGCAGGGCCGGAGGCCGCCCACGACTGCGCTGACGCCCAGCCAGTGGCCTGGAAAGTGGCCCGTGATGTTGAAGAGATGACCGTGGAAAAGCCAGCCGTGCTAGGCATGGACGATGTAGTGGCGTGGCAACCGCAGGACAAGGTGAGACAGGACCAGGCGAGGCAGGACCAGGCGGCAGCGTGGCAGCTGCAGGACCAGATGGCAGACCTATCAAAAATAAATTCTTTCTACCACCACGTTTTACAGTTTTTTTTTTTAGTTTTGGTTTTGACAGGGTTCACATTTTAAAAAACATGATTGTCATCTCCCAGTTCAGAGGGAGCAGAGCAGAAAAAGTCCTCCCATTCCATACTGAAAGGATCAGGAGTGAGTTTATTGTTTTTAATGTCCAGAGAAGCAGGAGAAAAACAATCATTGTAACTCACCACCGGGAGTAGCTCAACATTGTCAGACGTTTGGAACGGCGAATCAGAGGCAGGAGCGCGAGTGCCGCGTTCCGAATGCAGATGGGGCAACAGGTGGTGGCTTTCGGCAGCTCTGGGGACCGCCGAGGGCCACTAAAAATGCGCCCGTAGTCAGGAGTGCGCCACGGCCTCAAGTGGAGCTCCTCCTCCAGCTGGGCAAAGGCGGCCTCCTGACGCTCTCGTAGCTGGGAGCAGTTTGCTGGGTCTGTGTAATGGTCGCGATCTTCTGTCATGATCCGGCTGTGTGCAGACAGGAATTGGACCCAAACGCAAACTCACTGGAAACAGGACTTAACTCAAAATGGCAGTTTTTATTGCTGAACAGAAAACTCTACAAAACCTAAACTGGGAAGAATCTAACAAAACATACACAGGGAGACGCAGGGAGAAACACACAGCATGAGAGAGATTGTGACACTGACACAGAGAAACACAGGGCTTAAATACACTGGGAAATAACAAAGGGAATGAGACACAGAAAGGGAGCACAGCTGGCAGAAATCGTACCTAACGAGACCCAAGGGAAGCGAAACTCGATACATTCACGTAGGACACAGACTTTCAAAGTAAAACAGGAAATGTAACACAGACGCGGACTTGACTAGGGGAGACAGAGCAACTAAGAAACACAGAGACCAACAAAAAGGAGGCACAGAGGGCAGCTACTAAATACTCAGAAAAGTAAACAGAATACAAGAAACCCAAACTAAGACACTAGACTATAGAATAAACAGGGGCAACGAAGAGAACTAAGAACATACATCATAATACAAAAACCCTGAGACACAAGAAACTCAAAACACTGGGTCAGGAGATCCAGGATCCTGACAGTAATTGATGTTTGATTTGACATTAGGACCAGTGTGCAGTGTGGGTTCCCCTCAGACTGAGTGAGAGAGGGTTGGTCCACTGCATGACCCCCCGACTCTTACTAAGTCAGTGGTCGGTTGATTGTAATAACTGAGAGTGGGGACACCGATCTTCTCCTCTCTCCTTATACTGGCCCCTCTCAAAAGTTTCTGATCATGTTTTCTGTTGTTACTAATGTTAAAAGCTGCATAACTAATTCTCAACTGGGGCAAGAACTACATGTTGTGTTGTTAAATAATAAAGAAGCAGCAAAGGCAAAGATGTTTGGACTTGTGTGTGTTTGATCCTGTCAGAAACCACTTCTGTGATGTGGCACCACGTACAGTCTGACTGGAAAGCTGTGACACTTTTTACATTCATTCATAATAATAATAATGTATACTTTAGTGATCCCCGTTGGGAAATTCCTCTCTGCATTTAACCCATTCACTCAGTGAAGCAGTGGGCAGCCATTGGGCGCCCGGGGAGCAGTGTGTAGGGATGGTACCTTACTCAGGGGTACCTCAGGGTAGCCGTTCAGTGGATGCGAACCCCCCGACCTTCTGATCATGGGGCCACCACTCTACCTACTGAGCTATCCCTGTCATGTTTTAGCTGCTTAGGGTTTATGCTGGAGGGGAACCTGCTCACCTTGGATATGTTTCTGTAACTAATCAGTTACTTCTGTAAAGTACTCTAAATGAACTAAACCAAGCTAATCTGCACACTGACTGGAAAACATGAAGGATATAAGCGATGCCCTCTGATGGAAGGCCTTTACTGTGAAATCTTTGCAGGAAGTTTGTATTCATACCAAACTACAGGCAGATCACTGAGTGTTTAATAAGACAGGCAGACAGGAAAAGCAGCTCATTAGTGTTGATGAAATCAAGGAAGCATCTCTTTGTTTCCAGACTGAACGCTGCCTTCAAGCAGAAAAGTATCTCCACTTTTACTTGTCTCTGTGACCATCGGAACTTCTTCACCATCTTTTACATTTGGATATTCTTAGCATCTGTCAGTGAATGATGTTAGTGATAAAGAAATGTGTTCACAGAGAGAGGAAGAGGAGTGGTGTTTGTGAGGAGGAGCAGCTGTCCTGCTGTGCTTTGTGTCAGGATGTCCCGAAGGATCCAGTCTCTACCAGCTGTGGACACCGGTTCTGCAGACAGTGCATCTCCTCATACTGGGACCAGTCTGCTTCATCAGGAGACTCCTCCTGTCCCCAGTGTGGAGAAAGATCCAGAACCAGAGCTGGACTGCAGACAGCCAGTCAGAGCAGCTGTGTACAAAGTAAGACTGAACATCTGTCTGCTGATGGACTCATTTCTGAAAACTGGACTTCTTGTTGTTGTTCAGACATTGAAGAGTTTTCTTTCTCTTTTTCTTTCTTTCAGCAGATGTTGGTCTGCAGGAGGTTTTAAATGAACATAAGATCAGTCTGAGGAGGAGATGTGAAGATCTGACTGAAGGAAGTGATGAAACAGGAAGTAGAACCCTCCTCAACAAGATCTACACTGAGCTCTACATCACAGAGGGACAGAGTGAAGAGGTTCATACCCAACATGAGGTGAGGCAGCTGGAGACAGCTTCCAAGGTGAACGCCCTGCATGGCACTCCAATCAGGTGCCAGGACATCTTTAAAGCCTTACCTGACCAACAGAGACCCATCAGAGTGGTTCTGACCAACGGCGTGGCTGGTGTTGGAAAAACCTTCTCAGTGCAGAAGTTCACTCTGGACTGGGCAGAGGGCTTGGAGAACCAACATGTCAGTGTGGTGGTTCTGCTTTCATTCAGGGAGCTGAACCTGATCAGAGATGAGCAGTACAGTCTTCTGGAGCTGCTCCATGTTTTCCATCCAACATTACAGAAGGTCACAGCAGAGAAGCTGGCTGTCTCTCAGCTTTTGTTCATCTTTGACGGCCTGGATGAAAGCAGACTTTCATTGGATTTCACCAACAGGAAGCTGCTGTCTGATGTCACACAGAAGTCATCAGTCAGCCAGCTGCTGACAAACCTCATCCAGGGGAATCTGCTTCCCTCGGCTCTCGTCTGGATAACTTCCCGACCCGCAGCAGCCAATCAGATCCCTCCTACATGTGTTGACAGGCTAACAGAAGTACGAGGCTTCACTGACGCCCAGAAGGAGGAGTACTTCAGGAGGAGATTCAGTGATGAAGAGCTGTCCAGCAGAATCATCTCCCACATGAAGACATCCAGGAGCCTCCACATCATGTGTAGTATCCCAGTCTTCTGCTGGATCACTGCTACAGTTCTGGAGCACATGTTGACTACAGAGCAGAGAGGAGAGCTGCCCAAGACCCTGACTGACGTGTACTCACACTTCCTGCTGGTTCAGACAAAGAGGATGAAGAACAAGTACCATGAGGGACATGAGACGAGTCCACAGGAGCTGACGGAGGCTGACAGGGAAGTTCTTCTGAAGCTGGGGAGGCTGGCGTTTGAACATCTGGAGAACGGAAACATCATGTTCTACCAAGAAGACCTGGAGCAGTGTGGTCTGGATGTGACAGAGGCCTCGGTGTACTCAGGAGTTTGTACAGAGATCTTCAAAAGAGAGTGTGTGATCTTCCAGAAACCAGTCTACTGCTTTGTTCATCTGAGCATTCAGGAGTTTCTGGCTGCTGTCTACATGTTCCACTGTTACAGCAACAGAAAAAGAAAGGTGCTAAAGAACTTCCTAAAATCAAAATCTTTGACCAAGAAGATTTCCAATCTCCTTCATTACAGATATCTCCAATCACTTGATGTACTCCTGAGCAGAGTCATGGCGAAATCCCTCCAAAGTAAAAATGGCCACCTGGACCTGTTTGTTCGCTTCCTTCATGGCCTCTGTCTGGAGTCCAACCAGAGACTCTTAGGAGGTCTGCTGGGTCAGACAGTGATCAGTCCAGGAACCATCCAGAGAATCATCAACAACCTGAAGGAGATGAACAGTGATGAAATCTCTCCTGACAGAAGAATCGAGATCTTCCACTGTCTGATGGAGATGAACGACCTCTCATTATTTCAGGAGATCCAAGAGCTTCAGAAGTCAGATAACAGATTAGAGAAGGAACTCTCTGAGATCCACTGCTCACCTCTGGCTTTCATGCTGCAGATGTCAGAGGAGGTTCTGGATGAATTTGACCTGAAGAAGTACAGCACATCACAGCGGGGACGACTGAGACTGATTCCAGCTGTGAGGAACTGCAGAAAGGCTCGGTGAGTCCAGATGTGATCATTAACATCATTAATTAGTGTAGATTAGTAGTTTAGTTCTTCAGATATACACAGTACTAGACGACTCTCATTAGTTGAGTTTCTCAGATAAAATGAACGTGATTTGTGTTGATCAGGATGTGTGTGTGCACTGATCCTGCACTGACAGTCATACGCTGTGTGTTGTAGACTCACATCTACATGTAGTACCTGTGTTGTGTCATTAGGGGGCAGTATTTTAAATCTGCTGCTGCTGTTGTTGGTCATTCAGACGCTGCTGTTAGAGAGAGACAGAAATAAGAATCTATGAAGAGCTTCTTTGTAGTGAAGTGAACTCTAATGTTAAAAACAGAGACAAATATCCAGAGCAGTCACCATCTGAGCTTCTCCTCTGACTACAGACAGAACTACAGACAGAGTTTAGTGGCATAAACATGGTGAGTGAGGATGAAGGTGCTGAGGAAGACTCTGGTTTAGTGTGATTAAAGTGTGATGTACTGATGTCCCTGAGTGACAGTGCTGTGGTTCAGAGTGAGGGCTCAGAGATGAATCAACAGTGGGACAAACTGAGTGAGAAGACACTGCTGACATCTGGACTGAACATGTGTCAAATATGTGAGCTGATGTCACAGCAGCACATGGATTCACTCTCATTCCTACTGCTGCTCCTAATGACCAATGTCTGACTTCATGTCCTCATTAATCACAAAGTTGATTGTTCAATGTTTAGTTGTTGCTGCTGAAATATTGTCCCTGCTGATGGAATTCACTGCTGTGTTTTTGGCCGCTGTTTACATCCCCGAGCTAACTTCCTGGCAGCGCTCCCCAAACATCATGTTGTCATCAGTGCTTTATAGGCGGTGGGAGGTTTAGGTTGTAACCACACATTGTTTGTGTCCGTACACTGCAACCTTCCACACCATTCCTTTATTGTACAGACTCAGCAGCAGCTCCATGGATCCCAAATCCAAGACCGGAGAACAGATTTGAAGTGTGTCACATCCATGTAGTCACAGATGTTTCCACCATGTTTCCACTGATATTAATCCTGTTCAATGACACGTTTCATATCAGTGAATATGTAGAACGTCCACTGACATGTTTAAGTGTCCTGCTGGAAATCACTCAAATCATCCATGAAATCCATGAAAAATACTTTCAGGGTTTCTAACTTCTCTCCATCCTCCTCACTGCTTCTTTCACTGATATTCACACAAACATTGTATTCAGCTACAAAATAACACAAAAATATTATCTGACGATCATTATTAGAAGAGTTGGCTCGGCCCTGGCTTATCGAAGAATAAAGAACGTGGTAATAGCTGTTCAAAATCCCACAAGGATGTGATTTCCAGCAGGTCACTTAAGCGTTTCAGTGGTAATAGCTCAGATAAAATAATTACTGTGGGGGATTTTAACATCCATGTAGATGCTAAAAATGACAGCCTCAACATGGCATTTAATCTGTTATTAGACTCAATTGGCTTCTCTCAAAATGTAAAAGAACCCACCCACCACTTTAATCACACTCTAGATGTTGTTTTAACATATGGCATAGAAACTGAACATTTAGCAGTGTTTCCTGAAAACCCTCTCCTGTCTGATCATTTCCTGATAACATTTAAATTTACAATAATTGATTACACAGCAGTTGGGAGGAGATTTTATCACAGTAGATGTCTTTCTGAAAGTGCTGTAACTAAGTTTAAGAATATAATCCACCCACTGTTGTCATCTTCAATGCCCTGTACCAACACAGAGCTGAGTAGCTTTCTGAACGCTACTCCAACAGAGGTTGATTTTCTTGTTAATAATTTTACCTCCTCACTACATACGACTCTGGTTACTGTAGCTCCTGTGAAAAATAGAGCCTCAAATCAGAAGTATTTGACTCCATGGTATAATTCTCAAACACGCATCTTAAAGCAGATAACCCGTAAGCTGGAGAGGAAATGGCGTCTCACAAATTTAGAAGATCATCATTTAGCCTGGAGAAATAGTTTGTTGCTTTATAAGAAAGACCTCCGTGAAGCCAGAACATCTTACTATTCATCACTGATTGAAGAAAATAAGAACAACCCCAGGTTTCTCTTCAGCACTGTAGCCAGGCTGACAAAAAGTCAGAGCTCTACGGAGCCAACAATCCCTTTAACGTTAACTAGTAATGACTTGAGATGAGATGGCCTTTATTTATCAGTTACAGTTGCCCACAACCAAGATGATAGACCTTGCTGACCGTACATACAATACACAAACATCACATTGAGGAGTCAGGTCAGGGAAAAAGCAAGGGAAAAAAAATCAAAATGTGTAACACGAAAGGATAATCCGGAATGCACAGATATCAACACACCATACCACAATAAAACACAAACAAGTAACATGGGAGAATATTCCAGTGTGTACAGCTGGATCTGCGACTGTTGCAATCTTCGATCGCGCCTCCAGCTGATCCGCTGTCCACATCGGATGGGAGGTAAGCATGGGAGGAGGCACTGGATTCGGGGGAGGGAGGGTGATAGTGCGTATCAGTATCAGTGTACATGTTTCCATCCATATTGCAGATCCATGAGCTTCTCCAGGATGTTATTGATATTGCGTTCAATAACACAGTCTTACTCACAGCCATGCCCGTCATGTCGGCCAGCCTTATCGGATTTTGAACAGCTGTAGCCGCTTCTTGTTTTTCAATAAGCCAGGTCCAAGCTAGCTCCAATCAGCCAGAACTCTGTTATTGTGGTTCCGAATTGGTAGATGTCGTTCAATATCCTCCATCGAGAGTGTCGCCAGACACACGATGCAACCGACCATTGAGTATCCGGCAGCAAAGTTCTCCGCAGGACAATCGGGCTCTCCCAAGCCCAGGAAGGTGTCAATTTCGTTACGGGACCAGTTGATCCATAATCCATAATTCTTTAGGTTTTAGAGAACAAGACTGAGCGACTCTTTGAGGGTTAGAGTTAGACAAGACTAGACAAAGACATAGAAGCAGCAGCAGGGAAGACAAGGAAGGGAGAGGGTGAAAGATGCGTCCGCCTCCTACGAGAGCCAAAGAAGAACTTCTTCACAAATAAAACTTTAACAATTAGAGAAAGAATTACTCATAATCATGTCACAGATTTAACATTATTTACAGCTACTTTCAGTACCGTTGATATTCAAGTATTTTTCTCCAATTGATCTTTCTGAGTTAGCTTCAGTAATTACTTCCTCCAAACCATCAACGTGTCTTTTAGACCCCATTCCTACAAGACCGCTTAAAGAACTCCTGCCATTAATTAATTCATCAATCTTAAATATGATCAACCTATCTCTAATAATCGGCTATGTACCACAGGCCTTCAAGGTGGCTGTAGTTAAACCTTTACTCAAAAAGCCATCTCTAGACCCATCTGTCTTAGCTAATGATAGGCCAATCTCCAACCTTCCTTTCATTTCAAAAATCCTTGAAAAAGTAGTTGTCAGACAGCTAACAGATCATCTGCAGAGGAATGGCTTATTTGAGGAGTTTCAGTCAGGTTTCAGAGCTCATCACAGAACAGAAACAGCTTTAGTGAAGGTTACAAATGATCTTCTTAGGGCCTAGACTCATCTCTGTACTTGTCCTGTTAGACCTCAGTGCAGCATTTGATACTGTTGACCCTAATATTCTATTAGAGTGATTAGAGCATGCTGTAGGTCAGGGGTGGGCAACTCCAGGACTCAAGGGCTGGTGTCCCTGCAGGTTTTAGATGTGTCCTTGAACCAACACAGCTGATTTAAATGGCTAAATTAGCTCCTCATCATGTCCTGAAGTTCTCCAGAGTCCTGGTAATGAACTAATCATGTGATTCAGGTGTGTTGACCCAAGGTGAGATCTAAAACCTACAGGACACCAGCCCTCGGGGCCTGGAATTGCCCACCCCTGCTGTAGGTATTACAGGTACTGCGCTTCAGTGGTTTGTATCATATCTATCAAATAGATTGCAGTTTCTTCATGTAAATGGAGAGTCTTTTTCACACACTAAGATTATTATGGTGTTCCACAGGGTTCAGTGCTAGGACCAATTCTGTTTACATTATACATGCTTCCCTTAGGCAGTATCATCAGAAGGCATAGCATACATTTTCACTGCTATGCAAATGACACCTCTCCTTGAATCGCTACCTTATCGTGGTGAAGGGGTTTGTGTGTCCCAGCGATCCCAGGGGCTATGTTGACTGGGGGCTTTTGCCCCCTGGTAGGGTCTCCCATGGCAAATTGGTCCTGGGTGAGGGACCAGACAAAGAGCGATTGAGAAGACCCTTATGACAAAAACATCGAGGGAACAGTTTACCCTGCCCGGGATAGGGTTACCGGGTGTTGTGGAAGTTTTCCACTTAAATAAAGCCTGCAGATGAGCGGTGAGCGGTAGCTAACATTCTTTAATCAAAACACACAAAGAACAGAAAACCAAGCTTGGTGGAGAGCCTGCATGACCACGGGGCAGGGTCAGCAGAGTCTCACTGAGCCTAGTGTGGCTCTCAGTTAAATATGTCTGTGAAGGTTCTCAGTCATCCAGGTCATCGTAGTCAAAGGAGTTTGCAAAGAAAAGCGTCTGGACTTCTTTGAGTTGCTTGCAAGCAACTCAAAGAAGTCCAGACGCTTTTTCTTTGCAAACTCCTTTGTCTCAGTTAAATACCTTCTCCAGGAACAAAAGGCAGTACACAGCTGTTTCACACCTTAAGGTTCACACTCCCTTGCTACCTCCCAGAGTCCTCGAAGAGACAAAAGACTCTCCCTCCTGTGGAGTTGTCTGCTTCCCCCAACTTCCTAAATAGACCCCCACCATTTGTCTTACAGTATGAGTGTCAGACATGTTAAAATCACCAAGGCATTACAATAACGTGATTAATACATAAGTGAAAGAAATTCCATTACAATCCCACCCTTTGATTCTTAAATCAAGAATCACATTAAAACCAGAATTTCTTTCCTGACATTCTGTACATCACATCAACATTATTTTACACTTAAAGGAGTTTCACACTGTGTATCCTCACTTCACTGTTCTCCCACCACCCTTTGTTCATCTTTAATCTTCCCCCCAATCTAAGCTCTCACATGCAAATGGCAACAACAATGATACAGAGGAAAGGTCTTCTCCAGAGTGTCAAAGTACTTTGCATGGCAAAGTGAAAAAGCATTAGATGGTCATTCCCAGTCCCCGGTCATGGCTCCTGGTGTCTGTGCCATTTACAGAGTTATAATTCCAACGCTGATCTTCCTCTGTGCTTTCACTTTTGGAGCTTGGCACGCTCTCTCCATCCCTCGATTTCTGTTCCAACGCAGCTGTAGATTTAAGGCAGAGCACGTCGTACACCTTAGTTGTCTTCCTCAAAGTCAACGGCGAAACTCTTTCATTTTATTTTAAGATTTTGCTGTTCAAAATCTCCTCGTGACAATCATTTGGAAGCCCAGGGGTGCAGCCCACTGTTGTTTGTCTGCTGTCCTGCAGATGGTCCCTGCTTCTCACTGGTCCTGTTGAAGCGTTCTCTCCCGGTCGTGGTCTGTATCTGCGTCAATCCTTCCATATCTCTCATGTCACGGTCACTGCAATTTAAAATGAAAGCTTCCACAGAAAACCCTCTTTTGCCCTATGTCAGCTTAGCACAATTAGACATGCACAATGAAGTTGTACATTGTCTCTTAAAAATTCTCAGGGCTTCTCCCCTGGAGTAGTTTCACTCCAGGCCCTGTTGTAAGAAAAAGGTAAAACATTAGCCAGTGGTGTGTCCTGCTGTAAATCATGTGATTAGATCCCACGATTAACCCTTTGCTGTGGAAAAATAGATGTTAGCGCAGCGCATCTGTATGCACACTTTCTCACAGTGACCTCTGCACTGTAAACAATACAAGGTCATGAATAACACACCGCTGGTAAATTCAAAGACACAGAAAGTGGCAGTTAAAAGGTTAAACCAGCATGGCCCAAAAGCCCATGCAACCTGTTGCTGTCACCTTTCTGCTCCTGTAAAAAGAAACATACATACATACATCCACCCTTTTGTCAGGTCAAGGTGGAGGTGCAATCTTGCATACTGGTGTCAAGTCAGTAAAAGCTTTTGTCAGTCCAATCAGTCCCCATTTTTTTTATTTGCTGACAGTAGAACCTCGTGACGCATTAAGTTTCTACTGCCAGCAATGACGTCATTTCAAAAAAGAAAAAAGAATTTAGACTGGATTACCTCGCTGAATCCTTTTTGACAGGGACTTGTTTTCTGATTGTCCCACATAAGTGGCTTTCTCCCAAGCCCATTCTAATTTTTGGAGAAGCTCACTTGCGATTGTTCAACATGTTGTGTAGCGCTTTCGATCCCGATATTGCAGGCCTGCTTCAAAAGAGAAAACTGCTAAACAAAAAAAAAAAATCTCAGTGCACTGTTAAAAATCAAAACAATATGAAGGCCTCTTTTTAGAAGTTGTCTATGCATACTCTCTCAGAATGATAGATCAAAACAAAACTAATTGGCAGTTTCAAAGTGGTACCAAAAGAAAAATGCAAAATCCCCAAAACTTCCATCCACCAGTCACACCTCACACAACAATATTCTATTAGATAATGAGTTTTGTTTTCCCCACATGTACCCAGATGTGTGCCATGATAAGACCTCCCCCACACATCAGAAACAAGAAACTCAATAATCTATTAGTTTCCACTCATCTGACCCCCCTGCAGCATTCTGTTCACCCCTGCAATGATTCAATCATCCTTCCCCAAAATAATACTAGTTCACTAGTCTATGTATCACTTTTTAACCCACTAAGTGAACCGGACAAGATGATGGTAACAGCAATGCATGCTTAAAATGCTATTTGGTCTTCATGAGCTTCATTGCATGTGTGTTTGTGTTAGTAGGATTAATGCATTTTTCTGTTTGTGTAATTTTTGTGTACCTCTCCTCTTTGCGGTGCTCCAGACACTTTTCAATTCTCCACGCAAGGCAGTCGTTTTTTCTTCCCAGTTTCCTAAACCCAAATTTCAGTTCCCACACTAAAAACAGCCATGTTCTCCCCTGCTCCTTCCACTGTGGTCTCATCGCATCTCTCCCCCCTTGCAGCAGTCCAGTGAGAGTCAGTTTTCTTTCAGCTTTGTCCTGTGTTCCACTGTCTCATCTTGCCATTTTGCTCCAAAAGTGGCAAATATCCAACTCAGACAGTCTTTTCAAAGGTCCATTCACACACAGTGAAGTTGCAGCTCGTTGGAAATGCACATCCATCCATCCAGTCATGATGATGCCATTTTTCTCCTTGCTGTCGCTGTCTTGCACAGCTGCTGCTGCAACTTTTCTTCACTGCTCAGGACACTGCTGTGAGCTCCTGATATCCATCTCGTTGTTCTGGAACTGCATTTCTTGTCTTCAGGGAGAGATTCTTGGAGCTTGTGTTCTCAGGGTGACAAACACATGGAAGTTAAGCTGTAAAACAATTCAGCCAAAACTTGGCTTGAGTGTTTCTAATGATGTTAACCTATAATTTCTTCCGACTGCTGCACGTGAAAAATTGATCAGGGTCTGCTCTTCACCTGCAAGTGACACACTGAGACATTTTGATCATTCTTATCACTACTTAAAGAAACACGTCTCCCCTCTCTGGTTCTGAACTCCCCTTTCTTAAAAACCCAGAGAGATTGTAGTTGTTCTACATTGAAAATCACCAAACCCTCTTCTTTTTTTTTTTACTTATTTTCATCAACAATTCTGCTAAAAAGAAATTTTTTGTGTGTCCACACTAGGGGAGCTGGTGGCCTGCAGTACCACCGTCTCCTGCTAGTTGGAAACAATTTTTACACACATTTCTACACTCCTCTTTTTTTTTTTCCTTTTCTTGTTTTTGTTCCCATTTTTCAACATTTTGAACCCCATTTTTCACTGTTTTTTTTTTTACACACACATCAACTTTTCCCACACAACCATTCTCTTTCATCTCACAACATACTTTTACCCACAGTTCTTAACATACAGTCCAACATTGAGTTTTGTCCCTGGCCGCTCGGCGCAACGTCCGCTGCTACTGGATCTAGATCCCATATTTACATTCAGAGCGTCCTCTGCAATGGCCTTCTTCCCTTACCGGCAGAAAAGTGCTAAAATACCGTCACTCCACACACTGTATTGTGCAGACGTGATCATCAACGGTGGACTCGAACCACCGTTCCCTGTTTCACACCTTAAGGTTCACACTCCCTTGCTACCTCCCAGAGTCCTCGAAGAGACAAAAGACTCTCCCTCCTGTGGAGTTGTCTGCTTCCCCCAACTTCCTAAATAGACCCCCACCATTTGTCTTACAGTATGAGTGTCAGACATGTTAAAATCACCAAGGCATTACAATAACGTGATTAATACATAAGTGAAAGAAATTCCATTACACGGGGCCCCGCCCTGGAGCCAGGCCCAGGGAGGGTGCCCGAGGGCGAGCGTCTGGTGGCCGGGCCTTAGTCCATGGTGCCCCGCTGGGCACAGCCCGAAAAGGGGACATGGGCCCATCCTCCTGCAGGCCCACCACCCGCAGGAGGCACTGTAGGGGTCGGGTGCATTGTGTGTCGGGTGGCGGCCAGGAGCGTTGGCCCTGGCAGACTGATCCCCGGTTACCAAGACTGGCAACTGGAATGTCACCTCTCTGGTGGGGAAGGAGCCTGAGTTAGTGCGTGAGGTTGAGCGATACCAGCTAGATATAGTCGGGCTCAAGTCTACGCATGGCTTGGGCTCTGGAACCAGTTTCCTGGAGAGGGGCTGGACTCTGTCTCAGTCTGGAGTTGCCCCTGGTGGGAGGCGGTGGGCTGGGGTGGGAATTCTAATATCCCCTCGGCTTGCTGCCGGTACGTTGGGGTTCTTCCCGGTGGATGAGAGGGTTTGTTCCCTGAGCCTTAGGGTTGGGGAACAGGTCATGACTGTCATCTGCGCTTATGTGCCGAGTGGCAGTTCAGAGTACCCAGCCTTCTTAGAGTCCCTGGGTGGGGTGCTGGAAGGTGCTCCACCTGGAGACTCTGTTGTCCTACTGGGAGACTTCAATGATCACTCGGGTAACGACAGCAAGACCTGGAGGGGCGTGATTGGGAGGAACGGCCTCCCTGATCTGAACCGGAGCGGTGTTTTTTTATTGGACTCCTGTGCAAACCACAGTTTGGCCATAACGAACGCCTTGTTCATACATAACAGTGTCCATAAGTGCACGTGGCACCAGGATGCTCTAGGCCGCATTTTGTAATCGTATCACCAGACCTGCGACCATATGTTCTGGACACTCGGGTAAAGAGAGGGGCTGAGCTGTCAACTGATCACCACCTGGTGGTGAGTTGGATCAGGTGGCGGGGGAGGACGCTGGAAAGACCCAGTGCAACTAAACGTGTAGTGAGGGTGTGCTGGGAATGTCTAGCAGAGGCCCCAGTCCACGAGATCTTCAACGTACACCTCTGGCAGAGCTTCAACAGCATTCCGAGGGAGACTGGGGACATTGAGTCCGAATGGACCATGTTCAGCATCTCCATTGCCGAAGCTGCTGCATTGAGCTGTGGCGCAAGGTGGTTGGTGCCTGTCGTCTTGGTAATCCCTGAACCAAATGGTGGACACCAGAGGTGAAAGAAGCCACCAGGCTGAAGAAGGAGTCCTATCGGGCTTGGTTAGCCTGTGGGACTTCGGAGGCAGCTGACAGGTACTGACACGTCAAGTGGAATGCGGCTCGGGCAGTGGCTGAAGCAAAAACTTGGGTGTGGCAGGAGTTCGGAGAGGCCATGGAAAAAGACTTTCAGACTGCCTCGAAGAGATTCTGGCAAACCGTCAGGCGTCTCAGGAGGGGAAAGCGGTGCTCTACCTACACTGTGTATAGTGCTGGCAGAGCGCTGCTGACTTCGACTGAGAAAATTGTCGGTCGGTGGAAGGAATACTTCGAGGACCTCCTTAATCCCACTGACACGTCTTCCGAGGAGGAAGCAGAGTCTGGGGATGACGGGGATGACCCGCCAATTTCCGGGGGCGAGTTCACTGAGGCAGTTAAACAACTCCTTGGTGGCAGAGCCCCTGGTGTTGATGAGGTCCGCCCCGAGTTCCTGAAGGCTCTGGATGTTGTAGGGCTGTCCTGGTTGACACGCCTCTACAATGTTGCGTGGAGATCAGGGGCAGTACCCCTGGACTGGCACACCGGGGTGGTGGTCCCCATCTTTAAGAAGGGAAACCGGGGGGGCTGTTCCAACCACGGGGGGATCACACTCCTCATCCTCCCTGGGAAAGTCTATGCCAGGGTGCTGGAAAGGAGAGTTCGTCCGCTCGTCGAACCTCAGATACAGGAGGAACAATGCGGTTTTCGTTCTGGTCGCGGAACACTGGACCAGCTCTTTATCCTCTCAAGGATACTTGAAGGTGCATGGGAGTTTGCCCAACCAGTCTACATGTGTTTTGTGGACTTGGAGAAGGCATTCGACCATGTCCCTCTGGGTGTCCTGTGGGAGGTGCTGCGGGAGTAGTGTCTGGCCCATTGCTACGTGCCATTCGATCCCTGTACAACCATTGCAAGAGCTTGGTTAGCATTGCCGGCAATAAGTTGGACTCGTTCCCGGTGGGTGATGGGCTTGGCCAGGGCTGCCCTTTGTCACCGATTCTGTTTATAAATTTTATGGACAGGATTTCTAGGCGCAGCCAAGTGGCGGAGGGCTTTCACTTCGGTGGCCTCAGAATCTCATCTCTGCTTTTCGCGGATGATATGGTTCTGTTGGCTTCATCGAGTGATGGCCTCCAGCTCACACTGGAACAGTTCGCAGCTGAGTGTGAAGCAGCGGGAATGAGGATCAGCACCTCCAAATCTGAGGCCATGGTTCTCAGCCGGAAAAGGGTGGAGTGCCCACTCCGGGTCGGGGATGAGCTCTTGCCCCAAGTGGAGGAGTTCAAGTATCTCGGGGTCTTGTTCGCGAGTGATGGGAAAAGGGAGCCGGAGATCGACAGACGGATTGGTGCTGCGGCTGCAGTGATGCGGACGCTGCACCGGTCCATCATGGTGAAGAGGGAGCCGAGTGTAAAAGCGAAGCTCTCAATTTACTGGTCGATCTACGTCCCTACCCTCACCTATGGCCATGAGCTGTGGGTAGTGACCGAAAGAACGAGATCGCGGATACAAGCAGCGGAAATGAGCTTCCTCTGAAGGGTGGCTGGCCTCTCCCTTAGAGATAGGGTGAGAAGTTCAGCCATCCGGGAGGGGCTCAGAGTAGAGCCGCTGCTCCTCCACATCGAAAGGAGCCAGCTGAGGTGGTTCGGGCATCTGACAAGGATGCCTCCTGGGCGCCTCCTGGGTGAGGTGTTCCGGGCATGTCCCAGCGGGAGGAGGTCCCGGGGCAGACCCAGGACATGCTGGAAAGATTATATCTCTTGGCTGGCCTGGGAACGCCTTGGTGTCCCCCCGGATAAGCTGGAGGAGGTGAATGGGGAGAGGGAGGTCTGGGCTTCTCTGCTTAGGCTGCTGCCCCCGCGACCCGGCCCTGGATAAAGCGGAAGAAGATGGATGGATGGATGGATGGATGGATGTAAATGACACAAAACTTTACCTATCCATGACGCCATATAACACACACCAATTAGTTAAACTCCGGGAATGTCTTAAAGACATAAACACCTGGATGACCTCTAATTTTCTGCCTCTAAATTCAGATAAAACTGAGGTTATTGTACTCTGCCCTGAAAATCTTAGAAATATGGTATCTAAGCAGATTCTTACTCTGGATGGCATTACCTTAGCCTCCAGTAACAAAGTGAGGAACCCTGGAGTCATTTTTGACCAAGCTATGTCCTTCAATGCCCACATTAAACAAATATGTAAGACTGCTTTCTTCCATTTGCACAATATCTCTAAAATTAGAAATATCCTGTCTCCGAGTGACGCTGAAAAAGTAGTTCATGCATTTATTACTTCTACGCTGGACTACTGTAATTCATTATTATCTAGATGTCCTAAAAACTCCCTGAAAAGCCTTCAGTTAATCCAAAATGCTGCAGTAAGAGTACTGACAGGGACTAGAAAGAGAGAGCATATTTCTGTTATATTGGCTTCCCTTCATTGGCTACCTGTTAAATCCAGAATTGAATTCAAAATCCTGCTCCTCACATACAAGGTCTTAAATAATCAGGCCCCATCTAATCTTAATGACCTTGTAGTACCATATCACCCTATTAGAGCACTTCGCTCTCGCACTGCAGGCTTACTTGTTGTTCCTAGAGTATTTAAAAATAGAATGGGAGGCAGGGCCTTCAGTTTTCAGGCCCCTCTTCTGTGGAACCAGCTTCCAGTTTGGATTCAGAAGACAGACACTATCTCTACTTTTAAGATTAGGCTTAAAACTTTCCTTTTTGGTAAAGCATATAGTTAGGGCTAGATGAAGTGACCCTGAATCCTCCCTTAGTTATGCTGCAATAGGCGTAGGCTGCTGGGGGATTCCCATGATACATTGAGTATTTCTTCTTCAGTCACCTTCCTCACTCACTGTGTCTTAATAGACCTGTACTGGATCACACATGTTGTTAATCTCTGTCTCTCTTCCACAGCATGTCTTTATCCTGTCTTCCTTCCCTCATCCCAACCGGTCGCAGCAGATGGCCCCGCCCCTCCCTGAGCCTGGTTCTGCCGAAGGTTTCTTCCTGTTAAAAGGGAGTTTTTCCTTCCCACTGTCGCCAAAGTGCTTGCTCATAGGGGGTCATAACATTGTTGGGTTTTTATCTGTATGTATTATTGTATGATATATCTTACAATATAAAGCTGCTTGAGGTGACTGTTGTTGTGATTTGGCGCTATAACAATAAAATTGAATTGAATTGAAAAGTTACACACGATTCAGTATTGATTTTAATGACCTCTGATTGACTTACCAGGTGTCATTACTGCTGACGTGAATTATAATTTTACTGAATTCACGTTTACCTTAGCCAACAGTTTAAATTTCCCTCAGTGTCACCTGCTCTGGCCCCTGGAAGACAATTGACTATGGTTGCTGGTGTCTCTAACTTCACGTCTCGGAACAGAATCGCCAATTACCAGAGTTTGATCCCCGGCACGTGTGTCGCTGAGTGGGGAAAAACAGTTAGACATCTGCAGATTAAAGCCAAACAAAAATTCTCATTAAAAGTCTGGAGGTCTGAGAGAGACTGAATCATTGTGTCATGTCAAACACAGTAAGAGGAGCTGAAGCACAGATGAGAAGAGCAGATGTTCATCAGATTATGATGTCACTCTGTTTTGTCTTCATATACATTCAGTCTGTGTTTATAATGCAGATTTTCTGCTTTTATAATAACACATTTTATATTTTCTATGATCACAGACTAACATTTTGTGGACTCTCAGAGACTCACTGTGAAGTTGTGGCCTCAGCTCTGAAGTCCAACCCCTCCTATCTGACAGAGCTGGACATGAGTTGGAACAAGCTACAGGATTCAGCAGTGAAGCTTCTGTGTGCTGGACTGGAGAGTCCAAACTGTCGACTGGAGACTCTGGGGTGAGTTCACTTACTGCAGCTGTTTTTTTTCTATATTTCAGACCTGTGGTGTTTGAAACCTTCTTTAGTTCATGATATGTCTGAAGATAAATGTGAATGTGAAGTTTGAGTGCTTTTAGAAATGTGACGTTTTTTTTTCTTTTGGCTCCAAATAGAAGTGAAAGACTTGAGTAGGGTTCATCAGATTCCATCAGTCAGTGAAGATGAAGGTGGTACAAACTGTGTCTGCCTTCTATTATAATGGGGAATGTTAGGTCATAAGCAAACAAAATGGACATGCTAACAGCACTAGCATGAAGTCAGAGGGAATACTGCGAGTGTAGCTTGATGTGCTTCACTGAATCATGGATGCGCCAGGATATTCCTGACAACAATGCATCTGTGGAAGGCTTCCACACTGTTCAAGTAGACAGGGACAGCTCTGTAAGCAGAAAGGAAGGGGACTCGCCGTTCTTGTTAACAACCAGTGGTGTAACCCTGCTAACGTAACTGGTGGTGTAACCCTGCTAAGCTTTCATCCTTCTTCTTTGGCTCTTGACGAAGGCGGTCGCACTTTTCTCCTGCTCCCTCTGCCTTATCTTTCCTGCTCTGCTGTTATGTCCTGGTCTGGTCTCGTCTATTTTCTCTCCTTTACCCTGGAAGACTCTCACAGACTGTTCTCTAAAACCTAAAAGAGGAATTATGGATTTGATCAACTGGTCCCTGAATGCAATTGACACCCTCTTCTCAACACGAAGCCTGGGTTCGGGTGAGCCCGGGTGTCCTGGAGGGACCTTCCCTACTGGCTACATGATGGACAGGTGGAGAAACTGGAGGGTCGTGTGCCTTGCGGGACTGTCGATCGAGGACATTGAAGACATCTACCTTTTCGGAACCATGATAATGGCGTTCTTGCTGATTGGAGCTGGCTAGCCCTGGTTTATCGGAAATTGAAGAAAGTGGAAACAGCTGTTCAAATCCCCGCATGGCTGCCTGCTATGATTGACACAATGGCCTCTCAAAATGGGCTCATTGATCCCAACAGGGAATCTTGGAGAAAGTTGCGGCTGCTGTGACTACTCAGACTCTGCTCTTTGAGTGCAAATTTGACAACATACTAGAGAAACTTACGGCTGCCGTGAACACTCAGACTATGCTCTCTGAGAAAAAAATTGATAACATCTTGGAGAGGCTTACGGATCTGCAATGAGAGATCGAGAGACCAGTGATGGACTTTTACATCAACTGTTAAACTGACATGCAGTTGTTCGCACTAAAGGAAAAATACCACCATCATCTCATGCGGCTACCACATCGGCGCCAGCTGCGGTCTCAAGGCTGGAGCTGAACAACAACAAAAACTCTACCCGATAGCAGGACTGTGTCTAGACCAGGGGTGGGCAATCTCAGTCCACGAGGGCCGGTGTCCCTGCAGGTTTTAGATGTGTCCTCGAACCAACACAGCTGATTTAAATGGCGAAATTAGCTCCTCAACATGTCCTGAAGTTCTCCAGAGGCCTGGTAACGAACTAATCATGTGATTCAGGTGTGTTGACCCAAGGTGAGATCTAAAACCTGCAGGGACACCGGCCCTCGTGGACTGAAATTTATGGGCAGAAATCTGTGCCATCAGAAACTGAATTTGAATAAGTTAAATTTGAATTTGAATTACTCGGATTGAATCTGAATTGTAACTTGAATGAAAGCTTTTGAAAACTGAATTTGAATTAGTCTAATTTGAAATTGAATTTATGGTTTGAAAATGAATTGATTTGCTTTGAAACTGCATTTTATCCTTTAAAAATTCAGCTCTCGAATAATTTCACATTCACTTCTCACCATTCGGTTTCAGTTCTACAATTCAATTTCAGTTCCAAAATTCAGTTTTTTGGGACTTACATCCGGTTCCGGTTCAAGCGCAGATTAATAGAACTACAGACTGATAGCGTTACTGACGGAATCTACAGCGTCTTGAGCTGAATTAAGACTTCAGAAGTCATTCGTCATGTCGAATGACCAGCGGATAAACTCTCAGGTTGGTAATAAATGTATTACATGTATAAGAACAAGCGTCATGTTAACAATTGATAGCCGTACAGTAACTTTTATGCTTATTGTAGCTGCTAGCTAAAAACGCTAATTTAGCCTAGTTTGCCCTGAATTCAGCTTTGACAAACAAATATGATCGACTGTTTCTAGTAGAATTCCAAAGTTGTCATCTTGTACCCTGTCAGAGCCCTGTATGCTTGCAGAGACCCCTACAGTAAGGAAACATGCAAAACGCTGTCCAAACCTTTGTATTTGAGCTTTATTTATGTCTTACACAGCATCCCAACTCTTTAGCGAACTTAATAACTTCAGCTAAAGTGAATAGTTAGTCTTATTCATTAGTGCAGCTGAGACATTTTGATCATTCTTATCACTACTTAAAGAAACACGTCTCCCCTCTCTGGTTCTGAACTCCCCTTTCTTAAAAACCCAGAGAGATTGTAGTTGTTCTACATTGAAAATCACCAAACCCTCTTCTTTTTTTTTTTTACTTATTTTCATCAACAATTCTGCTAAAAAGAAATTTTTTGTGTGTCCACACTAGGGGAGCTGGTGGCCTGCAGTACCACCGTCTCCTGCTAGTTGGAAACAATTTTTACACACATTTCTACACTCCTCTTTTTTTTTTTCCTTTTCTTGTTTTTGTTCCCATTTTTCAACATTTTGAACCCCATTTTTCACTGTTTTTTTTTTTACACACACATCAACTTTTCCCACACAACCATTCTCTTTCATCTCACAACATACTTTTACCCACAGTTCTTAACATACAGTCCAACATTGAGTTTTGTCCCTGGCCGCTCGGCGCAACGTCCGCTGCTACTGGATCTAGATCCCATATTTACATTCAGAGCGTCCTCTGCAATGGCCTTCTTCCCTTACCGGCAGAAAAGTGCTAAAATACCGTCACTCCACACACTGTATTGTGCAGACGTGATCATCAACGGTGGACTCGAACCACCGTTCCCTGTGATGGACCGGTGTTTCTGCAATTACTCTGGCAGACAACTGCTTTTCTTTTGCACAACACCGGAACCGAACACAAGCCTGGGGACTCGAACCCCAGGATTTTCCCTCCGGAGACTCGAACTCCGGAGCAGCAAGCACTTCACCGCTCGGCCAGACAAAAAACTCTCCATGACTGTATACAAAGTTAGCTACAACTCACCCATCTGCAGGAGTCCCCTCAAAGTTGATGGTCTCTGTGGTGACTGAAACACACGGCTCCGTGACTCCTCCATAGGCATTAGGTTTATTTGTAGTAGTCCTTTCCAGCTTCTTTCCCTCTTCCATGTTACTGTGTCAGCTTGTCAGCATCTATTTGGGGTTGGGAGTGGAACAGGAAGTAAGGAACAGAAAGTGCCATTTAAACCAGGAGAGGTTCTTATATTTCAGAAGAAGGGATTAATTCAAAAGAAATGACCTCAATGCCATATTTTATTTAGGAACCCTAGAGAGCACTTTGCAAAATAACACATTCTTATAATTTCACCCTCAGATGAGCCAAGCTACGACTGTCAGGGAAGGTGATGTAGGTACAGAGCATGTGAGAGTGGTTAAGTTGATGTCTCTTGTCTAGATGAAGGCACAGGAGGGATCAATGGCACGGCGTAGAGATTCAGTATCTTCAGTCTTCAGTGGACACTCCATTTCTGGCACAAAACACCTGTAAAAGATGGTCGATTTAGGAGGTGACCCGACAACTTCAGCCTGTCAAACATAGCAATGGAGCAGTATGTTTAAAAAAAAAAAAAATCTAATTAAGCATGCACTCAGTACCCTAAGAATTATTATGATAGTTAAACACAGTGATAGTTGTATATCATATTATATCACTTCAAACAGAGGTGATCCAGTAACGCTGCACTAATGAATAAGACTAACTATTCACTTTAGCTGAAGTTATTAAGTTCGCTAAAGAGTTGGGATGCTGTGTAAGACATAAATAAAGCTCAAATACAAAGGTTTGGACAGCGTTTTGCATGTTTCCTTACTGTAGGGGTCTCTGCAAGCATACAGGGCTCTGACAGGGTACAAGATGACAACTTTGGAATTCTACTAGAAACAGTCGATCATATTTGTTTGTCAAAGCTGAATCCAGGGCAAACTAGGCTAAATTAGCGTTTTTAGCTAGCAGCTACAATAAGCATAAAAGTTACTGTACGGCTATCAATTGTTAACATGACGCTTGTTCTTATACATGTAATACATTTATTACCAACCTGAGAGTTTATCCGCTGGTCATTCGACATGACGAATGACTTCTGAAGTCTTAATTCAGCTCAAGACGCTGTAGATTCCGTCAGTAACGCTATCAGTCTGTAGTTCTATTAATCTGCGCTTGAACCGGAACCGGATGTAAGTCCCAAAAAACTGAATTTTGGAACTGAAATTGAATTGTAGAACTGAAACTGAATGGTGAGAAGTGAATGTGAAATTATTCGAGAGCTGAATTTTTAAAGGATAAAATGCAGTTTCAAAGCAAATCAATTCATTTTCAAACCATAAATTCAATTTCAAATTAGACTAATTCAAATTCAGTTTTCAAAAGCTTTCATTCAAGTTACAATTCAGATTCAATCCGAGTAATTCAAATTCAAATTTAACTTATTCAAATTCAGTTTCTGATGGCACAGATTTCTGCCCATAGAAATTGCCCACCCCTGGTCTAGACGCTTCATACCCATCCTTCAAGGCCACCTGGGTCGGCTGGAAGACTGTTTACTTAGCTGATGGGCGAAGGACACTCTCTCAGCTGAACTTGGGACACACACACACACTCGTGCACACACACACGTACACAAACACAGATATACTCCCCCCCCCCACACACACACACACACACACTCCCTTCCAAATGCCTTCGTTGCTTGTCCCCCCTGATGCGGATGGTGGTCAACTGAACCAGCGCAGATATGCTGCAGGACCGGATCCGCTGTCAACATTGGCTCCTTCACATCCCATACCCACCCCCTGTTGCTTGTCATGTGTTTTTATGGTATATTAAGATTCATGTGCTTTTTTTGTGCTCAGGTGTTTTTTTTCTGTTCCCAAATTGTTCTCCCATTTGTATCTCAGTCTGGGTCGAGTTCTTTTTCTCCTCCTCTCACCTCATGTTGTGTATTTTCGTTGTTTTTCCTATTAGCCTACCTCTCTGACCTGTCTCCCCAATGTGATATTTGTGTAATGTATGTTTGGTCGGAAGGTTCCTGCCTGCTGTAACCTATAATTTCCTTCGGGATTAATAAAGTATCCCTGATTCCTGATAACAGTCAAAGAAAGGATTTGCTGCCTGGACATTGAACTGTGTGCTGTTGGACTCAGGCCGTAGTTGCCCTGGGAATTTACTCATGTAATCTTGGTGGCTGTTTATGTTCCTCCCTCTGCTAACCCCACAGCTTCATGTGACATTATCCACTCTGCTATAGCCCGGTTACAGACTCAGCACCTGAGTGCCTTTACTGCTGTCTCGGGTCACTTCAACCATGTCACCTTGGACAATACACTACCAACTTTCACACAATATGTGGTCTGTTCCACTAGGGTGGAGAGAATTTTAGATCTACTGTATGTGTAACATGTGTGTTACGCCTATTGCTGCGTTGTGTTCTGGCATATGAATAAAAGGCAGGAGACAGCACTGGATCTCAGGGCTCTTTACTGCAAATCGCTGTAACATCTGCAATCTGAAACACCCCTAAATATACAGCTGTGGGCTGTGTGTGTTGCGCCCCTGCTAGGACACCTTTCCTCCGAACATGCAGGAAGGAGCTGTGCCTTACAGCTTTATCAACTCTACAATAATATAATAAATCAAATACAATGGACTGTTTTAAAATATCAACTTGAGCACTCAAAAAAATCCAACAAAAAGCATAAAATAAATAATATAAAATAATTTAATACTGAAAAATTGTCAAAAACAACTTGTAAGAACAATAAACAAAATAATAAAAAACAGTTGATTAATCAGACAAATGAACACAACTTAATAGCCAGGATGCAACATTTTGGTGCTCAAATCTAAACTCAAAACCAGTTATATCAATAGACCCATTTAACAGGTAATATAGAACTATACCACAAAAGCAATTAATAAAAAACTCAAAAACAAAAAAAACAAAAGAGTATCTCCATACCTGCAACATACAGAAATATAGCGCTATGAGCTGTGTGTGTTGCGCGCCTGATAGGACACCTCTCCTGATGAAAGAACACAGTGCATGCCTTTTTCAAAATAACGCAACGTTTTCTCTCACCTGCCGCTAGCAACCAGGTTAACATAGCATGGTACCATTAAAGCTGTTCCCTTGGGCTAAAACTCATGAAAAACTTCAGTTGGCGAACTCAGCCCTCTACAAGACTCCACACCGAACGAGTCTGATATCAAACATATCAAAATGCGGCAGTTTGGTCGTATTCAAATGATAATTTATGGCCTTAGGGAAGCTTTCATTAGCTGAGAGCAACGTGACAGTATCTTACCTCTGGCAATGCTGAAAGAAGCTGTGACCAGGACACACATGCAATCGCCTACGTCATCATGCAGCGGACAACCACATGAACACACACAGGCTCAGAATACATAGGCAGGAGATTAAAATGCAAAATGACATATTTAACTAAAAAAGAGGTGTTTTGGTGAAATTCAAAAGCATCTAACACATGTTACATATGTTAATGTCAAGGACGCGTTCGTCCTCCCTCTCCCACCTGATACCCCCTTTTGGCAATTGTGAAAAGGAGTTTATCATGCACTTGAACGCAGCGTGAGCACTTTACTTATCTTGTTCTCTACAAGATACACATAGATGTAACCGAACTGGAGCTCTAGAAAGACTTTGCCACTTTCAGAGATTTAAACCAAGCTGGCAGGGCAGAATATGGATCTTATCGGCCCTTGTCCTGCTGCCTCTGTCCTCTCCTGTCACCTCTTGAGGGAGGTGGATTTCAGTTTCTGGTTGTATCTGCTAAGTAGTCTTGGCTCTAGATAGGAGGAAAAAAAACCAAAAACACCTTTATCCTGCAGTATTACTGAGAGTCAGGCATGTGATTGAAACCCAAGAACTCTGTATGATGAAATACAATGATAATAATAATAATACATTTTATTTAAAAGCGCCTTTCAAAACATTCAAGGACACTTTACAGAACAAATAAGACAAGCTTTAAAACAGGAAATGAACACAATAATAAAACAAAGTTTAAGAGCATGGAGTGGTTATACAGACTAGGCTATCTTGAACAGGTGGGTTTTGAGGGTGGACTAAAAAGAGGAAAAGAACTGATGTTTCTGAGGTCAGGGGGTAAGGAATTCCACTGGCTGAGCAACTAAAAGCCCTACCCCCCATGGTAATAAGATGAAATGAAGGACCAGAAAGAAGAAGAGAAGAGGAGGATCTGAGATAGAGATCTGTACCAAGTCAGAGAGATATGGTGGGGAGAGAGAATAAATAGCCTTGAATATGTAGAGAAGTATTTTAATATCAATGCCGAGTTGAACCGGGAGCCAGTGGAGCTGCTTCAGGAGAGGGGTGATGTGGTGAGTAGAGGGAGTCCTAGTAATAATATGGGCAGCAGAGTTCTGGACATGTTGAAGCTTGTTGATGGATTTTTGTGTAAGGCCAAATAAAAGTGAGTTACAGTAGTCAGTCCAAGAGGTAACGAGGCTATGGATGAGAATAGCAGTGGCATGTGGAGTGAGGAAGGGGTGGAGGCGATTGATGTTACGGAGTTGGAAATATGCTGAGCGAGTGACATTATTGATGTGAAAGTTAAAGGTTAGTGTACTGTCAAGAATGACGCCCAAAGTTCAGATTTGTTGCTGATGAGTTTAAGAAAGTTGGAGGAAAACCATTAAGTTCGGCTAAGCAGAGGGTGAGGGAGAGTGGAGGGAGAGTAGAGTCAGATTTGGTGGACAGGTAAAGCTGGGTGTCGTTGGCATGACAGTGGAACTGAATATTATATTTACGGAAAATGTGTCCAAGTGGGAGGAGGTAAATAATGAAAAGGAGGGGCCCAAGGACAGATCCCAGGGGCACCCCAGTAGACAGAAGAAAAGGCTGAGAGGTGAAGGATTTTAATCGAATGAACTGAATGCGGTCAGACAGGTATGATTTGAACCAGGCTAGTGGGGTACTGTATGAGAAAGGCCGATAGAAGCTAATCTGCTGAGAAGGATGGAGTTTGTGAGAGATTGTGTCAAAGGCTGCACTCAGATCGAGGAGAAGTCAGCTGCCATAAGAAGGTCATTCGTTATTTTTATAAGAGCAGTTTCAGTGCTATGAGAAGGACAGAAACCAGACTGAAACTATTCGTAAAGCTGTTGTTCGGAAAGCTTATTATGGTAAGGTGTAGATGAACTTGTGAAGCAACATTTTTTTCAAGAATTTTTGAGAGAAATGGTAGATTGGAGATAGGACAAAAGTTATTAAGGTTGTTGGGATCTAGACCTGTTTTTTTCAGAATTGGGGTGATAGCGGCAACTATGCAGGAGGCAGGAACAGTTCCAGAGGTGAGTGAAGAATGGATAATGGCAGGTATGAGGGGAAGAAGAGAGGGTAGACAGGCCTTGACTAGGACAGTAGGAATAGGGTCAAGCTGACAGGTAGAAGGCTTTGATTTGCGGATAAGATCAGAGATATCAGTGACAGAGGGAAGTTGGAAGGCAGAAAGGTAATGGAATTGGGGTGGGGTTGAGAAGGACGAGCTACGTGAAACATCAGGAGCCAGGTCTTGGTGTATTTTATGATTCTTTATTCAATGCATATGTTTACAAAATTGAATATTTTATTTTCTTGAGACACATTTTTAGGTAAAAAAAAACTTGCTGAACATCACAACACAATACAATGAGTCTTGGGACCCACTGTCTGTTTTCTTTTTTGCTGCCTGCTTCTAAAAGATTTGCATTCTGCGGGATCCCAGTCCCAATGCAGGGCTCTAGTTAGAAGCTCCATCCTTACTGTTGCTCACATTTTGGACTCTCACATTCATACATTCAGCTCACAGATGTCAAGCACACACTTTGTCTAATAAACTTATATCTTTCATTCTTTATACAGATTGGGTTACTGTGGTTTGTCAGAGATCAGCTGTGAATATGTGGCAGCAGCGCTGAAGTCCAACCCCTCCCATCTGAGAGAGCTGGACCTGAGTGAGAACAACACCCTGAAGGATTCAGGAGTGAAGCATCTGTGTGGTTTTCTGGAGAGTCCAGGATGTGGACTTGAAACTCTGAGGTCAGTCACCATGTTTTAGTTGTGCTGAGATGAATATGATGTGAAAGTTGTGCTGACACTAAACTGCAGACATCAGGCTGATATTATACTGATCCACACTGAGGATCTTCATGGTAAAGTCTGTTTTCTTCTTCCCTGGTTTAGTCCATTGACTGTAGCAGAACAAGATTGACATTTAAACAGTGATACTCAACCTTTGGCCCGCTATCCACACACAGCCCTCCACGCGGTGCCGACCTTTCCTAATTCAGACAGATTGCGTGTTTGTGTCTCCTTTGTTCTCGAGCTCTGTAGCATTAGCGTGCTGTTAACAGTGAACTACAACCTCTAATGCCTGTGAGGTGGATAACTGTTGACATATATAAAAATATGCTTTCAGTTGTAACAAGGACATATTTATTTAGTATTGTCTACACACATCCAGAAAATGGCTGAACACTTTTGTGTCTTTTTATTCAAAAGATCCAAAGAATTCTGAATGCATTTCTGTGATTTATGCTGCTCAAACAAAGCTGGTTGAAACCTTGTTTTTTGCACTTTGGGACCAGAAGAGAAAACTAAAACTCTGTGTAGAGGGTTCAATGGAAGCAGCCAAGCGCTGTAAGTGTCTGCTGTACAGGGATGCTGGTTCAGCTGTGGCTCAGCACAGTTTCACAGTGTGACTCAATAAAAGCAGCATGAAATAAAAATATGATGCTTTCATCAGTGTGGAAATAAGAAAGTTTCTGTAACGTGACAGAGCTCTTTCACTCTCAGATTTACAGTTTCAGCTTCAAACTTCAGGTTTTTACCAACATGTTTTTAACACAGGCCACATTCCAACTTAATTGAGCAGATATCTTGTATATGAGCACATTTTCTAGAATCAGTCTGTGACAGGAGAGTGACAGAACTGACAACATCTTAACGCTTTCAAACTGTTTATTCCGGTTGTCATTCACACACTGGCTGCAGCTTTCCAGCTCATAGCCACACACTCCAACAACAGCAACGACATGACCCAGTTCAACCTTTTATGCCGGTGAGGCCAGCTGTGTGTCCAGCGGTTGAGAGGAGCTAGACCAGAGGCCGCCTATGCCTGGCAAGCAGCGGGGGAGCAGTCGTGGCGGTGGGCTGAGGTTCCAACACGGGTCGGCAGGGGCTGCGTGCAGTTGTTCAGCAGCCCTCCTCCAGGGAGTAGGAACGAGTGCAGGCAGGCACCTCCGGGCAACAGCCGCTGCCACCCTGGGGGCCAGCAAGAGGTTTAAAATCTGGTTCTTGTCATTTTTTTACTGAATAGAGAGAACACGACTCAGTTAATCAAAATATTTATAATTTTTATTTGATCATCTTCCGGGAGAGAGAGACCCACACAACCCAAAGCCAGTTGCAAAATCTCTCTCCTTAGAAGCCAAAAATGTGTCCCATATAGGTGTTATTTTGGTCCTTTACACGTCACACATAGTTTCGATAAAAACAACTCATTCTGTGTTACTAGTTCCGTTTTTTTCTGTCTGGTTTCCTGTATTTTATTTATATGCCTCTGCAGCTCTGCATTAAACTTCCTGTTTTTCAGTCTGGCTGAGCACTTGGTTTATGAGTCAAGACTGGCCTTGCTTTACAGGCCTTTATTATTAAAATACATAACTGCTTATTTTAGTAGAAGAAATCAACCATTTTCAATCTGAGCATCTTCCCTTCTTTCACAAAAGCATGTGTTTTATTCAGGCTGCTGTCCCACAGTTTCCCCTTGAGTGTGGTATTCAGCTTCTGATGAACACAGGAATTTTATATTCTAAACAGAATTCAGTTTATTTTAATCCATTAAGCTTAAACATGAAAACAATTATTTATGCCTAGGTTTTACGGTAGCTAAGTTATCAAACACACAAAAAGTCATACCCTGATCATGCAATCCATTCTTTCAAATTAAACCTAAAATTCCCCCTTTTGACACATCTTCATGTGTCACACAGAATGAAAATGCTTCACCACATCTAGGAAATTAAAAGAAAAAGGTTAGTCGTATTAATTCTCAGAAAGCCTCAGCAATTCTCCTCTCGAGTATATTTGCTCCGGGCCTGCAAACCTGTGTTAAAAATGAAAAAGTTTAATATAAATGTTAAATCTGTTGAACTCCTGGCTCCACCTAGAGCCTGCATCCCCAGAACTACCTAGAAACAAAACCTGTATGTCAGGATGAACTTCACATTTGAAACTCAGTTTTCCCCACTGTCCTTCCCTGACTGATCACAACATGGGAATTTATGTCTTTATTCAGACATTTTTAATACTTTACTATTTTAAAGGGAAAAAACCTGGGTCCCTTGGACCAGTGTTTGTTATTCCATAACTGTATTTTAATGTGTTATTGTATGTCATTCCCCTATGTAAATCATAAATATTGTTTTTTTTCTGACTATTTTCATTAATAAAATTTAATTGACTTCTACAGTGGCCTGCAATCGTTAATGGTAACTTGAGTCATATCAAAATTTCCTCCCCTTTAGCATTTGGCAATTTCCCAACAATATAAGATGATACCGTAATCGAAACGCAGCGAATAAAAAATAATTTTCTTAAAGCAAACATCAACAACCCAAAATTAGCAGCCGAAGGGTTAAGTCTCCAGCTCCACACTCTCATGTGAACCTACAGTCTCCCCCTCTCTCATGTGCTCCTGCTCCTGCCAAAAGCAAAACAAGGCAAAGCAAAGCATCCACCCTTTTCTTACCGACCTTGTAAATTGTTTGTCAACATTTACTCATCCTAACGTTGGTCCAGTTTTTGTCTCAGTGTCAAGTCAGTCAACACTTTAGTCCACATCGTCAGTCCACTCACAGTTCAGTCACACATTCACTCACACGCATTCACACCAGGTATTGCTGATAGTTGAGTCTCCCACGCAGATGATCAGATTCTCCACCCTCAGCAATATGAGCTCATTCATTTGTTTTTTCTTTTGTTTTTTAGAAAAAAGAGTTCTTTATGATCTTGGACTGGATTGACTCGGTGGAATCCTTTTAGACAGGGACTCACACTGTGATCGGGTCCCTATAGGTAGCTTTCTCCTCAGCCCATTGTAATCTGGAAAAGCTCACCTTATCTTTGCTCTAAGGAAATGTTTTACAGCACTGTTTAGTCAATCTTTCAGGCCTGCTTAGAACAAAAATGAGAAAAAGAGAGCTGATTATTAGCTCATCAAAGCACAAAACATCATCACCATAAGGGTGACACCTGACAGTTTTCTCTAAGTGCACTGTTACAAAAATAATGGGCCCAGTTCTGGAATGTCCATGTATAGAAAAACTCCCTCTGTTCATCTTCCCCACATCACATTTTAGTGGTTGCCCTCAGGTGCTCCAGTGTCCTGAAAATCTGAGGTCAACTGACATAGTTTCACCTGCTAGATACAAAGAAAATCTTGTTAAAAGCCGCACAGTTCGCACAACACTAATATTGCCCATTAAGGACTTTCTAAACACTTTATGACAATGTATTGTAGCGGGCCGGGGCTGTTCGGGGATTTGTTATGGACATTTATGTTTGTTATTACGGTTATGTTTATGTTGTTGCTATGGTTACTGGTGACGCTCCCTCTCCGACGGTGTGTTTCCGGGTGAGGAGCGCCTTTTTTTTGTGTTGTTGTTGTTGCCGCGCGGAGCAGAGGGCTCGCGCCAGTGTTGCTCCCCAAGAGCTAAATAAACGGGTGCTCCCGAAGAAACCTCCGTCTCCTCCGTTTCCTGAGCTCGCCACATTGGTGTCAGAAGTGGGATTAGCTCACCCTCGCCGGAATGGAGAGAGACATTCGGAGGCTAGAGCAAGCTATCGAGGAGAACATTGCTCGCCTGGGAAGCTGGCGATTGAGGAGAGAGGAAGCTAGCGGCCATGTAAGTCCCCCGACGGGTCCCAACGGCGCGAGTGCACCGCGACGGCGGCCCGCCGCGACCGATGCTAGGGCAATGCTTGATGGGCTGCCTCCGTCGGCCGACACACCGGGCCCCCGACAGCGAGCAGTGACGCCTGCAACGCCAGCTAAGGTACCGAAATATAACGGGCTAACCCCGCTAGAGCCCTACCTCTCACAAGTACGGCTAGCCGCGAGACATAATGGCTGGAGTGACGGCGAGGCTGCTACACACTTAGCGCTAGCATTGGAAGGAGATGCATTGCAGGTACTCCTTGACCTAGCCGCGTCAGAACAGCATGAGCTCCAGACCCTCACCATAGCACTCGAGAGGCGATTTGGGCAGCGGCACTCCACTGATCAGAGCAGGGAGCAGCTGACCAACCAGAGCCGTAGGCCGGGGGAGAGCCTGGGCACCTTTGCAGCGGATGTGTTGCTGTATGCTCGTCGTGGCTACCCAGAGTTCCCCGCGGCAGCCCTTGAGGAGCTTAGCCTGCATGCTTTCCTGCGTGGACTTTTTCCAGAGCGACTGCGCCAACACGTCCGCCTGGCCATGCCTCAGACTCTCAGTGAGGCGCTCCTTCAGGCTGAAAGGGCCGAGCTGGTGCTCACCCCGCCACCTAACCAGCAGGTGCACTCCCCAAACTACCCTCAAATCAGAGCCGCAGACTGCGACGGGGAGGGGGCGGTCGCGGAGATATGCCAGCTGCAGCCCTCGGTGCCTCGGAGGCGTCGTCGTCGTCCCACCGACCGCTGTTACCGGTGCGATGAGCCTGGCCACGTGGCGCGTGACTGCCCAGCACCTGCCCCGACGGCCAGAACCACAAAGCCGCAGGGAAACTGGGTGGGAGCGGTGTAGTGAGGGGACCACCGCCCCAGTTTCCTGCCCCCCTCCAAGGACGATGCACGGTGGTGGGCCGGGTTGGACACCTCAAGGGACTCTACCTGAGCTGCTGCGTTGAGGCCCAGCCATGCCGGGCCCTGGTGGACACGGGGTCTACCATCTCCCTGATACGACCTGGCGTGCTTCCTGGAACGTCCGGGTCGTTGGTCGAGGGTTGGTCGCCCACCGACACCCAGCTGATGACAGTGACGGGGGAGAGAGCTGATATGCGGGGGAAGAAACCGTTGCAGATCCAAGTGGAGGATCTGGAGCTGATTCACGACTTCTGGCTTGCTGACATTCAAGACCAGTGCATCATCGGCCTGGATCTGCTGACCCGCTGGGGGGCCTGCGTCGACACTGCAAAGCGGGCTATCACTCTTGGCACAGAGACTCTTGCCCTCCAGTGCGGTCAAAAGCAGGGGGCGGAGGGAACCCGAGCCAGACGAGACAGGCGTCGGGCGGCTGCCGCTCAGCAGATTTCGGGTGCCGGTGGCTCTGGGTCATCTCTACGCACCTCAGCCCCGGTCTCTCAACCCGATAAATCTCCCTCGACCGAGACAACCGAGGCTGTTGGTGACCTGTGGCAGCGCAGCAGCGTAGGTCTCAACGTTGACCAGCGCCAGCGGTTGAGGTGCCTTCTGGACGAGAATGTGGACATCTTTGCCGCCAGTGACAAAGACTGCAGGCAGACGGGGCTGGTCCAGCACACCATCGACACCGGCTCTGCTCAACCCATCCATCTGCGCCCACACCGGCCGCCCCTCTCCAAACGGCAGGTGGCAGAGGAAAAGATCCGTGAGATGGCTGCGGCTGGGGTGATCGAGCCGTCCAACAGCCCATGGGCGGCACCCGTGGTCCTGGTGGGGAAGAAGGACGGCAGCCCGAGGTTCTGCGTGGATTTTCGCCGTCTCAATGCAGTCACCAAGAAGGACTCGTACCCGCTTCCACGGATCGACGAGGCCCTGGATTACGTTACCGGCTCCAGCTGGTTCAGCTCCCTTGACCTACGCAGCGGCTACTGGCAGGTGGAGCTAGCCCCGAAGCAAGGCCTAAGACTGCATTCACCATTGGACAGGGGCTGTGGCAGTTCAGGGTCATGCCATTTGGGCTCTGCAATGCGCCAGCGACGTTTGAGAGGCTGATGGAGAGGGTGCTCGTGAACATCCCTCGTAGCCGCTGTGTTGTGTACCTGGATGACCTGTTGGTGCACGGTGGCGACTTCGACAGTGCGCTGTCTCACCTGAGCGAGGTCTTCAGCGCCATCCGTCAAGCTGGGCTGCGGCTCAACCCTGCGAAGTGCCGGCTGTTGGCGAGAGAGACTACGTTCTTGGGCCATGTGATCAGCGCTCAGGGTATCGCCACCGATTCCGCAAAGGTGGCTGCGGTCCGGGACTGGCCGACTCCCTCGAACGTCAAAGAACTGCGGAGCTTCCTGGGCCTAGCCTCCTACTACCGTCGGTTCATCAAGGGGTTCGCGACGATAGCCAGCCCCTCCACCGCCTGACTGACAAGGGCCAGCCGTTTGGCTGGGGTGATGCCTGCGCTGCGGCTTTTGCACAGCTGAAGGAGGCCCTCACCAGAGCCCCAGTTCTGGCCTACCCCGACGCCCGGCAGCCTTTCATTGTGGACACTGACGCTAGCAATGTCGGAGTCGGGGCGGTCCTTTCCCAGCAGGGCGAGGCCGGAGAACGAGTGGTGGCATACTTCAGCCGTGCTCTGGGGCGAGCCGAGAGGAACTACTGCGTGACCCGGCGGGAGCTGCTGGCCGTAGTGCTAGTGGTGCGGCACTTCCGGCCATACCTGCACGGTTGCCGGTTCCTCCTGCGCACTGACCATGCATCTCTGACCTGGCTCCTGAACTTCAAACACCCAGAAGGCCAGGTGGCCCGCTGGCTTGAGGTCCTTAAGGGCTACGACTTTGAGATCCAGCATCGGGCAGGTCGGCAGCATGGCAACGCTGATGCCCTCTCCAGACGGCCCTGCATGGCCGTCGAGTGCCGCTACTGTCTGCGACAGGAGGAGCGGGCTCAGGAGGCGCTGGGGGTGGCTACTGCTCAGGCCACAGCCAGCGGAGGGGGTGGCTCCCACTGACAAAGCAGCAGCTGAAGCGGGAGCAGGAGGCCGACGCGACGTTGGGTCAGGTGGGAGCCTGGCTGGAGGCTACGCAATGCCCAGACTGGACGGGGGTGTCGGGTCAGGAGCCCGAGGTGAAGGCCTACTACTCCCAGCACAACAACCTGGAGACCCACGACGGCCTCCTGTACCGGAGATGGCGGGCCCCCGGCCAGGGCAGAGATCTCCTGCAGCTGTTGGTGCCTCGGTCGCTGCGGTCGCAGGTGCTTGAGCTTGTCCACGGCTCGGTGGGGACAGGCCACTATGGGACCGCCAAAACTCTCCGCCGCCTCAGGGACAGTTCTACTGGCCTGGCTGCCGACGGGATGTGGAACTCCACGTGCACTGCTGTGACACCTGCACGGCGCAGAAGGGCCCCACTCAATGCTCCACTGCCCCCTTCAGCAGTACTTGGTGGGGGCCCCGATGGAGCGAGTGGGAGTGGACGTCCTAGGGCCGTTCCCCGTTACGGAGTCAGGGAACCGGTACGTGCTGGTGGCGATGGACTATTTCACAAAGTGGCCAGAGGCCTATGCGGTGCCGGACCAGAGTGCGACGACGACGGCAGAGAGGCTGGTGGAGGAGATGTTCGCCCGTTTTGGGGTCCCGGCTGAGCTCCACAGTGACCAGGGGCGTAACTTCGAATCGAAGGTCTTCGGGGAGATCTGTCGGCGGCTGGGGGTGGAGAAGACGAGGACCACACCGCTTCACCCGCAAAGCGACGGCTTGGTCGAGCGCTTTAACCGCACGCTGGCCACCCAGCTCGCCATTCTCACCAGCCACCACCAGCGGGATTGGGATCGACATCTGCCCCTGGTCCTTTGGTCGTATCGGACTGCGGTGCAGGAGTCCAGCCAGTGCACGCCTGCCGCTTTGATGTTTGGGCGGGAGCTCCGGACGCCTGTGGATCTGGTGTTTGGGTCCCCCCCTGAGCCGGAGATTGATGGTGGGCCAGAGATGGACTACTACAGGAGGCTGAGGGAGCGGCTGCAGGTGGTTCACGACTACACCCGCCAGGCCCAGGCCAGCGCCGGAGTACGGCAGAAAAGAGCCTACGACACCAGGTGCCGGGGGGAGGCTTTTGTGCCTGGTGCTAAGGTTTCGGTGTACTGCCCGGTTCGCAAGAGAGGAGTGTCCCCGAAGCTCTGCAGTCACTGGCAAGGGCCGGCGGAGGTCGTGGAGCGGCTAACAGAAGTGGTGTTCCGTGTTCGCATGCCGGGCCCGGGGCGCCTGGTGGTGTTGCACCAGGACAGACTCTCGCCGTATCGACCGCTCGCTCCGGTGGATGCCGGGGCAGGGGATGCTGGCAGCGCCCCATGTTCTGACCCGAGTGACTTTTCCCCCACCTGTCGTGACCGGCCGGTGCGCCAGAAGAAGGCACCGGGACGTTTGCAGGACTTTGTGTGGGGTAATGGGGTTGTCGGGGACGACTGACCCCTTAGGTGGGGGCTATGTAGCGGGCCGGGGCTGTTCGGGGATTTGTTATGGACATTTATGTTTGTTATTACGGTTATGTTTATGTTGTTGCTATGGTTACAGGTAACGCTCCCTCTCCGACGGTGTGTTTCCGGGTGAGGGAGCGCCTTTTTTTTGTGTTGTTGTTGTTGCCGCGCAGAGCAGAGGGCTCGCGCCAGTGTTGCTCCCCAAGAGCTAAATAAACGGGTGCTCCCGAAGAAACCTCCATCTCCTCCGTTTCCTGAGCTCGCCACAGTATCATCACTAAATTATAAATTTCTTCTCCAGATCTGCACTACTCCACTTAGTCACACTTTATTTAATTATCCTATGCTTGCTATCATATATTTTACCAAGCAATTCTTCTCACACAGTCAGAGATATGTGTCTCTCAGTGCAAGCTTCACTCATACATTCAAATAGGAACTCGAGTTTTCCTTTTTTTTTTGTCTCCACTCATTCAACTAATTTGCATATTGAGTCATATCTCAAGAAGTTGCCCTGACAACAGAAATGCATATTCAAAACATTACCACAAAATTAAATTATTTTATTTTTTCTTTCTACAGTAATCACTTCTTTTGCTCACTCGCCACACGACCACTTCCAATTTGTTATTTTACAATCAAATTTATTATCTGATCAACATTTGGTAATACCCCTATATTTTTCCTTTTTACAAAAGCCCCCTGTTGTCATGGACTTCTAGAGGTATTCTTCAGCAATGGATCACCTCAGCATTTAATAGCAAATGTCTGTTAAATCTACACTATTTAGCATTTATATAATCTATGAACATTGTCTTCATTGCATGTATGGGTTTGTATTCAGATTGATGTATGCCTCTTTGCGCTGAGCTGTAGATTCAAACTGTCTCACTTCTCATTCTTTCCAAAAATAATTTCACATGTGACAATTTGTATATGTGTGTTTTCTATTCATTTATGTAATTATTAGTTTATTTATTTCTTTAGCTCTCTGTTTTTTTTTATTTACCTTTCTGTTGCGATGCTCTGGACCCTTCTCAACGTCCACAAGTTCAGCCTCAATTTTCAACCCAACTCACTTTAACACGTCCAGACTTCACCTCTCACCGGTCCTCGTCCCCTCTTCTCACAGTTGCCTGTGTGTCCTCCCATATCTCTAGCAAACACAGGCCCAAATCAGCTGTTTCTTCTTCTCTGTTCATTCTCTCTTCCTCTTGTCAGTCTCTTCTTGACGCTTAACTCCCAGCATGGCAAATATGAACCTCAGACAGTCCATTCCAGCGCTTTCACACTGTCATGTTACTGGTACACTTCCCAGCTTGTAATTCAGAGTGCATGTTCCCATCCCAATGGTATTCATACATGCTGCTGGACCCTTCAGTGTTTTAGGTCAGTTGTACTGTCTTTTGCCTGCTGTTAGTTCTTCAAGCCCACGGTGTTGCTCTGTCTGTCTTCTGTCTTCAGGAAGAGATTGGCTGTCCTTTAAGCTTCTTGTCAGGATAAGGACAGGATGAGAGGTGAAGCTGTGAAATTTCAGCCAAAACTTGGCCTGTTTGTCGCCCCAATTATGTTAATCTATCATTTAGCCGCTGTACTCATCCAGGAGGTTGAGCCAAGTCCATGGGCACCTATATTAACACACTAAGACATTTATTTAATATCATTTTCCTAGTTATCAACACATTCATTCTCTAATTCTTCTATCTAGATTTTAAGACGTCTTTCTCTCACTCGTTGCGCACACAGCCACTCAAGTATGTACTAAAGTTTTTACACTTGCAAGCATTACCAAAAAAGAAATCTTTCACATCAAAATCCTCAGCGTGGTTAGCAGACTTCCTTTTGCACAAATCTTCAGCTCAATTAACACAGTTTTTCAACACACGTCACAATTCTCTTAGCTCAGCTCTGCAGCACAATTCACACAATACTTTCAGCTCCATTTCAGCACAATTCACTCAGATCTCTAGTAGCTCTTTTCACACAAATCACACCATTCTCTGTCACAATTTCAAAACAATATGCACTTCTGACCATAGATTCAAAGGACCAGTTTACACTTCACTGCATTTCATCAGTTTCTACAGCCTAATCGAACTCTTATTTTATGTTCACACACTATATACTGTGTGATTCTCCTCATTTTTAACATAAAAACTGCATCCTCGGCCACGCACACAAACTGGACAACATCATCCAGTTATATACTCAGCACTTTACACTTGCAGCAATACACAATAAACAAACAACCCAGGTACATACAGACACAAACACCGTGATCTCTAGGGGGTTTTCTGGCGTCCAGTGCCCGGGTCTAACCCTTATGCCCCCTTCTGCTGGTACCAGACTTTTCCTTCACAATTTCGACAAATTTAACAGCGTCCAACGCCAAGGTCTAACCTCTTTTCTGTCCACTTAACCAGTATCAGTTCCAAACTGTGACTGGCCCGATTTCTACACAACCTTTTTTATTTTTAGAAGCGTCCAACGCCCAAAGCCTAGCTTTTTTCACCCAAACAAGGGTAATGTCTCGTCCCAGACGAAAAAAGTGTTCCCAGACCACTAGTTATTAACCAAGGTCCCAGGTTTTGGCGGTCACTAACCTGGATAAGGAAGTTCCCACCTCTGAACTTGTGCACTTCTTAGAAGTCTAACTTCCATTCTAAAGTAATTTAAATAAATTTAAAAACAACAATCAAAACTCCAACAGAAAGTTTTAATCGATGTTCAGGTCCAACCTTATCACCAATAGGGACTTAAATCCCTCAAAGAAATAACCGATTACCTATCCTACTGTCTTTTCTTAAACACACATTAACTTCTTTTTTCTCTTTCACCATGAAATACCATATTACCTTTAACTCAGTACTATCATTCTCAAAGATTCATTACTCTTACTGTTACAAAGCTTTACTTTTATTTTCAGAAATTTAGTTTTACCACTACTGAGCCAATTTAATAGTGAAGATCGTTAACTCGGCGAACAGACAATTTAGAATTCATCCAATCTGCACAATTTGATTTAACAGGCTGTGCTTACCTTTGTATTGTTGAGCCGGCTATCCGTTCGCTTCATTTTACGATTTCACCTTAAGCCAAATTTGTCCTCTCAGTCGTAAAAGAATCCCGGGTTTTCGGCACCAAATATTGAATCTGGTTCTTGTCATTCTGAATAGAGAGAACACGGCTCACTTAATCAAAATATTTATAATTTTTATTTAATCATCTTCCGGAAGATCCGGGTCCGGGATGAGTTCCTGCCCCAAGTGGAGGAGTTCAAGTATCTCGGGGTCTTGTTCGCAAGTGATGGGAGAAGGGAGCCGGAGATCGACAGATGGATTGGTGCTGCGGCTACAGTGATGCCGACGCTGCACCGGTCCGTCGTGGTGAAGAGGGAGATGAGTGTAAAAGCGAAGCTCTCAATTTACCGGTCGATCTACGTCCCTACACTCACCTATGGCCACGAGCTGTGGGTAGTGGCCGAAAGAACGAGATCGCAGATACAAGCGGAGGAAATGAGCTTCCTCCGATGGGTGGCTGGCCTCTCCCTTAGAGATAGGGTGAGAAGTTCGGCCATCCGGGAGGGGCTCAGAGTAGAGCCGCTGCTCCTCCACATCGAAAGGAGCCAGTTGAGGTGGTTCGGCATCTGACAAGGATGCCTCCTGGGCTCCTCCTGGGTGAGGTGTCCCACCGGGAGGAGGCCCCGGATAAAGCGGATGAAGATGGATGGATGGATCTTCCGGAAGAGAGAGACCCGCACAGCCCAAAGCCAGTTGCAAAATCTCTCTCCTTAGAAGCCAAAAATGTGTCTCATATAGGTGTTATTTTGGTCCTTTACACATCACACATAGTTTCGATAAAAACAACTCCTTCTGTGTTACTAGTTCTGCTTTTTCTGTCTGGTTTCCTGTATTTTATTTATGTGCCTTTGCAGCTCTGCACTAAACTTCCTGTTTTTCAGTCTGGCTGAGCACTTGGTTTATGAGTCAAGACTGGCCTTGCTTTACAGGCCTTTATTATTAAAATACATAAAACAATATAATCAGAAAATAAGCACTAAGAATATATATTTATTCCGTAACAGACCTCAACCACTCCCACGAAGTTGAGGGTCGCGGGCGGGGGTGGTGGCGGCCAAGAACCGATCCGAGCAGCCAGACATTTTATTAGTTGCATCCGGTGCTTGGACCGGACCTGCATCTCTTCCCACTGTTGGCAAAACACCACCGCCTGCTCTCTCCATATGTCCGCAAGCTTAGCCACCATTTGGGCCAGCTCCTCCCCTGACTGTACCAGTCATGGTTGCGCCACCTACAATCCTGGGTTTTGGCACCACTGGGACAAGAGAGTGACGGAACCAACCACATCTTAACGCTTTCAAACATTTTATTTGGGTTGTACTACACACACTGGCTGGATCTTTCTGGCTCGCAGCCACACCCTACAACAACAACAACGACATGACCCAGTTCAGCCTTTTATTCCGGCGAGGCGTGATTGCGGATGCCGCTCACATCTTTTGTTTTGGACGTTTAACTGAAGATGGGACTTATCACAGCTTTGAATAAAACCATGGAGGACTGTCTCGTCAGGTCTGCTCCTCCCCACAGGGAGGCTGCTCTCGCACACATTTGCATACAGGATCAATAAAAAGGGCGAGAGCAGCCTCCCTGTGGGGAGGAGCAGACCTGACGAGACATGACCCCGTTTATCTGGCCTCTCTGAGTCCTGTTAGGATTTGTGTGTGATGTTCTTTCAGTGTTGCACTTTGTAGACACTGGTCTCACAGCCAGCTGCACTTAGAGATCAGTGTTGTTAGTCCAGGTCAGAAGATGACTTGTTGGAATGAAAATGAGTTTGTCTGCTTTAATGTCTGTTTTGGAGTTTCCATTTTCTAAACTTCTATTTTGGAGCAATTTCTTTATTTTGGTTGTTTTGAAATTTGTTAAAGTTTGTCGTTGGTTTTGTTTATTTTTGGGGGTTATTTACAAGTTTTATTTGTAAATTAAAATTTGCTTCATTTTGTGTTGTTTTGTTTTGTTGTTTGTCTTGTTAAATCAGCTAGGAATCACTGAAGGGCCATTTTTCTTTTATAAAAAAAGGGACCGGTATAGGACCAGCATGCATTGGTGTGGGCCTATGGTTTTTTACCAGAACAGGAGAAGTAGCCAGAAGGGAAAAAAAAGTATTTTTGCCTATTGCTTGCCAAGCTGGAAAAAATAAAAAACTAAAATCCAACTTTCAACTTTGGTCATTGGACTTCTTTTGCCTGAGTACAAAATATTACCACAGGGCAGCAGTGCTTTCTAAATTCTGAACTTTCTTCAGCTCTGAACAGATTATGAAACACTGAATGATTTCAAGCACACACTTTGTCTAATAAACTTACATCTTTCATTCTTTATACAGATTGAGCAGCTGTGGTTTGTCAGAGATCAGCTGTGATTATCTGGCAGCAGCACTGAAGTCCAACCCCTCCCATCTGAGAGAGCTGGACATGAATAACAACACCCTGAAGGATTCAGGAGTGAAGCAGCTGTGTGGCTTTCTGGAGAGTCCAGGATGTGGACTTGAAACTCTGAGGTCAGTCACCATGTTTTAGTTGTGCTGAGATGAATATGATGTGAAAGTTGTGCTGACACTAAACTGCAGACATCAGGCTGATATTATACTGATCCACACTGAGGATCTTCATGGTGAAGTCTGTTTTCTTCTTCTCTGGTTTAGTCCATTGACTGTAGCAGAACAAGGGTCACATTTCAAACAGTGATACTCAACATATGGCTCACGCCCCACAGCCTGCCGACCTTTCCTAATTCAGAAAGGGGACCCTGATTAACTGTATAGCGTTCTTTCTCACAGTTCTAAGTATCAGACACAACAATGAATAATACACACCTGACTCTCTTTAGCAGGTCAAAGGTCACGGCACACAGCAATCTGTGAAACAGAAACAGTGTGGAGCAGGAATTATTGCTCATTTACAAACTCACACTGCTGCATGGCATGCTGCGTAATGCTTGCTGGTCACGTAGTCAGATGCTTTCATGTGAGCTGAAGGCTGAGACATTTACTGATGACATCACACTGAGTGTTGGTGAATAAGAAGTTTCCTTGTGAATGATTTTCAGCTTTGACTGTAACAGTGTAAAGAGAATGATCACAGCAATAACTGTAAGAAGTATTTGGACTGACAGAAACATGTGGACAGCTTTTATTCTGAGGGTTTAGACAGAGTCTACCTCTGTGTGTGCAAACTGTGTTCAAAGTGTCGGCCAGTCACAGCTTCACGTTGTCATTTAGTGACACCATGAACACACAGCTGAAAATGTTCAGCTGACAGAACTGTTTTATAATCCAGACTTTGAAATTTGCTCATATTATTTCCTCCTCTGCTACAGTGAGCTCACCGGAACAGTTAAACACATAAGCATTTATTTTCAAAGCTTTTTAGTAGAAACACATTTAAACTTCTACTTTTTAATATCCCAGGAAGCACACATAATCCTGCAGTCTGAGAGCGCAGTGCTCTGTGACGACGATAAGGTATTAATAATAATCACAATCAGCTCATATTAGATAATAAGGTATATTCCAGGAAGCAGCTTCCTGTTCCAGATCAGCTGATCCGAGTCAGGTCAATCAGCTCTGAGCATGCTCAGTCTGAGTTATGGATACTACGATTCACCTTTGCAACGGGTAAATAAAGAGCCGAGAACACTGTTGTGTGTTTGTTCAAAAGATCCAAAGAATTCTCCCTGCAAGTCTGTGGCTGATGCTGCTGGAACAAAGCTGTTTGAAACCTTGTTGTTCTGCACTTTGGGACCAGAAGAGGAAACTGAACCTCTGTGCAGAGGGTTCAATGGAAGCAGCCAAGCGCTGCAAGTGTCTGCTGTACAGGGATGCTGGTTCAGCTGTGGCTCAGCACAGTTTCACAGTGTGACTCAATAAAAGCAGCATAAAAAAAAACCAAGATGCTTTCATTAGTGTGGAAATAAGAAAGTTTCCTGTAACATGACAGATGCTGGAGCTCTTTCACTCTCAGATTTACAGTTTTAGCTTCAAACTTCAGCTTGTGAATCCTTTTGTTCGGTTTATGAGGAAAATAATTCAATAACTTCCTGCTAATACACAACATTTCATCATATTTCCTCATAACCCTCTTTTGTCTGACCATTTGAATGACATTTGAACTTCCAATAAAGGACTCCACAGAGTTTGGTGACAATAATGACAGTAGATGTTTGTGTGAAAGTGCTGGAAGCAAATTTGTGTGTGATGTTCTTTCAGTGTTGCACTTTGTTGACGTTCCCTGTGCACTTGTCTCACAGCCAGCTGCACATAGAGACCAGTGTTGTTAGTCCAGGTCAGAAGATGACTTGTTGGAATGAAAATGAGCTTGTAGTTTGTCTGCTTTCATAATGTGACTGGAAAAAGGTGTTGGACTTCAAATATGTCCATTTCTTTCACACTTCACCTTTAAAAGTGAAGCCATGTGGTTCCTGGAATGAAACAGATGACTTTTTCAAGTGTTTTTCCTGTTTTTATGATAAATATACGACTTTAATGTGAAAATTCAGAGTTTTTCTCTTATTGTTTGTTTGAAGCTGCTTCCTGTTGGCTTCAGCTGTTTGGAGTTTCCATTTTCTAAACTTCTACATTCTGAACCTTCTTCAGCTCTGAAGAGATTATGAAACACTGAATGATTTCAAGCACACACTTTGTCTAATAAACTTACATCGTTCATTCTTTATACAGATTGGGCAGCTGTGGTTTGTCAGAGATCAGCTGTGATTATCTGGCAGCAGCGCCGAAATCCAACCCCTCCCATCTGAGAGAGCTGATCCTGAGTGGGAACAAGCTGCAGGATTCAGGAGTGAAGCAGCTGTGTGGTTTTCTGGAGAGTCCGGGATGTGGACTTGAAACGCTGAGGTCAGTCAGCATGTTTTAGTTGTGCTGAGATGAATATGAAACTGCAGACATAAGGCTGATATTACACTGATCCACACTGAGGATCTTCATGGTAAAGTCTGTTTTCTTCTTCTCTGGTCTAGTCCATTGACTGTAGCAGAACAATGTTCACATTTCAAACCTTCAAAGAAGAAGAAAAATCCTCTACTGGATAATTCACTGTGAAACTCTACAACTCGTCATTCCACCTTAAAGTCTGTCTGACACTAAAATCCAAACCAAAATGGCTGTTTCCAAATCTCCTCCACTGCCAGCATGAATGATGGGCAAAGAGAAGGAGGAACACTCTGACATTCAGGGTTAGAATGAGTTTCATAAAGCAAACTGTGAAACCTTGGCTGATTGTGACCTACACCCATTTTCACACCTTGGCTTATTTGATTAGGTAGAGGATCAATAGCAGGTCCATTGTCCCTCTCGGTGGGTTACTCCCACAGGGTTTAAATCTGGGACTTTCCACCATTTGACCCTAGGACTGAAGAAGCTTCTCGGATGAGAGGTGAAACGTCTTCAAGCAACTTAAAGAAGTCCAGACGCTTTTCTTTCCAAACTCCTTAGACTACGATGACCTGGATGACTGAGAACCTTTACAGATACACTTTACTTGTGAATGATTTCCAGCTTTGACTGTAACAGTGTGAAGGCAATGATCACAGCAATAACTGTAAGAAGTATTTGGACTGACAGAAACATGTGGACAGCTTTTATTCTGAGGGTTTAGACAAAGTCTGCCTCTGTGTGTGCTAACTGTATTCAAAGTGTCGGCCAATCACAGCTTCACGTTGTCATTTAGTGACACCATGAACACACAGCTGAAAATGTTCAGCTGACAGAACTGTTTTATAATCCAGACTTTGAAATTTGCTCATATTATTTCCTCCTCTGCTACAGTGAGCTCACCGGAACAGTTAAACACATAAGCATTTATTTTCAAAGCTTTTTAGTAGAAACACATTTAAACTTCTACTTTTTAATATCCCAGGAAGCACACATAATCCTGCAGTCTGAGAGTGCAGTGCTCTGTGACGACAATAAGGTATTAATAATAATAACAATCAGCTCATATTAGATAATAAGGTATATTCCAGGAAGCAGCTTCCTGTTCCAGATCAGCTGATCCGAGTCAGGTCAATCAGCTCTGAGCATGCTCAGTCTGAGTTATGGATACTACGATTCACCTTTGCAACAGGTAAATAAAGAGCCGAGAACACTGTTGTGTGTTTGTTCAAAAGATCCAAAGAATTCTCCCTGCAAGTCTGTGGCTGATGCTGCTGGAACAAAGCTGTTTGAAACCTTGTTGTTCTGCACTTTGGGACCAGAAGAGGAAACTGAACCTCTGTGCAGAGGGTTCAATGGAAGCAGCCAAGCGCTGCAAGTGTCTGCTGTACAGGGATGCTGGTTCAGCTGTGGCTCAGCACAGTTTCACAGTGTTACTCAATAAAAGCAGCATAAAAAAAAAGCAAGATGCTTTCATCAGTGCGGAAATAAGAAAGTTTCCTGTAACGTGACAAATGCTGGAGCTCTTTCACTCACAGCTTTACAGTTTTAGCTTCAAACTTCAGCTTGTGAATCCTTTTGTTCAGTTTATGAGGAAAATAATTCAATAACTTCCTGCTAATACACAACATTTCATCATATTTCCTCATAACCCTCTTTTGTCGGACCATTTGAATGACATTTGAACTTCCAATAAAGGATCCACAGAGTTTCGTGAAAATAATGACAGTAGATGTTTGTGTGAAAGTGCTGGAAGCAAATTTGTGTGTGATGTTCTTTCAGTGTTGCAACTTGTTGACGTTCCCTGTGCACTTGTCTCACAGCCAGCTGCACATAGAGACCAGTGTTGTTAGTCCAGGTCAGAAGATGACTTGTTTGAATGAAAATGAGCTTGTAGTTTGTCTGCTTTCATAATGTGACTGGGAAAAGGTGTTGGACTTCAAATATGTCCATTTCTTTCACACTTCACCTTTAAAAGTGAAGCCATGTGGTTCCTGGAATGAAACAGATGACTTTTTCAAGTGTTTTTCCTGTTTTTATGATAAATATACGACTTTAATGTGAAAATTCAGAGTTTTTCTCTTATTGTTTGTTTGAAGCTGCTTCCTGTTGGCTTCAGCTGTTTGGAGTTTCCATTTTCTAAACTTCTACATTCTGAACCTTCTTCAGCTCTGAACAGATTATGAAACACTGAATGATTTCAAGCTCACACTTTGTCTAACAAACTTACATCTTTCATTCTTTATACAGACTGAGCAACTGTGGTTTGTCAGAGATCAACTGTGATTATCTGGCAGCAGCGCTGAAGTCCAACCCCTCCCATCTGAGAGAGCTGATCCTGAGCTGGAACAAGCTGCAGGATTCAGGAGTGAAGCAGCTGTGTGGTTTTCTGGAGAGTCCAGGATGCGGACTTGAAACTCTGGGGTCAGTCACCATGTTTTAGTTTTGCTGAGATGAATATGAAACTGCAGACATAAGGCTGATATTATACTGATCCACACTGAGGATCTTCATGGTAAAGTCTGTTTTCTTCTTCTCTGGTCTAGTCCATTGACTGTAGCAGAACAATGTTCACATTTCAAACCTTCAAAGAAGAAGAAAAATCCTCTACTGGATAATTCACTGTGAAACTCTAAAACTCGTCATTCCACCTTAAAGTCTGTCTGACACTAAAATCCAAACCAAAATGGCCGTTTCCAAATCTCCTCCACTGCCAGCATGAATGATGGGCAAAGAGAAGGAGGAACACTCTGACATTCAGGGTTAGAATGAGTTTCATAAAGCAAACTGTGAAACCTTGGCTGATTGTGACCTACACCCATTTTCACACCTTGGCTTATTTGATTAGGTAGAGGATCAATAGCAGGTCCATTGTCCCTCTCGGTGGGTTACTCCCACAGGGTTTAAATCTGGGACTTTCCACCATTTGACCCTAGGACTGAAGAAGCTTCTCGGATGAGAGGTGAAACGTCTTCAAGCAACTTAAAGAAGTCCAGACGCTTTTCTTTCCAAACTCCTTAGACTACGATGACCTGGATGACTGAGAACCTTTACAGATACACTTTACTTGTGAATGATTTCCAGCTTTGACTGTAACAGTGTGAAGGCAATGATCACAGCAATAACTGTAAGAAGTATTTGGACTGACAGAAACATGTGGACAGCTTTTATTCTGAGGGTTTAGACAAAGTCTGCCTCTGTGTGTGCTAACTGTGTTCAAAGTGTCGGCCAATCACAGCTTCACGTTGTCATTTAGTGACACCATGAACACACAGCTGAAAATGTTCAGCTGACAGAACTGTTTTATAATCCAGACTTTGAAATTTGCTCATATTATTTCCTCCTCTGCTACAGTGAGCTCACCGGAACAGTTAAACACATAAGCATTTATTTTCAAAGCTTTTTAGTAGAAACACATTTAAACTTCTACTTTTTAATATCCCAGGAAGCACACATAATCCTGCAGTCTGAGAGCGCAGTGCTCTGTGACGACGATAAGGTATTAATAATAATCACAATCAGCTCATATTAGATAATAAGGTATATTCCAGGAAGCAGCTTCCTGTTCCAGATCAGCTGATCCGAGTCAGGTCAATCAGCTCTGAGCATGCTCAGTCTGAGTTATGGATACTACGATTCACCTTTGCAACGGGTAAATAAAGAGCCGAGAACACTGTTGTGTGTTTGTTCAAAAGATCCAAAGAATTCTCCCTGCAAGTCTGTGGCTGATGCTGCTGGAACAAAGCTGTTTGAAACCTTGTTGTTCTGCACTTTGGGACCAGAAGAGGAAACTGAACCTCTGTGCAGAGGGTTCAATGGAAGCAGCCAAGCGCTGCAAGTGTCTGCTGTACAGGGATGCTGGTTCAGCTGTGGCTCAGCACAGTTTCACAGTGTTACTCAATAAAAGCAGCATAAAAAAAAAGCAAGATGCTTTCATCAGTGCGGAAATAAGAAAGTTTCCTGTAACGTGACAAATGCTGGAGCTCTTTCACTCACAGCTTTACAGTTTTAGCTTCAAACTTCACCTTGTGAATCCTTTTGTTCAGTTTATGAGGAAAATAATTCAATAACTTCCTGCTAATACACAACATTTCATCATATTTCCTCATAACCCTCTTTTGTCTGACCATTTGAATGACATTTGAACTTCCAATAAAGGATCCACAGAGTTTCGTGAAAATAATGACAGTAGATGTTTGTGTGAAAGTGCTGGAAGCAAATTAGTGTGTGATGTTCTTTCAGTGTTGCAATTTGTTGACGTTCCCTGTGCACTTGTCTCACAGCCAGCTGCACATAGAGACCAGTGTTGTTAGTCCAGGTCAGAAGATGACTTGTTGGAATGAAAATGAGCTTGTAGTTTGTCTGCTTTCATAATGTGACTGGGAAAAGATGTTGGACTTCAAATATGTCCATTTCTTTCACACTTCACCTTTAAAAGTGAAGCCACGTGGTTCCTGGAATGAAACAGATGACTATTTCAAGTCTTTTTCCTGTTTTTATGATAAATATACGACTTTAATGTGAAAATTCAGAGTTTTTCTCTTATTGTTTGTTTGAAGCTGCTTCCTGTTGGCTTCAGCTGTTTGGAGTTTCCATTTTCTAAACTTCTACATTCTGAACCTTCTTCAGCTCTGAACAGATTATGAAACACTGAATGATTTCAAGCTCACACTTTGTCTAATAAACTTACATCTTTCATTCTTTATACAGACTGAGCAACTGTGGTTTGTCAGAGATCAGCTGTGATTATCTGGCAGCAGCGCTGAAGTCCAACCCCTCCCATCTGAGAGAGCTGTACCTGAGCCTAAACAATCTGCAGGATCCAGATGTGAAGCAGCTGTGTGATCTTCAGCAGAGTCCAGACTACAGACTGGACAGTCTGGTGTAAGTAGAGTGATGGAGTGAGTGGGTGGTGCTGTCAGCAGTATTGTACTAAACACAGTCAGTATGAAACAAAGATCCAGTGTTTCCTATAAAGCTGGAGCTTCTCAGTGAGGCTGTAAAAGGAGAATGGTGACAGACTTCAGGGGTCCGTTCTTCGTACCTCGGTTACTACATCCAAGATCAAATGACACATCCAAGATCAAATCATCGCGCTAACTTTGAGCTCGCTAATCCGGTTCTCCGAACACACCTGTTGACGATTAGTACAGCTGGATGAAGTAATCTGAGATCACTGGGTGGCTTAAAAGGGGCTACGCATCGATAGTAGAAACATTGATCGGCAACTCTGTGATTGGTCGGCGAAGATGTCGAAGGAGCGCGCTCAGTATTTTACGGCAGCAGAGCGAGAACTCTTGATTGAGAATAGTAATATTTATCACTTATATTGCTTTTAGTCTCCTGAAAAGAGACCCTGAAATAATCTGTTTGTTTGTTTATAACAGCAACCAAGAAAAGGGCAGAACAAATAAAGACAGGTGGTGGTCCTGCACCCCCTCGTCACACCCCGGCAGAGGAGCTGGCCCTAGGGTTGAATGCCACCAGACCCATTGTTGAGGGCATCCCTGGGGGCAGCTCTTCCTTAGACCAGCAGCCGGGGTGCAGTAGCAGCACCTTCATAACTGGTGCTATTTGTACAATGTAAAATATTTGGTTGTTGCCTTAATTAAAATGCTTTTTGTACTGTGACATTTATTGACATTGTGGGGGTTTTTTGTGTAGTTTTACATAACACTCCATCACTCCTACCTGTTCCCATGCAAGGGGTGACTGAAGCATGCACATTAAGTTGGGAGATATATATATATCTATATATCTAGGGAGAGAGAGAGAGAGAGAGAGAGAGAGAGAGAGAGAGAGAGCGAGAAAGAAAGAAAGTAAATAATACCCTCACGGGAAAATCGATATCTCTCTATGAGCACACTGTCGCGCTGAGCTAAAGGATCCTGTCTATCCCGCAATATACGCTGAATTCTGAAAACTCTCCTTATCAGTCTTGCACCTTCCGCAATGGGTTGCTCGCGTACAAACGGACAGGACATGGCTGCGACAGACTTCCCAAATCCACCTTCGCTTTTATAGCCGTGGTCTCTCATTTTGATTGCACGTAGTAATTTACTATTACTACCCTAAAATATGAATTACATCTGACATAATCTACTACATGACATAGAATGATTAATAGTACATTTCCCTTTTTTTCGGAAATGACCTGTATGTATCTGTATGAAACCAATAAAAGAATCAAATGCTGCATTATCTTTAGTTACATTGATAATATTTATTTATGGTAAAACAGTGGCGAAATATCGCTTTTGCTTTCGTATAAATGCAGCGGACATACCTGAGTGGCCGCGATCTAATCTTGTTTACATAAAGTAAGCCTGCTCCCGAGCAGGTTTACGCTTACGGATCTGTTGCTATGACAGCAAGTCCCGGATGAGCTTCGGAGAACCGAATGATCCAAGATCACGCGAAATCGTCAACAATCAAATCCGGCTAACTTACTTAGCGAGGTACGAAGAACGGACCCCAGGATTGGACACAAACACTTTGTTACGGCCCTAACAGGGCCTCCTCCTGAAATTGTCCTGGTGTGGGTGTGGTCTGTCTCTCCTGCCTAAGTGCTGTCCGTTGGTTACAGCTGACTCCCATCAGCCGTTAGAGGTACTTAAGGCCAGGGAACGGTGAGCTCTAGGGGAGAGAGCTTTGCTGTGTTGCAGCTGGTGGGCTGTGTGTGCATACTGCTTGATTACTCCTGCTCTGCGCAGAGAAGTGTGCTTGGTGATTAACCTTTTGTTTTATTTACTTTCCCAGGCTTTGACCAACTCCTGAGTTTTGTTGTTTTCTCTTTAAAAAGTGATTGCAGCTTGACCGTCTCTTTCTGTTAGTATTGTTGAAACATTTAAAAAGCTCAGCTGGACACACACCTAACCTAACTGGAAAGGTGTACTTCTACACTTCTCAAAAAGCAACACGACCGTTACATAAAAGCTGAAAAAAAAGAAAAACAAAACAAACGCCACTAATTTCAACCCCCCTTTTCAAACCCCGGACGAGCCCCCACTTTTTACGTTCCCCCCTAAAGGTCCATCCTAAAGATCCAGGGGGAAGTAACAAAAAGTGGCCAGGTTGAAAAAGGAACGAAAGAATCAAAAAGGTTAAATTAAAAATGTTTTATAAGTTCTTCCTTCGGGCACTCTTTTGTTATTTTGCCTTTCTTGTTGTCGGAGTAATCCTGGGTGGGGATTAGTTCCTTGTTGGGGGTAGGCAATTCAGGTCTCTGGTCATTGAAGTTTTGCCTTTCAAGTCGCCTCGAGCCCAGCACGTGCCAGAAGATGGGTAGGTAAAGTGTCACGGCTGCCGAGGCGAGCCGTGTGGTGTTGGAGGAAAAGGAGGACCCAAAAGGCAGTCAGTGACTGATGATTCGAGTGACGTTTATTTACAAATGGTGGAGTGGCAAAAAACAGGCAGTGAAGGAAGAGAGTTAACAGAACAACCTAAACTGGGAAAACTAAATAACAAACCAGAGAACATACGAACGGGGTGAGAGGCAGAGAGACGCAGATGAGGAACAGGACACCGTGGAACACAGACGAACCGGCAACAAGCAGGAGAACACACAGGGCTTAAACTTACACACACCAGTAATCAGGGGATGAGAAACAGGAGGGCAACACAGCTGGGAGAACTCAGAGCTGACGGGACAGGGGAAACGCAAATTGAACACACTCACATCAGACGGAGACCTTCACAATAAAACAGGAACCTCAGGCACAGACACAGAACCAGACAAGACACTGAACTAAACAGACAGATACACAAGCAGACAGTGTGACACCATAGACAGATGGAGGGAACACAGAGAAGTGGGGGCAGGCAGGCAAAGAACAGAAACCTAACAAATGGCAAATCACAACAGAATACATACTCGGAATGAACAAAAGCATAAGGAAACACAAAACACTGAGTCGGCAGGCTCAGGACCGTGACATAAAGAGTGTTGTGTGTAGGAACTGGGTGAGTTGTATTTGTTAATGTGTATGCTGCATGATATAAGTTGGTCACTTAGGGTAAGTTGTTAGTTCACCTGTTTAAGTGTTAGCTAGCCTGTGACAGAGTTGGCATAGGTGTGTGGTGGTCTCCTAATGAGGTTGTGCTTGCTAACCCTTCTCTGCCCCCAAAATGGATGATACAGCTATCAGTGCACAGGCTTGTTTGCAAGCAATAACATTCACCTGGTTCCAGTTTTCTGTGAGTCCAGTGTTCATAGCTTCTTCATTTCATTTGAACGCATAGCAACCGCACTGCAGTGGGCTCAAGACATGTGGGGGGGTAATGTTGGTATGTAAATTGAAGGGTAAGGCTCAGGAAACTTGTTCTAGTCTGTCTATGGAGGATTGCCTAGTTTATGAAAAGATTATAAGTGCTGTCCTCCCAACCCTATGAACTCATATCTGAAACCTATAGGCAGCATTTTCGAGGGTTGGAGTTAACACAGGGTCAGTCCTACCTTGACTTTGCTAGGGAGAAGGCAAAGCTTTTTGATAGGTGGTGCTCTGCAAGCTAGGTTAACGATTTGGGGTCCTTACGTGAGCTAGTACTGGTGGAAGACTTTAAGAACATGGTGCCTGAGTGTATTGCTTTTTATTTAAGTGAACAGAGGGTTTCCACTTTACAGCATGCTGCCACACTGGCAGATGAGTTTAAGCTAACTCATAAAACAAATGCTGTAGGATGTAATATCCCTTTGCGCCATAGTACATCTTGGAGAGGAGTGGGCCAGCTAACACGGCTAATATAGTTGTGGTTTTAAGATCTAGGGCCAAACTGTGTTTCTTCTGCCACAAGCCTGGCCATGTCATTGCTAACTGTGTGAAACTGGCACTCAAGCGCAAAGCACATCCGAAGAAGAGAACGCCTGATTTGAAAACAATAAGCAGAACTGGGATGGTAGGCGAGGTGGACATTGTAAGATTCAAAAAAGAGAGCCCAACCAGCCTGCTTGGGTTTGAGTTGTTTGGCAGTTTGAATATAGATCAGGTTCTGATGATCAGTCCAAATTAGAAAGGAATCCTTCGCACCAAGAAGCCAGTGTCGCCACTCTTCTAAGGCCCACTTGATTGCAAGCAGTTCCCGGTCACCGACGCCGTACCATTGCTGCGTGGGAGAAAACTTCCTTGAGAAGTAGCAGCATGGGTGGAGTTTCCCGTCTTGCCCATGTTGGGAAAGTACAGCGCCGGCGCCCACATCTGAGCCATCAACCTCTACAACAAATGCTTTGGCAGGCTCGGGGTGGAGTAGGATGGGGGCTGTAGTGAACCGGCGGACGAGATCTTGGAAGGCCCGCACTGCATCCGGATGAAGGCTGAATGGTTTAGGCAGATTTGGTGGTTTGGTGAGGGAAGTCAACGGGGCGACGATGGAGCTGAAATTCCGGATGAAACACCGATAAAAATTTGCAAAGCCCAAGGAACTCTGTAGCTACTTAAGGCCACTGAGCCACAGCTTGGACCTTCTGCGGATCCATGGCGAGGCCGTCAGAAGAGAGAGTGAAGCCGAGGAAGGTAGTGGACTGCTGATGGAAAGCATGTCAATGAAGAAGCTGTGAATCCACTTCCACTTCACTGCATGGAAGAACGAAAGTCTTCTTTAATTGCCCCACAAACAGGGCATAATCGTTGCATGCTGGAGATTTACTATTGTAGTGAGCTGCGGCCCATTCCTGGGCCTGGCCAGACAAAAGGGAACTTAACATTGCAACTTTAGTGCGGGGAGTGGCATATTTAGAAGGCTGTCATTCAAACAGCATATCCAGGATGGCAAGCAACCCATCGGGTCGGCCGTCGACTCCATTCCACTTATCTGATAATCTGATCCGTGGTTCCTCGCTCGCCACTGGTGGCTGATGCTGCAATGCAGTGACGGAAGCAGAAAGCTGGATGATTGTTTCAGAGAGGGTTTCTAGTGTTGTGCTCTGCCGGTCCACTACCCCACGACAATACAGCACTTCAGCTTTCAGCCGTTCGAATTCCACTGGGTCTACAACGGGCTCAGACATCCTGTCACGTTCGGGGAAACGCTCACAGATTATTAGGATAATTTGGCGTGCCCGTGTAGCATGCCGGCTACACCCAAACGCGGCAAAGGTTAGCGATGGGTTGAGAAAAGCACGCAGTTACTGTAATAACAGCCGGTGCGCAGAATGTCAACTTAGAACCGAATGTTACAGATGATCAGAAGATGGAACCTGACTGAGTGGGCGAATAAAGAGCGGTAACACTTACGACGACGAGAGCAGATGGAGGCTGGCGCTAATAAGGGTTCGGAGCTCCTGACATGAAGGAAACAATGTCTGAGTGGAGAACAGGGCCTGGCCCCGTGGTCAGCTGACCACTACCTGACACAGTTTAGTGGTGCTACAGTTACGAACTTGATTAATTGTTTTGGTTATCATAACAGGTAGAACCTTTTGACAAACCACTGGTTTGTATTTATGGGAAGGGGTGTTATGTCCCTAGCAGGGCCTTCTCCTGAAATTGCCCTGCTGTGGGTGTGGTCTGTCTCTCCTGTCGGTGCTGTCCGTTGGGTACAGCTGACTCCCATCAGCCGTTAGAGGTACTTAAGGCCAGGGAACGGTGAGCTCTAGGGGAGAGAGCTTTGTGGTGTTACAGCTGGTGGGCTGTGTGTGCATACTGCTTGATTACTCCTGCTCTGCGCAGAGAAGTGTGCTTGGTGATTAACCTTTTGTTTTATTTACTTTCCCAGGCTTTGACAAACTCCTGAGTTTTGTTGTTTTCTTTTTAAAAGGTGATAGCAGCTTGACCGTCTCTTTCTGTTAGTATTGTTGAAACTTTAATAAAACCTTTTTAATTTAACCAGTTTGCCTCTTTCGTTCCTTTTTCAACCTGGCTACTTTTTGTTGCTTCCCCCTGGACCTTTAGGGGGAACACAACAACTTCCCTTTTCTGACCGATAGTCACCATTGTAACGGCTCACACGCTCTGATCAAACACTGTCAACAGCCAATCAGCTCTCTGAACAAAGCAGCACGCAGGCCAATGACTGCATTCATTTCCAAGTTTAATGCAGTGAAGAACACAGTCTGTAGGTGAGAAAGAATTTAGTGAGAGCAGATGTTTGGATGGAATTCCTCCAGTTAACAGCTGGAACTGTCCATCTGGATTGTTGGGGTTGTTGTTGGGGTTCCTAAAGAGCTCAGAGTGGACAGACCAAGGTTATTCTAATGAATGAAAGTCCAAACTAAAACAAGAAGTCAAAAACATTTTCACTTCAATAAAAATTCAAAGATTAGAAAAAGTGAACCAACAATGAGTACTATTACAGTCCCAGTACTGAAGTCCATGCTGCTCTTTATACTGGATGTGCTGCATCACTGACTGACAGCTGATGAAGGGTCTCTGGAAACACTTGTTTATCTCCTCTGCTCTTCCTCCTTCTCTCTGCAGGTGGAGCTAATGTTAAACAGGATGGTGTGTGTTGAGAGAGGATGAGCTGTTTCCTGATGATCCAGAGAGGATGAAGCAGCAGCAGCTTGTGTGTAGAGACGCTCTGACTGGGCCATGTTACTGGGAGGTGGAGAGGAGAGGAGAGCTTCATCCAGCAGTGACTGACAGAGGAATGAAGTGCAGATGACTGTCAGTGCTGCAGAGTGAACTGCTCTGAGAACAGCTCCACTGTGAGACACAATGTAGAGTCCAGCATCATCTCTGTGTTCCTTTTGGATCTGACAGAGGATCATCAGTGTATCTGGACTGCTCTGCAGCTGTTCTGTCATTCTACAGCAGGGGTGTTGAACTCCAGGCCTTGAGGGCCGGTGCCCTGCAGGTTTTAGATCTCACCCTGGGTCAACACACCTGAATCAAATGATTAGTTCATTACCAGGCCTCTGGAGAACCTCAAGACATGTTGAGGATGTAACTTAACAATTTGAATCAGCTGTGTTGGATTAAGGACATATCTAAAACCTGTAGGACACCAGCCCTCGAGGCCTGGAGTTCGACACCTGTGTTCTACAGTCTCTGCACAGTCTCTGTATGACACTGGCTTCAGACCCTCCTGGATCAAACTCACCTGGAAAGGATTTCAAACACTTTTGAATAATAAACAGAATGTTTTTATAAGATAAATATTATGTTTTCATGTATGTGTGCAGTTTGAGCCTCAGTGGATGAATCAGTGCTTAATGTTTTATGTGGATACAAATGATCAATAAATGTGCTAATTGGAATCAAAGGAATGACTCTGACTGAATCTGTTCCTGCTTTTCTCACATGCGGATCCGATCCAGACTTCCAGATTCTGCCCTCTGCCTCACATTAGTCACCCAGCACAGCAGCTTTTCCATTAAAGCTCACTTTTCCCGCCTTTAAAGGAGCCTAAGACACACCTGGAAACACGGATCGGAGAAGTGAGATGAAGAACGCTGGAGAAAAGACACAACATGAGTTTCTCGTCTGTGACTGAAACCTTTGACTCATTTTTAATCTTGACTGCTAAACTGGGCAGTGATGTAGCTTTGAACACAGGCGACTCACCTTTGAACTTTAAATGCCCTCGTGACCTTTCCTCCAGTGCCACAAACAGCGTGTGACAAAATTACTTGAAATGAAGTCCCCAAAGTAAGTTAAATATGCTAAATGTAAGCCTTTTTTCATGTTTTTAATTCTTACTTGCAGAAAATGAATGCACTGCAACAAGAAGAATAGTTCTAATACTATGAAAAATCTACTCAATATTAGTGAAGTATCATTAAGTTTTTTCTTGATTGAGGTTGGCTCATCTTAAAATAGAGCCTAATCCACATTAAATCTAAACAAAAAATCCTTAAAACAGACCTTTTCCTAGATTATTCCTTGGCTTCTACTGAAATCACAACCAGGACAAGAGTGATATATGTCAACATTTATTCCTCTCAATAGAACAAAACCATTTTGTCAACAATATAGGGCTGCTGCACAATCCCTAAAAAAATCCAAATTCACCCTTTTAAGAACTTTCACCTATAAATGATTTTCTCTAACTGAGTGTGTGTGTGGGTGTCTACGTGTGTGTGTGTGTGTGTGTGCTAACCACAATTGCACCCTATTTCACCTCGCCGACTACCTCCTGACCTCTCACCAGACAGAGAGACAGAAGCCACTCTCATATATGTAATAACCGAACTGAAACTATGTATATGTAATCTACTGAATAAATGTTTTAATCAAGAACCTCTACTAAAAGCTAATCAAAAGATACAAATGAATAAAAGATAATAAAGAATACCCTGGTTATTAAAATAGCATCATCCAAACAGCTCCTCACAATTACTTACACTTACACTCTGCTTTTAGTTTCACTTTTGCAAAAGCACGCTCTGCAAGAGCATGCATTTCCTGTCAGGACTCTGGCATGAGCTATACACAGAGTTGAGCCTTTCTTTTATAACCCAACAGAATCAGCACATACACATTTAAGATTATAAAAAGCATTCAAAAGCATTTAAGCTTATAGATTCAACTCAACAGTTTAAAGTGGTTATAACTGGACCTGTAATAAAGGCTAATATGATACCAGTATGTTTAAACATCTGAATGCAATATCAATATTAATAATTAATGGAATGGTAATGATGATTATAAACAACAGCAGCAAAAAATAGCAGCAAAAATATCTTTCTAATCTCTACACTCCCTCTCTTGGTGATCCTCTTTAGAACATCTGCATGGAGGCGAAGAAGCGATGTTCAATTCAATTCAATTCAATTTTATTTATATTGCGCCAAATCACAACAAAAGTCGCCTCAAGGCGCTTTATATTGTACAGTAGATAGCACAATAATAAATACAGAGAAAAGCCCAACAATCATATGACCCCCTATGAGCAAGCACTTTGGCGACAGTGGGAAGGAAAACTCCCTTTTAACAGGAAGAAACCTCCGGCAGAACCAGGCTCAGGGAGGGGCGGCCATCTGCTGCGACCGGTTGGGGTGAAGAAGGAAAACAGGATAAAGACATGCTGTGGAAGAGAGACAGAGATTAATAACAGATATGATTCGATGCAGAGAGGTCTATTAACACATAGTGAGTGAGAAAGGTGAGTGGAAGGGAAAAACTCAATGCATCATGGGAATCCCCGGCAGCCTACGTCTATTGCAGCATAACTAAGGGAGGATTCAGGGTCACCTGGTCCAGCCCTAACTATATGCTTTAGCAAAAAGGAAAGTTTTAAGCCTAATCTTGAAAGTAGAGATAGTGTCTGTCTCCCGAATCCAAACTGGAAGCTGGTTCCACAGAAGAGGGGCCTGAAAACTGAAGGCTCTGCCTCCCATTCTACTTTTAAATACTCTAGGAACAACAAGTAAGCCTGCAGAGCGAGAGCGAAGTGCTCTAATGGGGTGATATGGTACTACAAGGTCATTAAGATAAGATGGGGCCTGATTATTTAAGACCTTGTATGTGAGGAGCAGGATTTTGAATTCAATTCTGGATTTAACAGGAAGCCAATGAAGGGAAGCCAAAACAGGAGAAATATGCTCTCTCTTTCTAGTCCCTGTCAGTACCCTTGCTGCAGCATTTTGGATCAGCTGAAGGCTTTTCAGTGAGTTTTTAGGACATCCTGATAATAAAGAATTAGAGTAGTCCAGCCTGGAAGTAATAAATGCATGAACTAGTTTTTCAGCATCACTCTGAGACAGGATATTTCTAATTTTAGAGATGTTGCGCAAATGGAAGAAAGCAGTCTTACATATTTGTTTAATATGTGCATTGAAGGACATGTCCTGGTCAAAAATGACTCCAAGGTTCCTCACAGTGTTACTGGAGGCCGAGGTAATGCCATCCAGAGTAAGAATCTGCTTAGATACCATAGTTCTAAGATTTTCAGGGCCGAGTACAATAACCTCAGTTTTATCTGAATTAAGAAGCAGAAAGTTAGCGGCCATCCAGGTCTTTATGTCTTTAAGACATTCCTGCAGTTTCACTAATTGGTGTGTGTTACCTGGCTTCACTGATAGATAGAGCTGCGTGTCATCTGCATAGCAGTGAAAATTTATGCTATGTCTTCTAATGATGCTGCCTAAGGGAAGCATGTATAATGTAAATAGAATTGGTCCTAGCACTGAACCCTGTGGAACACCATATTTAACCTTAGTGTGTGAAGAGGACTCTCCATTTACTTGAACAAATTGGAGTCTATTAGATAGATATGATACAAACCACTGCAGTGCAGTACCTGTAATACCTACAGCATGTTCTAATCGCTCTAATAGGATATTATGGTCAACAGTATCAAACGCAGCACTGAGGTCTAGCAGGACAAGCACAGAGATGAGTCCACTGTCAGAGGCCATAAGAAGATCATTTGTAACCTTCACTAAAGCTGTTTCTGTGCTGTGATGAGCTCTGAAACCTGACTGAAACTCTTCAAATAAGCCATTCCTCTGCAGATGATCTGTTAGCTGTTTGACAACTACTCTTTCAAGGATTTTTGATATGAAAGGAAGGTTGGAGATTGGCCTATAATTAGCTAAGACAGCTGGGTCTAGAGATGCTTTTTGAGTAAAGGTTTAACTACAGCCAGCTTGAAGGCCTGTGGTACATAGCCGATTATTAGAGATAGGTTGATCATATTTAAGATTGAAGCATTAATTAATGGCAGGACCTCTTTGAGCAGTTTTGTAGGAATGGGGTCTAAAAGACACGTTGATGGTTTGGAGAAATTAATTATTGAAGTTAACTCAGAAAGATCAATTGGAGAAAAAGAGTCTAACTTAACACCGATGGTACTAAAAGTAGCTGTAGATAATATTACATCTGTGGGATGATTATTGGTAATTTTTTCTCTAATGATAAAAATTTTATTTGTGAAGAAGTTCATGAAGTCATTATTAGTTAACGTTAAAGGGATTGTTGGCTCAGTAGAGCTCTGACTTTTTGTCAGCCTGGCTACAGTGCTGAAGAGAAACCTGGGGTTGTTCTTATTTTCTTCAATCAGTGACGAATAGTAAGATGTTCTGGCTTTGCGGAGGGCTTTCTTATAAAGCAGCAAACTATTTCTCCAGGCTAAATGATGATCCTCTAAATTTGTGACACGCCATTTCCTCTCCAGCTTACGAGTTATCTGCTTTAGGCTACGTGTTTGAGAATTATACCACGGAATCAGGTACTTCGGATTTGAGGCTTTAGTTTTCACAGGAGCTACAGTATCCAGAGTCGTACGTAGAGAGGAGGTAAAATTATTAACAAGATAATCGACCTCTGTTGGAGTAGCGTTCAGATAGCTGCTCTGCTCTATGTTGGTACAGGGCATTGAAGATGATAACAGTGGGTGGATTATATTCTTAAACTTAGTTACAGCACTTTCAGAAAGACATCTACTTTGATAAAGTCTACTCTCCACTGCTGTGTAATCAATTATTGTAAATGTAAATGTTATCAGGAAATGATCAGACAGCAGAGGGTTTTCAGGAAACACTGTTAAATGTCCAGTTTCTATGCCATATGTTAAAACAAGATCTAGAGTGTGATTAAAGTGGTGGGTGGGTTCTTTTACATTTTGAGAGAAGCCAATTGAGTCTAATAACAGATTAAATGCGATGTTGAGGCTGTCATTTTTAGCATCTACATGGATGTTAAAATCACCCACAATAATTATTTTATCTGAGCTGAGCACTAAATCAGATAAAAAGTCTGAGAAATCAGAGAGAAACTCTGTGTAAGGCCCAGGTGGACGATAGATGATAACAAGTAAGACTGGTTTCTGAGTTTTACAGCTTGGGTGGACGAGGCTAAGCATCAGGCTTTCAAATGAATTAAAAGTCTGTCTTGGTCTTTCGTTAATTAATAGACTGGTGTGAAAAATTGCTGCCACACCGCCCCCTCGGCCTGTGCTTCGGGATTTCTGGTAGTTAGAATGACTCAGGGGTGTTGATTCATTTAAACTAACATACTCATCCTGCTGCAACCAGGTTTCTGTAAGGCAGAGTAAATCGATTTGTTGATCAATTATTAAGTCATGTACTAACAGAGACTTGGAGGAGAGAGACCTAATATTTAATAATCCACATTTCACTGTTTTACTCTTTGGTTCAGATGTGGATACTGTATTGTTCTTTCTTTGTGATTTTTTATGTTTAAGTTGTTTATTGCTGGTTTTTAGTTTGTTTTTTGTCTTTTTGGGAGCTGACACAGTCTCAATGGAGATGGGTTTTTGGGGGGGTAGCAGGAGGAGAGAAGCTGCAGAGAGGCGTGTAAGACTGCAACTCTGCTTCCTGGTCCCAACTCTGGATAGTCATATTTTGGGGGGTTTAATAAATTGGTCCATATTTCTAGAAATGAGAGCTGCTCCATCCAAAGTGGGATGGATGCCGTCTCTCCTAACAAGACCAGGTTTCCTCCAGAAGGTTTGCCAATTATCTATGAAGCCCACATCGTTTCTGGGACACCACTCAGACAGCCAGCAATTTAAGGAGAACATGCGGCTAAACATGTTCTTTTAATTGTGTCTCAAGTTGTCAAATAGAACATTTGTGGTTTTGAAGCTGATGTACTGACGCAATGAGGGGGCGTCACAAAATATACTCTGATGCATATAAAACTGTAGTTTGATGTTTGGAGGATGAGATTGTGGGGCTCTCTGCTTACAGAGTCAGCTCATTCTCCCACGCGTGTCTTTTCATTAAAAATCATCGTCTTTACCTTTTGGACCAGTGTGGTTACTTGCATTCCGCCTGTATTTACTTCCCTTTGTTTTTGAACCTTAACAAGAGTCTTAAGCGCAAGACATTTTGCTTCACCGAGGTTTATTAAGGTGGTACAGTAACAGGGCAGTTAATGCTGTTGAGAGTTCACCTGAATAACTCACCCTCCAGCTCCGGTAACTAACCTTCCCTAATACACGCTCAACGTCTTTCATGCAGCACAACCAAAACAGTAACATTGTAACAGAGATACGATATAATCACACACACACACACACACACACACACACACACATACACACACGCACATACTTTGAACTACACTGAAGTGTTTTAAGAACCTATGTAGTTATAAGATTATATATTGTGAGGATTTAATAATTAGGATTAATGTGTGACCTTTGACCATGTTGTGACCTATTGTCAGAAGGCAAAGCAAAGGGTTAACCTAAGGGTGTCCCTTTGGGCAGGGCCCTCAGCCAGAGCCCTGCCCGTACCCTGGCCTGTACCTGACCCCTGCAGCTGTGTTTGGGCGCGTGGGAAAGTTACCCAGCAGCAGGGGGTCCTCTGGTCCCCTATATATTAGGGGACCAGAGGACACCCCCAGCTCTTTTTCCCCTCTGCTGTTGCTCTCTGTCCGTCTCTGTGTTGCTCTACTGTCTGTGCTTAAGGCTGTACACCCCGGGGTTTTGCTTTGCTTGCTTTCTGCTATGTAATTCTCTTGCTAAATGTCTGTATGTATTTTTCCTGCTGTTCATATGATTCAGTGTATTAAACTCTGTTCCAAGAATTCTACTCTTTTCCAGAGCATCTTTTTGAGTGTCTTGATTTTAACTGGATGTAAAAAGGTTGGATCTCCACATCCATGGTGGGAGAAGGTTATCAGGATCGCTTCAAAAATTTGCGACCACACCGTTCGAAAGACAAATGTGTCTACAGTAGCTAATCCAAGCTCCAGACATAGAGAAGAAACAGATGGGAGAGACGCAAGTGATCTTGCTAAGTACTGTCCACTTCACAACAAACCCCACCCTCTGCAAAAATGCCTGGTCTTTAAAGAGAAACCACTTATGGAACGCAAGAAGTTATTAAAGGACCACAGGCAGTGCTTTAGGTATTGCTCAGTTACTCATAATAATAATAATACATTTTATTTATAGGCGCCTTTCAGACCCTCAAGGTCACCTTACAGTAACACGCAAAGAAGTGCCCATGCAGCAGTATATTAATGGCTAACCTCGTATTGTCGATGGATCATCTCAGTTGTTCTCCTGACCGAAGTTTGGTCTGTTTACAGCATCTTGCCATGCGATTGCATTTGTCCCTAACCGTCGGGAACCCTCACGTTAGCTTTCATCGAGTGGAAAAAAGTTAGCGTTCCTCCTCCAGGTTCACTGTGTTTATAATATGCTAACATAGCTGTATAGCTAGTGTAGAGATTAAAAGGATATTTTACTGCTATTATTTGCTGCTATTAGTATAATCATCATTACCATTTCATTATTAATAGTGATGTTGCATTTCAGATGCATTCAGATATTCAAATACATGGGTATTATATTAGTCTTTATTACAGGTCTAATTATAACACTTTAAACTGTTGAGTTGAATCTATAATTGTAAAGGCTTTTGAATGTTTTTATATTCTTACACTGAAGTCTTCAGTGGGTGAGAGACTGAGTTGCAGGCTGACAGGAAACACTTCTGCAGGGCATGCTTCTGCAGAAGTGAAACCGAAAGCAGAGTGAGTGCAAGTTAAGAGCAGGGTGTTTTTATGCATTTATGGCGGATTAAGCGTTGAGTAGTTGTGTTAGATTGAAATAGTTGTTTTATATATTTTACATGTAAGTCAAGATCATTACACACAGGATGGCCTTAGCCTGGTTGCCTAAGTTGAGGTGAACTAAGGTTCAGAGAGCACATGCAAACTCTGCACGCACAGACAGATGAGACATACACACACAGAGTTTCAGTAGTGCTGGCCTTCTGTCTAGTGGAAAGGTGAAGGGTGAAACAGAGGGCAGCAGAAGCTGACACATACGCATACATATAAGTAGACTCATTTAGTAGGCAAGAGTTTAATTATGTTTTGCTTATGGCTGTGAAGTCGAGGCGTACATGTTAGTCTGTTCCAGGAAGTACACCAGATGTCCCAGAGATAAGCGACAGCGAAGACAGCTGAGGGGAAGCACCTGCCTTCGACGCGAAGATGATGTTCTGTTTAAAACTGTGTTCAAAGTTAACTTAACGTTTGTGGTTTTGAGTTGATGTATGCTTTGTTTGAGTCTGCCTGGCAACAGGAAGACTGCCAACCCTATAAAACCTTTGTTTGACTATTGTAAGGTAGTTCGACGCTGAAATCTGCACAGCGGTCAGACTCACACATGTGTTCATTAAAATGCCATCTAATTGCACCCGCCCGGATCTGTGCTTATTTTTGGATTCCTCCTCAATATTTTGAACCTTGACTTCATTATATACCCGCTAGCCCAACTTCAGTAACCCTGCAAACGTCACTGCTGTTTAGCATCTTCATTTATGTCGGAAATGATGGCAGAGCTGTATGTTTTAATTTTTCAGAAATCCCTCAATCAGAACATGACCACAGTTTGAGAACCACTGTTCTAGAATAAGATGGCCGACGTGTAAACAGCAGTCAAAGGGAGCATGTGGTAGTTGTCGTCTTCAAATTTTTCTGGGGGAACTCGGGAGAAATATCTGTCGATTAAAAATATTTAATTTGCTTTGGCAGTTGAAATGACAAATTTTACAGCACTGGACCTGTGTGTAAACCAGCGAACTGCTTCACAGAAAGGATGACCCTCATAGGGCCATACAGCATAGATACAGTGACAATAACAAATGATTATTATGGCTTCTCCCAACACAAACGTGGCAGTCTGCTGCGAATCTTCTTCCATACACATCCGCTCACTCCCTCGACCTCTTATCTGCTTGCTTTCCTAGAATCGAGAAGACACAGTAACAAAAATCCCCTCCTGTAGCCTTGGCTAACTACTGATTTTAAGGTCCAGCCAAGAACATATTGTCCTGACCCAGAGAGGCTATTCCAGGGGTAGGCAACTCCTGGCCAGTGTCCTGCAGGTTTTAGATGTGTCCTTGATCCAACACAGCTGATTCAAATTGATAAATTATCTCTCCAACATGTCTTTAAGTTCTCCAGAGGCCTGGTAATGAACTAATCATTTGATTCAGGCATGTTGATCCAGGGTCCACACTCCCTGCTGGTAACTGATGCCCTCAGGGGTTGGTGCATTGGTGGTTCTTGGTGTCCGGAGCTGGGCGCTCAGGTATGCACCAGCTCACTCCCGGTGGCTACTTGGCGGGGCCTGGTGCCTGTCGCTCGGTCAGGCCTCTTCCGGAGCAAAGGGGGCCCTCGGGCCTCCGGCCTCGGGGCCTGCAACTCGGTTCACTCTGGCACAGCTGGCTGCCGGCAGAGCCGGCGGGCACACCGGTGCAGCCCCCTCTGGCTTCTGCTCCGTGGCTACTGGGTGACCCCCTCGTCTGGGGATCTCCTCAGCCCTTCCCAGGAAGGTGGCACGGATGCCCCTCCGGTGGTCCTCCTTGGGCTCTCGCACTCTGGGGCCTCTGGATCTCTGGAGCCTGGATCTCCTCCATGCCTGCTTCGTGCCCTGGGGGACGGGGCTATGGGCCTCCACACCCTCTAGCAGACCGTTACATTGGGAAACCTTTTGTATACAAGCGCGTTGATCCACACAGGTGTACACACGGGTGTTCACTGTTCGTAGACAAACTACACCTTTCTTAGCTGCTACTTCAAAGCACATTGTGCGCTGTCTGTCCTGTGTGCTGCACAACAACTTTCAATATTTAGTATTTACTGCTGTTCACACTTAGCTAGATTAACGTGATGGTGTTGTGTTTAGTATGTTGCTTTGGTTTTTTTTTTTGCTTGTCTTCTCCTTTTTCTCTCAACAGGTGATCCAGGAGATTTTTTTTTTTTTTCCTCTCTCTTTGTCTTTGTAAGTGCCCTTTCTCACTGTCCCTTTTCCCTTCTGTTTTTCTTTTCCTTCCTCTCTTTCTTTCTCCCTTTCCTATACCCCAGTCATGTCTGTCCCATCTGTAACAACTGAAAATAAAATAAATAAAAATAACTAAGTTTGATCAAATGGACCAATACGGCAATGCCATGATGATCCATTTGGCAAAATAAATCCATTTGGTATCCTTGTTGGTCTTCAGACAACAATTCTGACGGCTAAAGAACCAAATGGGACAGACAAAAAAAAAAAAAAAAAGAAATCTGCACAGCGGTCGGACTCACACATGTGTTCATTAAAATGCCATCTAATTGCACCCGCCCGGATCTGTGCTTATTTTTGGATTCCTCCTCAATATTTTGAACCTTGACTTCATTATATACCCGCTAGCCCAACTTCAGTAACCCTGCAAACGTCACTGCTGTTTAGCATCTTCATTTATGTCGGAAGTGATGGCAGAGCTGTATGTTTTAATTTTTCAGAAATCCCTCAATCAGAACATGACCACAGTTTGAGAACCACTGTTCTAGAATAAGATGGCCGACGTGTAAACAGCAGTCAAAGGGAGCATGTGGTAGTTGTCGTCTTCAAATTTTTCTGGGGGAACTCGGGAGAAATATCTGTCGATTAAAAATATTTAATTTGCTTTGGCAGTTGAAATGACAAATTTTACAGCACTGGACCTGTGTGTAAACCAGCGAACTGCTTCACAGAAAGGATGACCCTCATAGGGCCATACAGCATAGATACAGTGACAATAACAAATGATTATTATGGCTTCTCCCAACACAAACGTGGCAGTCTGCTGCGAATCTTCTTCCATACACATCCGCTCACTCCCTCGACCTCTTATCTGCTTGCTTTCCTAGAATCGAGAAGACACAGTAACAAAAATCCCCTCCTGTAGCCTTGGCTAACTACTGATTTTAAGGTCCAGCCAAGAACATATTGTCCTGACCCAGAGAGGCTATTCCAGGGGTAGGCAACTCCTGGCCAGTGTCCTGCAGGTTTTAGATGTGTCCTTGATCCAACACAGCTGATTCAAATTGATAAATTATCTCTCCAACATGTCTTTAAGTTCTCCAGAGGCCTGGTAATGAACTAATCATTTGATTCAGGCATGTTGATCCAGGGTGATGTCTAAAACCTGCAGGTCACTGGTACTCGAGGCCTGGAGTTGCCTACCCCTGGGCTATTCTAACCATTATCATGTGTATGTGTAAGCATGCTGCGCGACCTTCCACAATCTACGTGTGTTCTTCAGTATTTTAAATCAGACATGAAGCTCTTAACCCTCCAAGCATGGAGCGCCAACTTGTTATGAGCACAATTGCATTGTGTATTTAAATAAAAATAATAAAGCAGCTTTATCTCATAATTTAAGTAAAAAATAAAACACACGTAGTAGGAGAAACAACGTACGGATTATTGGACTTTAAGAAGGCGTGGAGGAACCCGGGAAAGTGTACAAATATGTGACGGAGATTCTGGCCAAAGCACTTGAGCTTTCTGGAAGTGACTTTGAAATTGAACGTGCACATCGTTCCCCGGTACCAATGCCGGAATCTAACGAGCCTCCCAGGGCGATACATGTCCGCTTTCTACGTTCATCTGTTAGGGAGAAAGTACTACGGGTGGCCAGAGAGAAGTGGGGAATCGACTGGCAAGGCGCCAAGCTTTCCTTCTTTGAAGATGTTAGAAGAGAGCTAGCGGAGAACAGGAAGGCGTCTCCGAGAGCTACAAGTGAAGCATAGGCTGGTGTATCCTGCAACGCTTATTTTTACATGGAACGGACAAAAGAAAACATTCAAAGACGGAAAGGAGGCCGAGAAATTTCTGCAGGAGTCAACTTAGAGGAGTGCGGGACATAATGTAACAGATCAGAGAAGTGTATATGAATTTAAAAAATAAGGTAACAAATAAACAATGGGTAGAACGGGGCTGCGGCGGCTGTGCTGCTGTCGGACAGTTAAAGTGTCTCACAGACCAAGGAAAGTTTAGTGACTCAAGCTAAAGTTAGTTAGGTTTGGGTAGGAGGGGAGGGAGGGGTCGCTTAGCAACGTTGTTCTGGGTTGTTATGCAAAGAAGGGTGTTCGTTTTGTTCAGGTTTGTTTTTTTAAGACAGCTAGTTTGATGGGACCAGATGGGTTTTGTAATATTGAGTGCCTATGTATATATTTGTGTTGTGTTGTAAAGTGCACAGGGAGTGTCCTTACCCCATTTTTATTAGAAAGAGATGAACAGGTATACTAAAATAATATCATGGAACATAAAAGGATGTGGGGACCCAATTAAAAGGAGGAAGGTTCGAACATACATAAAATCTAAAAACACAGATATAGTGTTTATTCAGGAATCCCACATTGCTGGAGAAGAAGAGGCAAAAAAGTTTAAAAGAGACTGGGTGGGCTCCGTTTTTCATAGTTCATACTCAAGTAAACAAAATCGTGTTTTGATCCTTATTAATAAAAAATTAAGCTTCGTGTTGCTGAAAAAATATAATGATAAAGAAACGCACATTATATGTTTGGAAGCCTTAATCAATGGGGTTCGAACAGTTTTGTGTAATATCTATGCACCTGTTGCGGGTTTCAAATATTGAGGATGAGTACAAAACAACACTGGTCCAGAAGGGTTGGGTCAAACAATGATTTTAATGAACACACGCGTGGGGAGATGAACACTGGATACAATCAGCATCGATCTCTCCCCAAAACTACACAAGCAGTTGTTTTATAACATCGGGGTGTTATTACGCCCCCTCATGCGTCAAAGCAGATGCAACACATGCATAAGTTTGAAAACCACAAATGTTCTGTTGACAATTGTTGGCACATTTGAAAAGAACATTTTCTCCGTCTCCACGCCAGGTGCTTCCTGTAGATCTTCTTACTCTCGCTTATCTCTGGAACATCAGACGCACGTCCTACAACAAACTGTCACTTATGCAGACACAAAATGCAGTTACAAGCAAAATATGTCTGAACTCTTACCCATAAATGAGTCTACCTACTGTGTGTGTGTGTGTGTGTGTGTCTCGACCTCAAATGCACTCTGTCTCACCTCGCCAACTAAAGCTCACGACCTCTTACCAGACAGAAGCCAACTCTCATATGTGTAATAAACTAATTGAAAGTATATATGTATTATATTGAATAAATGTTTTAATCAAATGCCACTACTCAAAGCTTAATAAAAAGGATATAAACGAATGAAAAGATAATAATGAATAACATGGTATATGTGTTGTGTAAGCGTGTAGGCAATCCTTCCATAGCTCTAAGTCACTTACACAATAGATCGTCTGGACATAGCGCCGGACGAAACTTATGACCTTCAACTCACTGACTGAGCTTCAACTCTTTAATAAGCACCAAATGCAGGGTGTGTATAAAAGGGTTATAACTGTACCTGTAATAAAGGTTAATATGGTGCCAGTATGTTTAAACATCTTAATGCCGTCTTGAAGCTATATGTTATATTGTTAATGCATTGTTAATGCTGTAGATTATATTGTAGCAATAAAATAATTTGTTTAATCCCACAATTCCCTCTCTTGACCTCTTGGCCACAAGAGGTCACCATACGTTGTGTTGTGTCACTCCTCGGCCCACTCATCTGCTTCCATGTTCATCAATGGCATCATGGACACCGGAGTCACCGCTCCGGGGTCCACTGCCCTCGTGATTACCACAGGTGACCAAAATACCTAGAAATGGAGCGATAGAAAGCATTGCAGACAATGTCCAAACACGGATGCCAGCACGCCTTCCAACGGGCTGTCGATTCCTGAGTTTTCATGCATGGTTTTAGACAGAGTCTTTAGCCCTTCCAGAGCTCGGGTTACTGAGCCATCTGGAGCCATCTGGAGCAGTGTTGTTCGGGATGAAGGTGCAACACTGGTCACCAAACATGGCACACACGCCTCCCTTCTCCAGGGCACATTATATGTTTGGAAGCCTTAATCAATGGGGTTCGAACAGTTTTGTGTAATATCTATGCACCGAATAAAGAAGAGGCAGATTTTTTTCACAGAATTAATAAGATAATAGGTGATCCTGAGGGGCAGGTAATATTGGCCGGAGATTTCAACCAGGTGATGGATGGGATAATTGATAAGAGCAAACCCAGGGGTAGGTCTACAGGGAGTGCAGAATTATTAGGCAAGTTGTATTTTTGAGGAATAATTTCATTATTGAACAATAACCATGTTCACAATGAACCCAAAAAACTCATTAATATCAAAGCTGAATGTTTTTGGAAGTAGTTTTTAGTTTGTTTTTAGTTTTAGCTATTTTAGGGGGATATCTGTGTGTGCAGGTGACTATTACTGTGTATAATTATTAGGCAACTTAACAAAAAACAAATATATACCCATTTCAATGATTTATTTTTACCAGTGAAACCAATATAACATCTCCACATTCACAAATATACATTTCTGACATTCAAAAACAAAACAAAAACAAATCAGCGACCAATATAGCCACCTTTCTTTGCAAGGACACTCAAAAGCCTGCCATCCATGGATTCTGTCAGTGTTTTGATCTGTTCACCATCAACATTGCGTGCAGCAGCAACCACAGCCTCCCAGACACTGTTCAGAGAGGTGTACTGTTTTCCCTCCTTGTAAATCTCACATTTGATGATGGACCACAGGTTCTCAATGGGGTTCAGATCAGGTGAACAAGGAGGCCATGTCATTAGTTTTTCTTCTTTTATACCCTTTCTTGCCAGCCACGCTGTGGAGTACTTGGACGCGTGTGATGGAGCATTGTCCTGAATGAAAATCATGTTTTTCTTGAAGGATGCAGACTTCTTCCTGTACCACTGCTTGAAGAAGGTGTCTTCCAGAAACTGGCAGTAAGACTGGGAGTTGAGCTTGACTCCATCCTCAACCCGAAAAGGCCCCACAAGCTCATCTTTGATGATACCAGCCCAAACCAGTACTCCACCTCAACCTTGCTGGCGTCTGAGTCGGACTGGAGCTCTCTGCCCTTTACCAATCCAGCCACGGGCCCATCCATCTGGCCCATCAAGACTCACTCTCATTTCATCAGTCCATAAAACCTTAGAAAAATCAGTCTTGAGATATTTCTTGGCCCAGTCTTGACGTTTCAGCTTGTGTGTCTTGTTCAGTGGTGGTCGTCTTTCAGCCTTTCTTACCTTGGCCATGTCTCTGAGTATTGCACACCTTGTGCTTTTGGGCACTCCAGTGATGTTGCAGCTCTGAACTGGTGGCTCCAAACTGGTGGCAAGTGGCATCTTGGCAGCTGCACGCTTGACTTTTCTCAGTTCATGGGCAGTTATTTTGCGCCTTGGTTTTTCCACACGCTTCTTGCGACCCTGTTGACTATTTTGAATGAAACGCTTGATTGTTCGATGATCACGCTTCAGAAGCTTTGCAATTTTAAGACTGCTGCATCCCTCTGCAAGATATCTCACTATTTTTGACTTTTCTGAGCCTGTCAAGTCCTTCTTTTGACCTATTTTGCCAAAGGAAAGGAAGTTGCCTAATAATTATGCACACCTGATATAGGGTGTTGATGTCATTAGACCACACCCCTTCTCATTACAGAGATGCACATCACCTAATATGCTTAATTGGTAGTAGGCTTTCGAGCCTATACAGCTTGGAGTGAGACAACATGCATGAAGAGGATGATGTGGACAAAATACTCATTTGCCTAATAATTCTGCACTCCCTGTAGTGAGGAGAGGTGAAAGAACGGCATAGACATACAGCTCTCACTCTCAGTCATCTGTATTGAGTGGAGCCCAACTGGAGCCCTGAGGCATTAACAATGGATCGATGCACAATCAACCCACGCAAAACTTTCACTACTTATCTCCCTCTATATTCCCACTGCATATTCTATTCGAAAACCCAGTCGAAACAACAAATAACACAATAATAAAGGCATCACACGAAATGTAAGGAACAGAGACGTACAACCTCAAAACTGATCAAATTTATGATCCACCACAACAACTATACACCTCACACTAATTGTCACAGATCTCCCACATCTAAAAACTTGCTCTCTCTCTCTCTCACTTGCTCACTCTTGATGGAATTTTGGAAGCACTGAATTGAGATTTGCGTGATTGAAATCTCCGCCGATAATAAACAGTCCATCGGGGTTTGAGTTCTGGAGCTTGCAGAGCGCTGCTTTAGCATTAGCGCTGGGTGGGATGTACACTGCTGTAATAAGCACAGCAGTGAATTCCCAAGGTAGATAAAAAAGTATGCATCTAACAGTCATAAACTCTACCACTGATGAGTAGTAATGTGTCATGGTTCTGAGTCTGCTGACTCAGTGTTTTGTGTATTATTATTATCTTATGTTCTTGTTTATTCTGATTATCTATTCTGTTAAGATTTACTAGTTGTTAGGTTTTGGTTCTCTACTCCCTCTGTTTCAGTTCAGTCCCATCTCTGTCTAAAGCCCTTGTCTCTGAGTCTGTGTCTCTGCATGTGTATTGAGCTTTCTGTTTGACTTTGAAGGTCTGTGTCTTATGTCAGTGTATTCATTTTTGGTGTTTTCATTTTCTGTCCTTTACAGAAGAAGGAGCAGATTCCAGAACCACCGCAAAACCAGAAAGGGGTTGACGAGAATCCAGGAAGCACCAGACCCAACGGATCTGGCCAAGAAAGGGGGACCCAAAAGAAGCATAGAGCACAGAGAATCACCCGTCCCAGAAGATTAGTATGCTCCCCCATCTTGTCTCCGTAATCAGTGTCAGCCCTGTCTCCCAGCTGCTTCCTCTTGGTCCTGTTCATCTCTTGTATTTAGTGTCTGCATCTTTCCCTGTTCATTGTCATGTCATCCCTCATTCTACACTGTGTGTTCTGTGTGCACTCAAACAGTCGTTTTTGCATCCTGGATCTTTGGGTCCACCATTCCTGCCCCCCACACACAGTACATGATATAATTAGAAACTAGCACAGAGTTCTTGCACCATTCCAAGCTGATGCACACACAAGCCACCACCGCGAGTCTTACTGCACAAAGCTGCATTTCTGTCAGCACAAAATGCGGTGAGCCTCTGTAGCTGAATGGCGGTATCCGGAACTCTGTCGCTGAGCTGTTTCCATTAGGTCAGCTGCTGCCTCTAAACTTGTCTTCTATTAATAGTACTGTGTACTGTTCCTTGCTCCTTGAGGCAACAGTTGTGATTTGGCACGGTATAAATAAAATTGAATTGAATTGAATACTGTTCAGTAAAATGTAATATTCAATGGGTTTTTTTTTATGAATATGTTTGTTGCTGCTCTGTTTTTGTTGCTTTTTTCCCCCCTTCAGCAGGCGTTGAAGCAGATTTCCAGTGTTCTTTCTCTCTCTCCTTCTGCGAATGTTCTCCTCACTTCTCTTTTTCTTTTCCGTTCAATCAATCAGAAGACTTTATTTGTACCCAAGAGGCAATTAAGATACAACAAGTAGACTATTATAGTAAATGGTCCACTTGGGAAAGTGAATCTGTTGGGCATTTTCTTGGCCTTCAGACAACAATTCTGATTGCAGGATCAGGGCAGTAACAAAAAAAACAACAACAACCAAACAAAAAAGGATTGACGAGTCTCTCGATTTAGTAGCCGGATCCTCCTGGTTCTCCACCCTGGACCTGCGGAGTGGCTACTGGTCGGTGCCACTGTCCCCTGAGTCCAGACCGAAGACAGCCTTCTGTACCAACAGGGGACTATGGCAGTTCAAAGTCCTGAGCTTTGGTCTTTGCAACGCTCCTGCTACGTTCGAGAGGCTTATGAACAGTGTGCTGGCTGGTGTCCCACGGCAATGGTGTCTGGCCTATTTGGATGACCTTCTAGTACACGGGAGCTCCTTTGATGCTGCCCTGGATGCCCTCAGACAAGTGTTGGGGAGGGTGACAGCTGCAGGCCTGAAGCTGCACCCTGACAAGGGCCACTTCATGAGGAGGGAGGTGGAGTTTCTGGGCCACAAGCTGGGTCATGAGGGCATCAGCACTTGGGAGGAAAAGATTCACATCATTGTCAGCAGGCATTCAACACCCTCTGCAGATCGCTGACAGAGTCCCCAGTCCTCGTCCCCCCTAACCCCACCCTGCCTTTTGTCCTGGACACTGACGCAAGTAATGTGGGGCTGGGAGCTGTGTTGTCACAGGTCGGGCCGGATGGTGAGAAGGTGGTGGCGTACTTGAGCTGGGTCCTGAACAGGAGTGAGTGGCGCTACTGTGTCACACGACGACAGCTACTGGCTGTGGTGGCAGGGGTAAGACATTTTAAGTACTACCTGTGTGGCACATCATTTGTTATCAGAACTGATCATGCCACCCTCCAGTGGCTGATGTCTTTCGGGGAGCTGGAGGGACAGGTGGCTTGCTGGCTGGAGGAGCTCCAGGCCTTCAATTTCACTGTGAAGCACAAAGAAGGGACGCACCATTCTAACGCAGACGCCCTCTCTCGCCGCCCATGTGCTGCAGCAGGCTGCCGTTACTGTGAGAAGCGAAAGGAGTGTTGGGATTTAGAGATTCTTTTATTGCTGCCATATAATCTGCCTTATGATAAATGCATTAATAACATGTTCTACAGTATTATTTTATCAGTAATATTGTTTACAGGGTTCATATTGCATTGAATATGTTTGTCATCACATTCATTTTATTCACAGGTTGAGTTTATTTTATACACAATGCATAACTGTGCTTGTTTAGAGTTGATGTTCTATCCAAGAGGGTTTTACATGTTGAGGGAAGATGAGAACATAGCAGGTTAATTGCATGCATGCTTACAATACACATAAATCTAGTAGCAGGCCTGAGCGAAGGCCCAAGTGTCTTCTGCTTCTTATTTGAGACCTGCGCCAATTTAGTCTACTTAGTGATTGAGGACGAGGGTCCATTATTAGCCCTTAGAGGCCCTGAAGCTTGAAGTTATTACCTTAAAAGGAAGGTGTTATCAAAGAGAGAAGTTATATGTCTGTTTATAGTTATTAGAGATGTACAAGATGTACCCTTGTCTGTAAACAATGACTGGACATAATGTATTTTTGACCTGTATTGACGTGTATGTGGGGGTGTGATCCTCTATGCTATAAAACCAGAACTCAGTGTATTTTTGTCAGAGCAAATAAGCCATATGCTGACGGTTGTTCTCCGTTGTCAATAAACTCATCGTTTGATTGCACTTTTCTGGGCCTCCGTCGTTTGTTGTCTGGTCTACAGTTGATCGATCTCGCTTCATTTGGTGGAGGATGCAGGGCAACTAAAGATCAGCAGTAAGAGGTACAGGTGTTTGTTGTCGGCGGAGGTCGAGGCCAGATCAGGTGATTGAACGGCAGACGTCACGGTGATCGCTTGACTATTGGGCCCACAAAAAGGTAAGGCACAAACCTCTTAAACTGAAATTGTGCTGTAGTGGATTATAATTCTAGAATATGTAGTCAAGTGGTCATCCGTTGATCTCTGTTTTGAGTTTTGTTTGAAACGAAAACCTTTGTTGCAATGAAAGTGAAATTTAAGAGTAGTATTGTGTTCACGGTCGCTCGGAAAAAGCAGTACTGAGCTAAAAGTAATTTGTGTTGTGTTCATGGTCGCTTGGAAAAAGCAGTACTGAGCTAAAAGTAACTAGAGATGTTGTTTTAAGGAAATAGAGAGGAATAAAGAGATTATAAGTGTCTAAAAAGTCACGGAGCCGGAGGACTCCACCCCCGGGAAAGACGTTTCCTGGGTATTAAACTGGGGGAAGGGCCCCACTGATATTTTGTGGCCTCAGATATAGCCCTGGTGATCGCAGAGGATCATTGTTAGGGAGACACTTAATTGTGAGAAAAAGAGTAAAATACCGGACGCAAGAGTCCGAGGAAATTGATATATGATTTAAGAGAAACTCAGGTCAGCCGTAAGCTTGAGGTTTTGCAGTAAAGCCACCCGAGCAGTAAAGTGAAACTAAGGTCTGTTGTGTTGAAGTAACTCTGAGAATAAATACTGTGAGCTATGAGAGACGATTAAAAGTATTACCTATGCATTTGTGGACCCGCCGTGGTCAGTGAAAAATTTGTGGACCCGCCGTGGTCAGTGAAAATTTGTGGACCCGCCGTGGGCCAAGAAAAGCTGTGTTTTTGTTGATATTCCTGGAGAATTTGCAGACCTGTTGACGTCTCTTAAAGACGAGCAGCGGTGTGTATATCCGGGTTGTAGGGACCCACTCATACAGCTGGAAACCGTGACGTAAGAAACTGTCTGCAATGATTTAAGTGCCAGCCGGTTGCAGGCTGTGTGTGAGAGGGGCTGTAAAAGTCTCTTTTTCCGTTCTTTTTGCTGGGGAAAAGTGCGCAGTCAAAATTTGGGTGCGGTCACTTCCCCTTTTAATTTTAACAAAGAATAGATACATTGATTAAATGAGGGGTAGATAAAGGGCATGCTCATTGTGCCGGTGTTTCATTATAGGTGCTTGGAACACGTGTTCATTTAACTAGAATTTCAGCAGTGGATGAGACAGGATTTAGGTTAGGGCTAGTCAAAGATAAAGATGACTTTTATTAGTCCCACAGCTGGGAAATTTGTTTTGTTAAAGCAAAAGTGCAAAGTTATGCAGCAGAAATTAGAAAACACTGGAATGCAATAAAATAAAGTAGAATAGAATAAAATAGAATACCAATACTATATACAGCTGAGTAAGAAAACACAAAATACAACTTTGTCAAAGAAAGAAGTGCACATATAGCAGTCTTAGTCTTAGTATGAGGGTTCTTGTAAAGTAAAAGATTATGCTCAAAGTTTTATGCCCTGGAGGCCAAGAGTCGTGTGTAGAGAAGAACATGACTTAGAAACGGACATTTAAGGTCACATTTTGTCTAAGATGGGGAGAATTGTCCCATATGTATTTATTTCTCTTCTTTTTAAGAGGACAGACGCACTGAGTGTTGTCTACTTGCTCTTTTTGATTCTAAGCAAGCATGTTTGATAAAATACTCTTAGGAAAGCGTATTTTGAGTGCTTCTAAGTGTGTGAATGTTGTGAGTACTTGATTTGAATGATTCTGTGTGATTTGTACAAAATAATAAATAAGTAATAATAACTCATAGGGGAGTGCGTGAATAGAGGAGGCCTGAGAGAGTGTGTGTGCGTCAAACAGGAAGTCTGATTATAGCTGGGGAGAGACGTTGCAGCATGAAGACAGAGCAATTAGAGACTGAATGTCTTAAGAAAAAGTAATAAAATATATTAATTACATGTTTTAGAAAAAGAAAGACTGAGAAAATAAATACATGAACTAACAATTACATTAATGAATAGAAAACACACGTACACAAATTGTTACAGGTGAAATGTTGGGAATAATCAAGAAGTGAGATAGCTTAATATACTGATGAAATGAAGAAAGCAGCTTACACTCCTTTGATTTCCAGAGTCAGTGTGTCCCCTCCCCTCATAGCACCCGTGCCCACTTGGCCCCCGTATCAGGCGAAGCATGGAAGGCTGGACAGCCCATGACGGGTAAGATCCCACCTCGAAACCCTGGGACAACCTAAGGCAAGGCGCAGTCACGATTGCTTGAACCTAGGTCCCTAAGTGAGCTTGGACTCACTGGAGGAGACGGGACTTGAAGGGTAAAGCCGCTGGGGCAGAGGGGGAAATGTCATTAACAATGACGAGTGATGAGCCAAAGAGGGGAGACACTCACTGTCTTTCAGGGTGAATTGTTCCCTGAACCTGAAAATCAAGCTCTAACTTCTGGCTGAGGACAAGGAATGTTGTTATTTAAGGAGGGAGATCAAATTTGCGAAAGAGAAAAACTGACTGTTTAAGTGGAACCTTGTGAGGGAGTCTGAAAAAACCACGAAAAGAAACATATACACAATCACACACACAAATAGAAAATGCGTTAACCTTTGAATAAAAAGAGCTCATGAAGATCAGATAGCAGGTTTAGCATAGGAGTCTGTTTATCATGTTGTCCAACTCGCTTAGTGCATAGTAAGTTTTCAGAAGAGAAAATTTAGAATTTAGTGTTGATGGTGTGCAAGTTGTGTGGTGTTTAACGAGATTTTCTGTGTATTGAGCAGGTGAGGTGATGTTAGTTGAACTGAGAGTGTCAGGACCCTGAAGAACTTGTGGCAAAATGTTCTGTGTTTAAGATTGTTGAGGTTGTGTTGTAGTGATGGGTTACTTTTATCGGTTAGATTTGTTTCGTTTTCTTATTTTAATGGAGGGAGTTTTATCAAACATGCACATGTCTAAGGGGGTTCATCATTTTTGTAACAGTGCACTTAGAAAACCTGTCAGGTGATTTTGTTTTGTGTTTGGATGAGCCAATAATCAGCTCTCTTTTTCTCATTTTTGTTCTAAGCAGGCCTGCAAAAGAGTGGATAACAGCGCTGAAAATTCTCGGTGACCTTCTCCAGATTACAATGGCCAGAGGAGAAGGCTAAGTCTCTGTCTAAAAGGATTGCCGCGAGCCAATCCAGTCTAAAAGCAGAAAGAACTATTTTCCTAAAAACAAAATAAAACAAATGAATGAGCGCATGTTGCTGAGAGTGAAGACTGAATATTTGCGAGATAGTCTCCACTGTCAGCAATACCTGATGTTAATGCATGTGAGTGAATGTGTGTAAATGGATGGTGACTGGACGGACGAGGCAGACCATAGGTTGGACCGACTGGACACTGAGATAAAGACTGGACTAAGGTTAGACACATGACTGATAACTGTTCTGTTTTAAGTTTTCTTTTTATAACACAGGTTGGATCATAAGTGGGGAAAAACTGAGTATGAAATGTGAAGTTCTGGTTAACACACAGGTTTCTGTTTCTAGGAAGTTCCAAGGATGCAGGCTGTGGATGGAGCCAAGAAAAGATTTGACATAATGATTAATTTGATTTCATTCCTTAAACACAGGTTTGAAGGGCCGGAGCATGAATATTTAATATGATATGACTAACCTTTTTCTTTTAATCTCCTAAGCTCGAGTGAAGGATTTTGAGTTTGTAACACATAAGATGTGTCACAAAAGGGGGAGTTACAGGATTTAAGGTTTAATTTGAAATGGGTTTTAGGATCGTTTTATGACGTTTGGGGTTTTTGATAATTTAGATATAGAAATTGTTTTGTGGTTCTTTTTGATCTGTTTCTATGCTTAGATGGTGATGGTTTATATCTTACCCTGGGTGTGTTTAATAAAACTAACAGTGTTGCTCACACACATGAAGGGCATGGAGATTAAGTAAAGTTAATATAGAGGACAGAGCCCCGAACATGATATGGTGAAACAACTTTGAATGATTAAAGGAACCTTAGATGAACACAGTAGATTAGTGAGGTGTAGCAGAGAGAGGCTTTTTGTTTTCTATCCTTTACAGGAGAAGATTTCAGGACCACAGCGACCACAGGGGGGGCGAGAATCCTGGAAGCCTGAGATCAAACGGAACCAACCAGAGAAAGGAGAAGAACAGAGCACAAATACACCTAGTTGTTTATATTACAAAGAAGATCAAAAGCTTGTTAGACATAGGTTATAATGGAAGAATAAAAGGGATGAGAGGAACTTTACATAACATAGAAATCCTGCAACAATTCGTAAATTGCCCAAACACAGTGTTCAGACCGGATATGCGCTACCCGTTAAAGGGGGCGAAGAAATCAGGCCTAAGTTTGAAAAATGAAATGGGTTAACTCGATAGAGGATGTTTCCAAAGGTAGAGAAAATAATGTAGGACCTTTTACCAGGAGAAAGCTAATTGTATCTTTTACACTTTACAGTGTGCACTGAGGGAAGTCAGGAATAGTTTAAATTAGGATTGAAAAAAAATTAAACTAGGTGAAAAGGGGGTGTAGCAAGTAGATTTAGGGCAGCTCACAGCCTGGCGTAAACGCAAGGTGCCGTCACACAGCTTAAGTTATTTGTTTGATTTATTTTAAACATTGAAAACATACAACCCGTTGAGGAGACAGATAGGGTTGGGGAATTGAAAGGTTTTGTTTGTTTAGCATAATTTCTTTTGTTATATTTTAGCTTTAACAGGGAACATGCCTCTCTGGAGCTTCTCTCCTGATGCTACCCTGCCAAACACCCTTATCCATAGAGACTATGTCAGCTCCCAAACAGACAGCAACAAACCAAATCTAGCAATAAAACAACTTAAACATCAATAGTAACAAAGCAAGAACAATACAGAATCCACATTTAACCGAAGAATAAAACAGTGAAAGGTGGATTATTAAATATTAGGTCTCTCTCTTCAAAGCCTCTGTTAGCTCACGCCAAGCGGTCGCAGCAGATGGTTGCCCGTACCTGAGCGTGGTTCTGTCGGAGGTTTCTTCCTGTTAAAAGGGAGTTTTTCCTTCCCACTGTTGCCAAAGTGCTTGCTCAATAGGGGGTCACAAGATTGTTGGGTTTTTCTCTGTATCTATGAATCGCCTTGAGGCAACTTTTGTTGTGATTTGGCGCTATATAAATAAAATTCAATTGAATTGTATTGAAGTAAACTTAATGTGATAAATTAGGAATTAGTTCATTTCTCAAGTGAAAAATGAAAAAGGGGGACTGGTGTTAGGAATAAAAGAAATATTTTTAATGTGTACTCTAATAATGAAGGCTTGTAGAGCAAGGCCACCTTTGACTTACAAACAAGAGCTCAGCCAGACTGAAAAACAGGAAGTTTTAGTGCACAAGGCATATTAATAGATATAGACACAAAAAAGAGGAACTCCCCATACAAACAATGTTCAAGACTGTGTGACGTGTAAAGTACCGAAATAATACCATATAAGTCACAGCCAGTAGCGGTTTTAGATACGGGCGACACGGGCGGTTGCCCGGGGCGGCATCGTGGTGGGGGGCGGCATCACGGGCATCGGCAAAAAAAAAATAAAAAATTGCTCGTACTCATGCTGCCCCGACATCATGCCAGCGCATATTGGGGATGGCATAGGCACCGATCGGTTTTCTATCGCCCAATTGCTGGGAGTAAGGGCGCCCTCCGTTTGCGGGGTACGCCTGCTGCTTGCGGCACAGGGAGGAGAGGGCGGGGCGGCGGGGGGTTCTCTGGCTGGCTGGAGCAGCATCTAATAACCAACTCGCAAAATAAAACAAAATAAAAACAAAGCAACAACACGAAAACACCAGACATTATGATACAGACTTATAATTTGCACCGATGTTTTTCTATATTTCCCTCGGGATGAATAAAGCATAATCAATCAATCAATCAATCAATACACGAAAAGTGAGCGCGAGAGCCCTCGGCCTGCTCGCTGCTGAAGTCAAAGTAAACTTTATTGTCATCTCCGCTACATACAGTCCAGTATATAGAGAGACGAGACGACGAGGCTCCAGTTACAGCAGTGCAAGTAAACGAACAATAAATATTTAAGAGTAAAAAAATAAATATACACTTTAGGACCAGGAGTAAAGGGATCAATAACAATTTAAAATGTATATTTTATATTTTGTTGATTTAAAGTCTCACACACAACCCGTTTTTAAAGTTTAAAAAAAGAGAAATGAAGAGGAGTGTAGCGACTTCCACAGTCGCTAGAGGCCGGGGACTGAGCCTGCCTATTTGCCTGACGCGCTGTGAACTTTACGCAATAATGCGAGAGGTGGAATTGCTTGCTTGTTTATTAAAGTGCTTGAAAAGTTTACAGAGCAATGTGATCGGCTCGCGATTCAAACTCTTAAAACATCACAGGCTCTAATGCAACAAGGGGAAACTCGTTGTGTTGCGGTCAACAAAAAATACAGCTACCCAGCCCTGCTCTGTCAAAATCAAACCAGTGAAAGACAGACTGACAACGCCCTCTTAATGTCACCGCTACCACCCACGTGACTCCCGTTACACATCACCATAGCAACCAAACAAATGAAAACCCAGTGATCATTAAAATTCAATACATTTAATTATGGCTCCTACAAGGAGAAACGAGCAAAAGATACAGGTAAGCAGATGTGTCATTGGATAATGGCAGGTCATGTATCCTAAAACATTAAGAATCAGATATGTCTGTGAAGGTTCTCAGTCATCCAGGTCATCGTAGTCAAAGGAGTTTGCAAAGAAAAGCGTCTGGACTTCTTTAAGTTGCTTGAAGACGTTTCACCTCTCATCCGAGAAGCTTCGTCAGTTCTAAGGTCAAATGGCCGAGAGTCCCAGATTTAAACTCAGTGGGAGTATCCCCCCAAGGAGGGACAAAGGACCCCCTGGTGATCCTCTAATCACATGCGCCCAGGTGTGAAAGCGGGTGTGGGACCTAATCAGCCAGGGTTTCGGGTGAGCCCATTGTGAATGGGCTCACCCGAAACCCTGGCTGATTATATAAAACAGATTAAATTATGAGCAGTCTCTTTGCCTCGCCTGTATGGATTACACAGCAAAAGTTTGTGATAGCCGGCGCACAGTGTTTACGTCAGCCAGGGTTTCGGGTGAGCCCATTCACAATGGGCTCACCTGAAACCCTGGCTGATTAGGTCCCACACCCGCTTTCACACCTGGGCGCATGTGATTAGAGGTGAAACGTCTTCAAGCAACTTAAAGAAGTCCAGACGCTTTTTTCTTTGCAAACTCCATTAAGAATCAGAATACTTTCTTAATTATGTGGGTTACAGTTCCTCCAAGAAGAAATGGTAAAAATAGTTACAGTAACAGACTAAACTCCAAACAATATATACAATAATATAATATTAATATAATAGTAATTAGTCAGTGTCAATTGTTGATTTGTCCTGTTGTCATTGTATGACGAATTATGATGTCTGTTTAGTAGCCGTTTGCATACTATATTTTCTCTGTCTTCATATGTGTGTGTGTGTGGGGGGGGGCGCCAGAGGGAGTGTTCGCCCAGGGCGCCAAATAGGCTAGGACCGCCACTGGTCACAGCTGATGATTCTAATGTTAGAGAGCTCTTGCAACTGGCGTCTGAGCTGTGCAGAGGTCTCTCACCCCCGGAAGATGATTGAATAAAGAAAGACAGGTACTTATGTAGGTCAGCATAAGATTGAGTCCAACAGAAGCAAGGCACCCTACATGCGCACAGCATGCAGCAGGGGTTGCCAAAACAATATAGAAAACAGCACATGTAGTGAGAGAACACCCACCAAAAAGTTCTGACTACACATAGTGTGGTGGCATATGTGAACTCGCAGGCGTTCACGATGACATCATTAGCACAACAGAGACTGAGTAAAGTTTTAGATGCTCCGAATCTGACATTTACACATGAAGGAATCAATCAGGAGAACCTCATGATTGTACTAAGAAAGCAGAAGTTGAAGGGAAAGTCAGGGAAGATTTACAAGCAGAACCTATCCCTGGAGCTGAGGATTGGTTCATAGATGGCTGCTGTCATCGTGATGAAGAAGGATCGAAAGCAGGCTATGCTATAGTCTGCAAACAAGGAACTGAATTTGAGCCCACGAGGAACTCCAGAAGTGGAAGGAGCCACGCTGGAGGGTCCTTACGAGGTCGTTGCCAGAACAACTACAGCAGTTCAACTGAAAGGGAAAGGCGATGCCTGGTATCATTGGTCGCAGTGTGCGCCAGCACATGAGAGGTTGGTAGAGGAAAACTCCTCTACACCAAACACAGGTGTCAACGATAACGAGCAGAGGCAAAATAAATCCTCTCACCTGTGCAACGGGCCAACCAGTAGTCTACCTGGGAGGCCGAAGAAAGAAGAGGAGCAGCGCAGAAGGTCGCCACGCCAGCAGAAAGGAGCGGTGACAAGTTGAGGACTCCACAAAAGCAGGGGAGTTTCATTCCAGGATATAAAGTTTATATAACATGATGCAAACACACGAATCAGAGACACATAATGAGAAAACTGATTAGAATGTTCCTTACAACTCCATGTTTATTGTATGCAATGATATTAACTATGGCTGTGTTGTTTATTGTCTATATTTTGCAGGGCACTCTGGACCACTTGTCTGAACACGGAGGCCAGTCCAGCCCAGCACTTCCTGAGACTGTAGTTGCTAAAACAGGATCGGTAAAAAGACAAAAGCGCGAGGTGTCAGGTAAAGGTGATGAGTGTCTCAGCATGAATAATGGCATAGAGTTGAATTATGGTAAAGGGTCTACCCGCTCATTCACATTTGATTTGTGTGACGTTATTAAGTGTACAGGAGCTAGTAGTAGCTGGAGAGCGTATGATGTATGGGTCTGCAATCACCCCATGATATGCTTAGGGCAAATTTAGTTGATGCAAAGTCTAAGCCGCTCGCAGAAAGCTTAATCACCATTCTGACTGATCAGATGGTAACTTCGAGAACAGTAGCTCAAAAGGAACAGGAACCAAAAGAGAGATTACTTCTGACGACAGATTACTCTAGACTGAAGCCTAAGGATTTGATAAAGCGTGCCACCGGTTTCAAGGACAGTAACCTCTGGCTTGATTGGGTGGCTCAAAATGCTAGAGAACAACATGTATTAAAGGCTATTCCACAACACAACACACGTACCTTAGCCGCCAGAGGTAAGAGACATATTTTGGCCAAAAGAGGGACCCAGGGTACACATGCATATGACCCTAGGTTAAACTCTCCAACCTAGACTCTATTGGAGTGCCCAGGAGAGTTCCAGATGAGTACAAGCTGGTAAATCTGATAGTGGTAGAATTTGAAAGTATATTTCTTTGGGTGACACCTAATAAGAATGTTGATCGCATTAACTATGTTCATTGCAATCTGCTGAGACTCTCTAACCAAACCAGGGACGCCATGATGGGGTTCGCAGAACAATTGGGTCCGAGTTCACTGACGGGAGAGCAAAATCGAATTGTCTAAAACCATGCATGAACACTCAGGTATCGAAAATCTGCTGGCGTCCTGGATGACATCTGTGTTTGGACAATGGAAAGGTGTGGCTATGTCAGTGATGTTTTCTTTGACTGTACTTTTGGGAATACTGGTCATCGCTAGTTGTTGTATCATTCCTTGTGTCAGAGGATTGTTGGTAAAAGTAATGGCGAGGGTTCCTAACCCTGGCTGGGTTGAGGGCATCTACCAGATGAACTTAGAACCCATAGAGTGGGCCAGGGAGTGATACAACATGAAGTGTGGTGACATTCCTTGTTGGAATGTCAAAAGAGGGAATGTTGGGATTTAGAGATTCTTTTATTGCTGCCATATAATCTGCCTTATGATAAATGCATTAATAACATGTTCTACAGTATTATTTTATCAGTAATATTGTTTACAGGGTTCATATTGCATTGAATATGTTTGTCATCACATTCATTTTATTCACAGGTTGAGTTTATTTTATACACAATGCATAACTGTGCTTGTTTAGAGTTGATGTTCTATCCAAGAGGGTTTTACATGTTGAGGGAAGATGAGAACATAGCAGGTTAATTGCATGCATGCTTACAATACACATAAATCTAGTAGCAGGCCTGAGCGAAGGCCCAAGTGTCTTCTGCTTCTTATTTGAGACCTGCGCCAATTTAGTCTACTTAGTGATTGAGGACGAGGGTCCATTATTAGCCCTTAGAGGCCCTGAAGCTTGAAGTTATTACCTTAAAAGGAAGGTGTTATCAAAGAGAGAAGTTATATGTCTGTTTATAGTTATTAGAGATGTACAAGATGTACCCTTGTCTGTAAACAATGACTGGACATAATGTATTTTTGACCTGTATTGACGTGTATGTGGGGGTGTGATCCTCTATGCTATAAAACCAGAACTCAGTGTATTTTTGTCAGAGCAAATAAGCCATATGTTCTCCGTTGTCAATAAACTCATCGTTTGATTGCACTTTTCTGGGCCTCCGTCGTTTGTTGTCTGGTCTACAGTTGATCGATCTCGCTTCAGGAGACAGAGCGGGAACTCACAGCAATGGACGGAGCAACACAGTTTGCCTGCAGGGCCCTCCTGGTGTTGGAGGCAGCGGAGTGGAGGGCACGAAAGGAACAAGACACTGACCTGCTTCCAGTCCTACAGTGGCTGGAGAGGGAGGAGTGGGATGAGGTCACTGGGTTTTCCATCTGTACCAGGGGGCTGTGGGCCAAGTTTAATGCTCTCAGGCTGAAGGAGGGGGTGTTGGAGCGTGCCTGGAAGGATCCTGCCACAGGGGAGGAGAGGTGGCAGGTTGTGGTGCCAAGGACGCTGAGGTCACCTGTGCTGGAATCCTGCCATGGGAGCACTGGCTCCGGCCACTTTGGGGTCTCCAAGACCCTCCGCCGCCTCCGCCAGGGCTACTACTGGGGTCAGCAGCGGAGGGATGTGGAAGACTTTTGCTGCAGCTGTGATGCATGTTCCTAGCACAAAGGGCCACAGGACCAGTCCCGGGCTCAGCTTCAGCAGCAACCAGCAGGAGCTCCAATGGAGCAGGTAGCTGTGGACATCATGGGCCCATTTCCTCGTACAGACAGAGGGAACAGCTATGTCCTTGTGGCCGTGGACTATTTTACCAAGTGGCCGGAAGCATATGCCATCCCAGACCAGGAGGCTGAGACTGTCGCTGATGCATTAGTGGAGGGGATGTTCAGCCGCTTTGGAACAGCAGTGACCCTCCACAGTGACCAGTGGCATAACTTTGAGTCCAAAGTATTTGCTGCCATGTGCATACGCCTTGTGATTAAGAAGACCCACACCACCCCACTTCACCCCCAAAGCGATTGACTGGTGGAAAGGTTTTACAGGACGCTGGCCCAGCAGCTAGCCATCCTTACCTCAGAACACCAACAGGACTGGGACTACCATCTTCCCCTTACCCTCATGGCCTACAGGTTGGCAGTGCAAGACTCCACTCAGTGTCAGCCTGCCCTTCTCATGTTAGGGAGAGAGCTGAGAACCCCTGCTGAGCTAGCTTTTGCGAAGCCCCCAGAGGCGCCACCAGGCCGGGACTACGCACGGAAGCTGCAGGACCGGCTGGATTCTGCATCCTACGCCCGGGAGCAGCTGGCAAAGGCAGGGCTGTTCCAAAAGAGGAATTATGACATCACCACTAAGGGGAGGCGCTTCCGTGATGGGGAGCTGGTGTGGGTCTACAGTCCAAAGAGAAAGAAAGGACAGTGTAAACTGGATAGCAGGTGGGTGGGGCCCTGCAGCGTCCTGGAACGAGTGGGGGAAGTTGTTTACACGGTGCAGTTGCCTCCTAAAGGGAGGAAGGTGTCGCTGCACAGAGACCAGATGGCCCCCTATAGGGCTTTGGAGTTGACGTCACGCCGCAATGCATTGTGGGAGCGCGGCACCATTTTCGGGGTCTACGAATCAAAACGAACGACAAGATGCTTAAAAGCAGCTCAAAAGAGAATGGACTGTATAGAGACCAATTGCGTCCAGAGGCGAAGCGGCGGTACTTGCAGAAAATCGTGTGCATTGGAAATGTGGACCCGTATGAAACACAGCGGTGGAGTAGAAACCCTGAAGACCAACCGCTACTGACGTAGCCTGACATATTTTCGTACCTTATCTGTGGAGTCAGCGCGTACAACTCATCATTCAAACAAAGGTAAGTCAGCTCGAGTACTGCGAGTGAAATGCGTTTGATTTCCCTGCAAACATTCAGATTAGTGCAGCATAAATTCATTCATGAGGGGAAATTACAGTGAGAACATGTGGAGGCTGTTAGAGGGATAACACAGTGAGTTCAGTGCATTGATGTGACATTGTCCTGAAGGATTTAGTTATTCTCTATGGTTAAAGAAATTGCAATGATTTATTCATATTTATTATAAATAATTCTAATTGTACATCTTGCTTCAATATTTGTATCTTGTGTCACTAAAAATACATCTTTAATTTTATACATTGATTAATGACCTGCAGAATCTCCTTATCATATTAAGTGATTCATAATTGTCACTTTATGCTTTCTCCATCTCTAAAGTGATTACATCCTTGCATTACATACTTTAGGTTCATTTTCTGCAGGCAGGTTTCTGACAGAAAACAGGCAGATTTACCCTATAAAATGCAGCGTTCTATAGATGGACACATAAAGAAATGAAAAATTACATGTATGTGCTAACTTTCTAAACACTGTTACATTTATGATAAAGTAGATAAAACACATTTATGTCGGCCTTGGCTCATAGTTCTTGTCTTTAAATTAACTTTGTCTGTGTGTGTTTCAGGTACTGCACTCTCAAAGACTGAATGAACCAGCATTGCAGCCATGGGTCACTGTGAGCATCACAGGGAAGGTTGAAGCCGCCCACTGCACCTGTATGGCCGGAGTTGTGGAGACCTGCACCCATGTCGCTGCTCTTCTGTTTAATGTAGAAGCAACAGTGCGGATCTGTGGCACAAGGCCTGTTACAGATGAACCTGCATACTGGGTTTTGCTGGGTAATGTGACCAAGATACAGCCAGAGGTTGGCCATAAGATAGACTTCTCCTCTTCAGCTGCCCAAAAAAAGGATCTTGATCAAAACATAAACAGACCATCTGTATTGAAAGGTAAAAGGAGCCGTCCTCAAAAAAGAAAAATCCCACCTGCTACTGTGGAGGAGTTGTCATCGCTATAATGCCATAATGTTTTATCTAGGGGTCTAAATTTATGCCTGTAGTGCACTGCCATGTAAATAATTTGCATTTAATGAATATGTACTGACTGAGTACCACTGTTCAAAAGTTGAATAAAGAAACAAACTAATTTTTGCCTCTTTTTTTTTTTTATTAAAACCACTTTATAGAACATCACATCAGTTACAATGTAGAATCCATGTCATTTATAGTTTACAAATGACAAAATGTTTACACAAAATCATGACAGTGTTTACATGATATCACCCACTACTAACATTATTTACTGTATCTTTTGAAAAAAAAAATACCACTATTTATACAGCAAAAGACTTAAGAATATTTAACAGGAGCAAGTTTCATTTTCCCTGGTTTTACTACCACACTGTTCCCCAAACGCAGCAAACCTTCACCATCTTATCCAGAAGGGTCACCTCTTCACCCTCACATGGAAGAAGTAATCTGATTGGCATGGTGGTAAGTTTGAAGCAGGTCCCTTATGTAGTGCTGGAACCCAGTCACGATGTGTTTTATCCATTTCATAGGCTGGTTTGCTGCAATAATGCCAAATAATTAGAAACTCTATAAATAGAAGGTAGTTCTGCAAAATCACTCAGTAGGATGTTTGCTCTAATTTGCTATGACCTCACAGCGCATCGAAAATAAAACTAATAGGCTATAAAGAGTGATATGAACATATTTAGAACTTACCGGAATGAAAATGTCTGGAGCACCAACAGATATTTGGAGATGGAAGAGAACTGGATATCAGCTCCTCTCACAGCTGCTATCCAGGCTAGACGCCTTCGTTTGGTAACATCGATACACGAGCTGCCCCATGTTGCTTCCAGGTTGGGAAAGAATGAAAAGATAAACCCTTTTCAAGCTTATTCTCTTGCCGGTCGTCCGATCACACATTGCAGCCGACCACACAGCAAATACGAACCATGGCTGTTGTGTGTGCCTTTGCTCCCTTTTCACTTGGGCTAGACCCCCAAAATGGCGGATCGGGCCACAATCCTTTCCACGCCCACCCCCGTGACATCACGCTCCAAAGCCCTATAGAGGACAATCCCTCCCCTCCTTCCCTGAGGGACGTGTACAGAGCTACCATGACCCTGCACAGAGGGAACCCCTGCTGGAGCTGCATTCCCCTCCCTTGTTAGGAGAGACGGCATCCATCCCACTTTGGATGGAGCAGCTGTCATTTCTAGAAATATGGACAAATTCATTAACCCCCCCCCAAAAATATGACTATCCAGTGTTGGGACCAGGAAGCAGAGTTGCAGTCTTACACGCCTCTCTGCAGCTTCTCTCCTCCTGGTACCCCCCCAAAAACCCATCTCCATTGAGACTGTGTCAGCTCCCAAACAGACAAAAAACAAACTAAAAACCAGCAACAAACAACTTAAATATAAAAACTCACAAAGAAAGAACAATACAGTATCCACATCTGAACCAAAGAGTAAAACAGTGAAATGTGGATTATTAAATATTAGGTCTCTCTCCTCCAAGTCTCTGTTAGTACATGACTTAATAATTGATCAACAAATCGATTTACTCTGCCTTACAGAAACCTGGTTGCTTCCGGATGATTATGTTAGTTTAAATGAATCAACACCCCCGAGTCATTCTAACTACCAGAAACCTCGAAGCACAGGCCGAGGGGGCGGTGTGGCAGCAATTTTTCACACCAGCCTATTAATTAACGAAAGACCCAGACAGACTTTTAATTCATTTGAAAGCCTGATACTTAGCCTCGTCCACCCCAGCTGTAAAACTCAGAAACCAGTCTTACTTGTTATCATATATCGTCCACCTGGGCCTTACACAGAGTTTCTCTCTGATTTCTCAGACTTTTTATCTGATTTAGTGCTCAGCTCAGATAAAATAATTATTGTGGGTGATTTTAACATCCATGTAGATGCTAAAAATGACAGCCTCAACATCGCATTTAATCTGTTATTAGACTCAGTTGGTTTCTCTCAAAATGTAAAAGAACCCACCCACCACTTTAATCACACTCTAGATCTTGTTCTAACATATGGCATAGAAACTGATCATTTAACAGATATAGCACAAACAAAAATAATGGTAATAATACGAAACAGCTTATTGGGTCCCAAACGGAGGTGGGACGAGGTTTAGTCCAGTATGAGATCAGTTTTGTTCCATTGACCATGTTCCATAGGTCATGTTTCCTGAAATCCCTCTCCTGTCTGATTATTTCCTGATAACATTTACATTTACAATAATTGATTACACAGCAGTGGAGAGTAGACTTTATCAAAGTAGATGTCTTTCTGAAAGTGCTGTAACTAAGTTTAAGAATATAATCCACCCACTGTTATCATCTTCAATGCCCTGTACCAACATAGAGCAGAGCAGCTATCTGAACGCTACTCCAACAGAGGTCGATCATCTTGTTAATAATTTGACCTCCTCACTACGTACGACTCTGGATACTGTAGCTCCTGTGAAAACTAAGGCCTCAAATCCAAAGTACCTGACTCCGTGGTATAATTCTCAAACACGTAGCCTAAAGCAGATAACTCGTAAGCTGGAGAGGAAATGGCGTGTCACAAATTTAGAGGATCATCATTTAGCCTGGAGAAATAGTTTGCTGCTTTATAAGAAAGCCCTCCGCAAAGCCAGAACATCTTACTATTCGTCACTGATTGAAGAAAATAAAAACAACCCCAGGTTTCTCTTCAGCACTGTAGCCAGGCTGACAAACAGTCAGAGCTCTACTGAGCCAACAATCCCTTTAACGTTAACTAGTAATGACTTCATGAACTTCTTCACAAATAAAATTTTAATCATTAGAGAAAAAATTACCAATAATCAACTGTTGGGAAATCAGTTTCACCCCGGTTCTTTTTATTCCTCGGGCCTCCAGAGATGCACCGGACTCAGTAGTTATTTTCACAAAACTTTTATTCATCTTCATTCATCCTCATTTAAGCATGCATTCTTCTAGAAGGGAAGACTTGCCAGGCCAGTGTCCCTCTGCAAAATCTTCACTCCTTTGTCTGTGAAACACAGTTTTGTAGGAGCGACCCCATCATAAAACCCCCCATGGTATGCTGCAAACTCTGTGTCTGTGTGTATGCACGAGCACGTGAGTGCCTGTGTGTGCGCGTATCCGTGTGTCTATGTGAGTGCACGTGAGTGAGTGTGCGTGTGGATGTGTGAGTGTAACAGTTTAAGCACTATGTGCATATATTTCTATGTACGTGCCTTCCTGAGGGTCATAAAAGTCCATCTCCCTTCCAAACCAAAGTTATTTAGTTACAAACTTTGAGACTCCCACCCAGGCATGCCCTGAGGAATTTCCACTCAACATAAACCTGGGGGAGGGTCTCCTAGAAATCTACTCCTAAGTTTATGACACACTCAGGCCTTTATTACATCCAGGGCAGTGTCAGTGTCTCTACAATAATTCTACATTCTAACACATTTCAAAACTCTCAAATAGGCTACGCATATCTTCACATCCCACAGATGTAACATTATCTACAGCTACTCTTAGTACCACTGATGTTAAGTTAGACTCTTTTTCTCAAATTGATCTTTCTGAGTTAACTTCAATAATTACTTCCTCCAAACCATCAACGTGTCTTTTAGACCCCATTCCTACAAAACTGCTCAGAGAAGTCCTGCCATTAATTAATTCTTCGATCTTAAATATGATCAACCTATCTCTAATAATCGGCTATGTACCACAGGCCTTCAAGGTGGCTGTAGTTAAACCTTTACTTAAAAAGCCATCTCTAGACCCAGCTGTCTTAGCTAATTATAGGCCAATCTCCAACCTTCCTTTCATATCAAACATCCTTGAAAGAGTAGTTGTCAAACAGCTAACAGATCATCTGCAGAGGAATGGCTTATTTGAAGAGTTTCAGTCAGGTTTCAGAGCTCATCACAGCACAGAAACAGCTTTAGTGAAGGTTACAAATGATCTTCTTATGGCCTCTGACAGTGGACTCATCTCTGTGCTTGTCCTGCTAGACCTCAGTGCAGCGTTCAATACTGTTGACCATAATATCCTATTAGAGCGATTAGAACATGCTGTAGGTATTACAGGTACTGCACTGCAGTGGTTTGTATCATATCTATCTAATAGACTCCAATTTGTACATGTAAATGGAGAGTCCTCTTCACACACTAAGGTCAATTATGGTGTTCCACAGGGTTCAGTGCTAGGACCAATTCTATTTACATTATACATGCTTCCCCTAGGCAGCATCATTAGAAGACATAGCATACATTTTCACTGCTATGCAGATGACACGCAGCTCTATCTATCCATGAAGCCAGGTAACACACACCAATTAGTTAAACTGCAGGAATGTCTTAAAGACCTGGATGGCCGCTAACTTTCTGCTTCTTAATTCAGCTTCTTAATTCAGATAAAACTGAGGTTATTGTACTCGGCCCTGAAAATCTTAGAAATATGGTATCTAACTAGATTCTTGCTCTGGATGGCATTACCTTGGCCTCCAGTAACACTGTGAGGAACCCACAGCATTACTGGACCCACAACAAAGATGGATAAATATTTGAAAAGTAAATTCCATCCATCTCCATCCATCTTCATCCGCTTTATCCGAGGCCGGGTCGCGGGGGCAGCAGCCTAAGCAGAGAAGCCCAGACATCCCTCTCCCCAGCCACCTCCTCCAGCTTATCCAGGGGAACACCAAGGCGTTCCCAGGCCAGCCGAGAGATATAATCTCTCCAGCGTGTCCTGGGTCTGCCCCGGGGCCTCCTCCCGGTGGGACATGCCCGGAACACCTCACCCAGGAGGCATCCTTGTCAGATGCCGAACCACCTCAACTGGCTCCTTTCGATGTGGAGGAGCAGCGGCTCTACTCTGAGCCCCTCCCGGATGGCCAAACTTCTCACCCTATCTCTAAGGGGGAGGCCAGCCACCCTTCGGAGGAAGCTCATTTCTGCCGCTTGTATCCGCGATCTCGTTCTTTCGGTCACTACCCACAGCTCGTGGCCATAGGTGAGGGTAGGGACGTAGATCGACCGGTAAATTGAGAGCTTCGCTTTTACACTCAGCTCCCTCTTCACCACGACGGACCGGTGCAGCGTCCGCATCACTGCAGCCGCAGCACCAATCCATCTGTCGATCTCCGGCTCCCTTCTCCCATCACTCACGAACAAGACCCCGAGATACTTGAACTCCTCCACTTGGGGCAGGAACTCATCCCCGACCCGGAGTGGGCACTCCACCCTTTTCCGGCTGAGAACCATGGCCTCAGATTTGGAGGTGCTGATCCTCATTCCCGCTGCTTCACACTCGGCTGCGAACCGCTCCAGTGCGAGCTGGAGGCCCTCACCTGATGAAGTAATGAAATGAAAAGTAAATTGCAAACTCCAAATGTCCCCTGGACAAAACTCTAATCCAGAAGAGCCTCGTACAAGTGGTGGTCAAAAGAAAGCTAAAATGGCAAGCTGAAGGCAATACAGCGAACGTCAGCTTTCAGTTTGGATTTACTTTCACTGGAGATCCGACTGCACCAACCTTATTTTTGGTGTGTGGGGAAAAACTCTGAAACAGTGCCATGGTCCCAAGCAACCTTTCATGCCATCTCCACAGAAAACACCCCACACTTCAAAACTAGAACACAGACTATATTATTGAACACGCTGAGAAACAGGTAACTTTAATAAAAATGAGAAAAAATAGAAACTGAAAAAAAGTGGTTGAAAGTGGGTCGTTCGGTCTCAAATAAGCATTTAACATTTCTTGCTAAATGGTCCATTGACCCACTGCAAGCAGTTTCTTCACACACTGAAATCTGAGGCAACAGATATCTCAAAAACTAGATAAAAGCCAGGAACTTTGTCTTTCACTTTTTTTCTTTTTTTTTTACCGACCGATGTGTCAAACAATGTCTTAGTATTGGCTAGTTAAAATATACAATTTGTGTGTGTGTGTGTGTGTGTGTCTGTGTGTGTGTCTGTGTTTTTTAATCAACCTGTCTTGTAAGGTTGCCTAGTTGAATACACACTAATAACAAACAAAAAAGAGTACAAAGTTATATTTCACAATAATGAGTGCTACAATAATGCAAAATAAACTGTGTGGACTGCTTTTCAACAAGACATTCTTAATCACAAAATTATTTAAATGGATTGAATAAACATGAGAATTTGTACAACAAAAAACATGAATAGGTGATACTCTAAATACAACACAGAAAATCATTTTGTTAAATTAATGAAAGTTTTCATTCTTGAGAACTGGGAAAGCCCGTCTCAAATACAGTTCCAAGTTTTGGTTATATTAGTACTGTCTCGCCAAATACCAGTGTTTTTAAGAAACATAAATATGTGTGGCCTTAGTGAGGACTGGTTCAAGAGCTAAAGATTCCACACTGCGCTCACAGCTTTGAGCTATCCACTCGTGTCAGTTACACACTCTTTCTGAAACCATTTCCATCTAATTCCACATAAAGGAGCATTCATATTAGCACTTATCACAACTGTACGAGGCAAATAGGTCTAACTTTTTTGGAATTAAATTTAGTAAAAGTTGGTTAGTAAAAAAAAGTGTCACTGACAGTAAAAGTATATTTGGCCAAGGGGGCATCAGAAATTGCAACAAAAATAACCTCAGAGTTCTAAAAAGACATTTTAAGTGGACAAAAATGATGTGATTAATTAGTGCAACAAAAGAGTAATAATAAGAGGATAAAGATATTTGCAAAACAGGTTAATTCTTTATTTTATATGGAACCCTTTCATAAACTACCCTTTCATTGACTACAGTCCACCGATATAAGCAAAGACATTGCACATAAAAGGACAGGGAAACATTCAAAATCTCTCTTTTTTTTCAGTTGATCACTTTTTTATTGTCATATGTTATAATCATGACTGGCCATGTGCCTTGATGTGAACATGCAGGAGAAAACCTGCGTTAACTTATCCTAACTGCCAGTGTTCTATAACTGAATTCAGATAACAGAAAGATATCCTGGCTATGCTGAACATCCTTTCCAGTATAGAGATAAAAAGGGGTCATCGCCTGCTCTGTTACATTTTCTGCACAATGCTTTGTATGTAACATCAACACTTCCTGGATCTGCAATGTACAACTGTGATGCACGCATGGAACAAAAGAGAGAACCTCATTAACCACAGGGCCTCACAGCTGCTGCACAATTGCTCAAATCGAATGTCCTGGCAGTGTACTCAACCTGCTTCCCATTTTCCACTTCTGATCAATAGTTTTTGTGAGCTGGCTTGCTAAACATAATTTATGATGGTGCTGCACCTATGACCCCATCTTTAAGACAGATAAATTGAAAATTGTTCATGGACATTATCCACAAATAACAAAGGGCAAAGTAAGAAAGTACAAGTAACATATTTTCCAGCTTGCCCCTCCACCATCAAACATTTTCAGTAACTCTTCACTCTTTAAATTAGTGGCATGCAAAATGATTGAGTAAATTCCTGCAGAGCTAAGTAAATACTCTGGGCCATTGCCTTATTGGTCCATGTAACATTACGCCTTTGGTAGGAAATATAATAGAAAGATTAAATTAAGTTTCATGAGCCAAGAGTAGATTAGTTTAGTCATACGTTCTTTAATTGTATTATTACTTTGATAAGTCACAATGTTGCATATCACATATGCAAACAGAACATAAAAAAATTAAAATTGTGAATGTTAAAGTAATCTTCTTTACTCAGCTTATACTTTCTGAGCTATCTAACCAGCTGATGTGCAAACCCATAAATTCATAGTTATCTGAAATAAATGTTTCATGTACTGATCCATTTTCAGCCCTATACCCCAGCTCCAGTGCATTTACTCTTGCATGTGCTGGTCCATAATGTCAGTCAGACCCTTACCACAAGTCAGTTGGTCAGGTTTTTTTGAGTGGAAATGTGGAAATTTGTTAAACAAAAGAACTACATCTACATAAGCTTTGTACTTTAAATATTCAACATTTCTTTTTACACACTTAAAACATTGTAGAATTTTTCTGAGTTTCCCTATGTAAAGGGAAGTGGTACAACCCACACTTTCAGTCTTATTTGATCAGCTGACTAGCTTTCAGAGCAGTTTGAAAGCTAGTCAGCTGATCAAATCCTCTCTTTTAATGAGTAAGAGAACAAAAGTCTCAGGAAAATTCACAGCACAATATACAAATATGACAAAAATTTGCCTTCTACACATGCATTTTTAACCTATTTAACATAAAGCCCTTTTATAACATGACTACTGTTCCGCATGTCTTTATTGCACAACTAAGCAAGCAGCTGGGCAAAGTCTAGAAAAAATTAATTGGATTCTTTCCACTTGACTTTTAGATTTCCAACTGAAATTTGTTTAAGCACAGAACAATATGGTTTGAAATCATGAGCAACACAGGTTTTTTTTTTACAACAGTGCAGTTTGCTGAGCAGTTTGGTCTGTTCAAAGCCGCTGCACAAAGCCACAGAAATGGTTTCCTGTCTATGGAGCGGTAAACTGCAAAGCGCTCAGTGTCGCAATTTGCTGTAGCAGAATGTCATTGTCATTGGTTTTGGTGTAAAGTATTTAAAAAAGTAATGAGAGCAGAAAGACTTTTTTCATCCAGTTCATCCTGAGTGGAAATGTTACAGTTTTCACACATGAAATGAGAAACACTTTTCATAAGTTTCTTAATGTTTCAAAGTCAGTTGATTTCTGTGATGGCTTTAGTTCTGTGACGTTATTTTGAGTGATTTTCTGTGCTGAGGTCGGGTACCTGAACACCCTGCTGTCCTTCCCATGTTGTTTGTTGTGATGTCTGTCAAAGCTGCGTGTGTTCTCTGCCCGCTTTGGATTTATCTGCCTTTGACTGTAGACTGACCTATTTTTTCAGACTTTGTATCAGACTTGCTTTTTCTTAGACTATCTTGAAGTCTGCATTTGGTTCCTAATCCTGTAAAAGGCTGACATTTAGGAACCATATCAGTTTAAACACAAACATGATTATTGTCTTAGTTACATTACTTCACCAGTTCGGATCCATATTTGGCTATTTTGTAATTTGTCAGCTATACAGTTTTCTAAAGGTAAATGAGCAAGTTGACTATTATTATGAATATTCTTGTCCATATTGAGTTAAAATACAATGTAGAACCTTATTAAAATATTTGAATGCATTCATAAATTGAGCCTGTATGTACACTTTTGATTCTGTGTGGATTAAAGAAAATCCTAGTTCTTGCTTTTTAGAATTATTAAAGGTGTACGCTGTACGATCATTCCACCCTGGAACAAGAACATGAGTGTATGTAAACCTCTGACTACAGCTGTAGACAGGTTGAAGTTATTTTTTGCTTTCAAGGTGCTCTGATGTTTTTTTCAAAAACATGGTGCCCTATTTTGTGTTGATTGTGATTGGTTGGTTGTGTGAGGGCCTACAGGCTTCCTGATTGTGGTTATTGTTGCACCATTTTCAGTAGGGCTGAAATTGAATGGACAAAGAAAGAAAAGGTACAGTTTAGAAAATATTTATAACATACATCAGAAATAAGAATATAGTGTGTGTGTGTGTGTGTGTTCTGCTGAAGTTCCTCTTTTACATGTTGTGGTGTTAAAAACATTTCAAAGTTCTAGCTTACACAGTGCTTCTTATCCTTAACAGACAGAAGGTGCATCATTCTGTTAGTCAAACCCCTGCAAAAGTTACTATACATACTATAAACATACTATGAACGTCAGGGGGACTAGAGATTGATTTAATTGTATGTTTCTGTACAACGAGACAGACAGCATAAACTTGTTCTCAGCATTACTGCAGGAGGTATTCTGCAGCACTAGGAGGGTTATGTTGCTCCTGAGTGCTTTACCCCACCAACTGAAATCTCTTAGTAATGTCCTGCGATGATAACAAATATTATACAATGAAATTATCACTGAATTTGCATTTAAAGCAACATTATAAGTAGAAAGAAATGCTGCTATTTTGAGAATGACTTGTACTGTAGTCTCTGCAACTTTTAAAGTGTCTTTTTAATCGACATTTGTGTCTTGTAGAAAACGTAACAGTGGTCTGACTTAAAATTTAGGTAAACTTACTTAGGCCCTGTCTCTCACAACAGAGAGAATTATGTGATAATTACTCTACTAATATTCTCACACATTTGACAGGGGCATTGTAATGGGGAGGGAAGAGATACTGACTATACTGCTTGCTCTTGCTAGTCTCAAATGACCATTTATTTTTGTTTGCAACCTTTCATTCTAAGGAATTCGATGAATTCAACTGCAATTCGTTAAAACCATAAACCATTGTTAGAACAACTTAATATCATACCTTACTCATACCTTATTTTAACCTTACAGCCTTAATTCAAGAAAAGGCGAAAGAATTAAGCAAGAGGCACCTCTCCAGGTGATGTGGAAGATGTGGTGCAAGCTGAGCTCATATAGTGATAAAAGAGAAATTATTCCAAGCACTCATTAGTGTCGATTGCTCTTTTTTTTCTTCCTCTCCTGTCCGACAGTGTAGCAATCAGAAATGTTGTCTAAATGGCCAAAAATTGCCAAAAAAATTTGCTTTCACAAGTGGAGCATTATGGCATTCGCTATAGTGATCCACCAGTCATGTTTTATCTGAACTTTAATGGGGGGCGGGGACAGAAAAGATGAAGAAGAAAGAAAGTGAAGTTGGGGAGAAAGTTAACAGAATGAAATTGTCAATGGAGAATTGTACTTAGTAGTCAGTATAAGCTTTTAATGATATAAGTTTGCATATGATAGAATACTGCATGTTGACCTTTTGATGACTTAGACTGTTGTTCACTACAAGACTTGTTCTGTTCTCTTTTATAAGTTTCTTCCCACAGCGATAATAAGAGCTGAACAAGCAGTTTCACTCCCTACCAGGAAGAGGAGAGCTGAACACTCTTATCTTCACTCCCTAACAAGAAGAGGGGACGCTTCCTTCAGATTCTCACAATACACACACATACACATACATACGCACCAACATTCCTCTGTCTACGAACAGACGTATTCTTTATTGTATTACCTTTGTATATAAATAAAGACCAGGGCAGTGGCAGAGTGCGAGTCCCTGAGCCCTCACTCTTGTGCGAGTGCTCTGTGGCTGGCTGCCCTTCCATGCAAGTAAAATACTACAGTGTGTGTGTTTCTACTCTCAGACTCTCAGCTGAAGAAGTGTCTTTAGAATAAATCTCTTGACATTTATTTTGGTCCTTCGTAGCCGGATCAGAAATATCAGAACTGTTATCTGTGACTCTGTTCCAACAACTAGCGCCAAGGGCCAACTATGGTAAAAAAGGGCAAGTTAAACAGAGTGACACAGAAAAGTCACATGAATTTCTGAAAGCACTGTAACTAAGTTTAAGAATATAATCCACCCACTGTTATCATCTTCAATGCCCTGCACGCAATGGCGGCGCCATCTTACCCTTCGACCATACATACATTACACAAAACATCACATGGGGAAGACAGGTCAGAGAGGTATAACAATGGAAAATGCACCACATGAGGAAAGATAAGGAGAAAAAAATAACTCCCCCCACACTGAGCTCTTTATCAAAGTAGATGTTTTTCTGAAAACGCTGTAACTAAGTTTAAGAATATAATCCACCCACTGTTATCATCTTCAATGCCCTGTACCAACATAGAGCAGAGCAGCTACCTGAACACTACTCCAACAGAGGTCGATCATCTTGTTAATAATTTGACCTCCTCACTACGTACGACTCTGGATACTGTAGCTCCTGTGAAAACTAAGGTCTCAAATCCAAAGTACCTGACTCCGTGGTATAATTCTCAAACACGTAGCCTAAAGCAGATAACTCGTAAGCTGGAGAGGAAATGGCGTGTCACAAATTTAGAGGATCATCATTTAGCCTGGAGAAATAGTTTGCTGCTTTATAAGAAAGCCCTCCGCAAAGCCAGAACATCTTACTATTCGTCACTGATTGAAGAAAATAAAAACAACCCCAGGTTTCTCTTCAGCACTGTAGCCAGGCTGACAAACAGTCAGAGCTCTACTGAGCCAACAATCCCTTTAACGTTAACTAGTAATGACTTCATGAACTTCTTCACAAATAAAATTTTAATCATTAGAGAAAAAATTACCAATAATCAACTGTTGGGAAATCAGTTTCACCCCGGTTCTTTTTATTCCTCGGGCCTCCAGAGATGCACCGGACTCAGTAGTTATTTTCACAAAACTTTTATTCATCTTCATTCATCCTCATTTAAGCATGCATTCTTCTAGAAGGGAAGACTTGCCAGGCCAGTGTCCCTCTGCAAAATCTTCACTCCTTTGTCTGTGAAACACAGTTTTGTAGGAGCGACCCCATCATAAAACCCCCCATGGTATGCTGCAAACTCTGTGTCTGTGTGTATGCACGAGCACGTGAGTGCCTGTGTGTGCGCGTATCCGTGTGTCTATGTGAGTGCACGTGAGTGAGTGTGCGTGTGGATGTGTGAGTGTAACAGTTTAAGCACTATGTGCATATATTTCTATGTACGTGCCTTCCTGAGGGTCATAAAAGTCCATCTCCCTTCCAAACCAAAGTTATTTAGTTACAAACTTTGAGACTCCCACCCAGGCATGCCCTGAGGAATTTCCACTCAACATAAACCTGGGGGAGGGTCTCCTAGAAATCTACTCCTAAGTTTATGACACACTCAGGCCTTTATTACATCCAGGGCAGTGTCAGTGTCTCTACAATAATTCTACATTCTAACACATTTCAAAACTCTCAAATAGGCTACGCATATCTTCACATCCCACAGATGTAACATTATCTACAGCTACTCTTAGTACCACTGATGTTAAGTTAGACTCTTTTTCTCAAATTGATCTTTCTGAGTTAACTTCAATAATTACTTCCTCCAAACCATCAACGTGTCTTTTAGACCCCATTCCTACAAAACTGCTCAGAGAAGTCCTGCCATTAATTAATTCTTCGATCTTAAATATGATCAACCTATCTCTAATAATCGGCTATGTACCACAGGCCTTCAAGGTGGCTGTAGTTAAACCTTTACTCAAAAAGCCATCTCTAGACCCAGCTGTCTTAGCTAATTATAGGCCAATCTCCAACCTTCCTTTCATATCAAACATCCTTGAAAGAGTAGTTGTCAAACAGCTAACAGATCATCTGCAGAGGAATGGCTTATTTGAAGAGTTTCAGTCAGGTTTCAGAGCTCATCACAGCACAGAAACAGCTTTAGTGAAGGTTACAAATGATCTTCTTATGGCCTCTGACAGTGGACTCATCTCTGTGCTTGTCCTGCTAGACCTCAGTGCAGCGTTCAATACTGTTGACCATAATATCCTATTAGAGCGATTAGAACATGCTGTAGGTATTACAGGTACTGCGCTGCAGTGGTTTGTATCATATCTATCTAATAGAGTCCAATTTGTACATGTAAATGGAGAGTCCTCTCCACACACTAAGGTCAATTATGGTGTGGCCGCTAACTTTCTGCTTCTTAATTCAGATAAAACTGAGGTTATTGTACTCGGCCCTGAAAATCTTAGAAATATGGCATCTAAGCAGATTCTTACTCTGGATGGCATTACCTTGGCCTCCAGTAACACTGTGAGGAACCTTGGAGTCATTTTTGACCAGGACATGTCCTTCAATGCTCGTATTAAACAAATATGTAAGACTGCTTTCTTCCATTTGTGCAACATTTCTAAAATTAGAAACATCCTGTCTCAGAGTGATGCTGAAAAACTAGTTCATGCATTCATTACTTCCAGGCTGGACTATTGTAATTCATTGTTATCAGGATGTCCTAAAAACTCCCTGAAAAGCCTTCAGTTAATCCAAAATGCTGCTGCAAGAGTACTGACAGGGACTAGAAAGAGAGAGCATATTTCTCCTGTTTTGGCTTCCCTTCATTGGCTCCCTGTTAAATCCAGAATTCAAAATCCTGCTCCTCACATACAAGGTCTTAAATAATCAGGCCCCATCTTATCTTAATGCCCTTGTAGTACCATATCACCCTATTAGAGCACTTCGCTCTCGCACTGCAGGCTTACTTGCTGTTCCTAGAGTATTTAAAAGTAGAATGGGAGGGAGAGCCTTCAGTTTTCAGGCCCCTCTTCTGTGGAACCAGCTTCCAGTTTGGATTCAGGAGACAGACACTATCTCTACTTTCAAGATTAGGCTTAAAACTTTCCTTTTTGCTAAAGCATATAGTTAGGGCTGGACCAGGTGACCCTGAATCCTCCCTTAGTTATGCTGCAATAGACGTAGGCTGCCGGGGATTCCCATGATGCATTGAGGTTTTTCTTTCCAGTCACCTTTCTCACTCACTATGTGTTAATAGACCTCTCTGCATTGAATCATATCTGTTATTAATCTCTGTCTCTCTTCCACAGCATGTCTTTATCCTGTCTTCCTTCTCTCACCCCAACCGGTCGCAGCAGATGGCCGCCCCTCCCTGAGCCTGGTTCTGCCGGAGGTTTCTTCCTGTTAAAAGGGAGTTTTTCCTTCCCACTGTCGCCAAAGTGCTTGCTCATAGGGGTCATATGTGCTTTTATTAAAGGATTGCTACCACACATTAGGTCTCATGTAGAAATATATTGGGTAACACAAGATACAGGCGCAGTAGATGAGGCGCTTCAATATGCTAATCATGCACAGACAGTAGTGAAAAACAAAGAGAAGGCCTCAGTTTTTGACCTAGACACTGACACTGCTTTTACAGCTTTTAGTGGGAGTGAAGGCTATAGGGGAGGTTTCAGAGGCCAAAGGAGAGGGAGAGGCATGCATACAGGAGGAGCAAGAGGTAGAGGGAGACACAGACACGCACACACCACAGATGGTTACTCTAGTACTGCATGCTGGAAGTGTGGAAAAGAAGGTCACTTTGCACGCCATTGCAAGACGCAAAAGGCACCAGACACAGAATGACTAGCTTCAACAACAGTAGCTGGCACTACACAAACATCAACCACCACAAGGACAGAGGCAGAAAACAATTTAGAACAGGATGAAGCTGAGGTATATGTAACCCAACCAGTGCAGGGGCCTCCCTACTCCCCGGACTCTGCGTTGTGTAATTTTGTGTTGGATTGGGGTGCACAATAGAGAGACCAGTCGGACACAGGCGTTCAATTTGTGGCTCGGACCGCGCCGTTTATTCAGATGCTGGGGCAAACACCACTCCAACTCTGCTGCTGGCCCTTTGCAAATCACAGTAAACACTGCGTGATTATCAACACATAGTGAAAGCCAACAACAAATATGTAAAAAAAAACACATTACACAAAAATAATCATCTCTTTACAAAACTCCTCGGTCTCAGGAATGAGTATGACACAAAACTAACATAAAAGGATTACCAGCAAACTGTTGCTGAAAAGCTAATGCTTCATCTTGTATTACTTTGCCCGAATGAGTGCTCTGCTAACTAGCGGAAATGTAACCCGAAATCGCGGCAGATATTACAGAATGAAACATGCACACAAACTCGTCGTACTCTCATCAGACAGTACATGAACATCTCAATAAACACAATATATACTTAGCAAATCGCCATTTGACACAGTGGAACACTTATTTTTAAACAAAACCATTGCAGTACACCACTGACAGTGCTTACCTTTGCAAATCACAGTAAACACTGAACCAAGGTGGCGCCCGCGCGAACGAGAAATCTGAACTACGGTGTCCTGCAGAGGACAAATGGCCAAAATTGCTAAAATCTCCAATGTATATGCAGCTCAACAGTGACACCTTGTGACTTATTCCAGTCACTGCCTTACATCTACAACGTTCATCAGCTAGTAAGGTTTCTGGACGGAAAGCCAACACGTACGGTCTATGTAAATGGCAAAAAGCTGCAAGTGTTGTGTGACACAGGAGCTTGTAAAACAGTACTTAAGGCAGAGCCCCCACGCACAACCTTTTCTAGAGAAGTAATAATGGTGAAAACAGCATCAGGGCATGTAAAAACCCAACCACTAACAATGCCACTGACAAGGAGTTGTCCCCACAGAAACAGGCATGACAGCAGAAATAATGTTAGCAGAGGAAGACCCCTATCAGAGGGAAGGAAAAGTAGAGCCAAACTACTACTGGTCATTAGATTTGCCACCGCTTACACAGCTCAAAGAAGCAGCTGAAAAACATCTCCCCTCAAGTGCCGAAAAAATTAAGCCAACTGAGTATCACAACACTCTGCGCTATAAATAAACCCCAGGCCCAGACCCTCTGTATGATAAACAGGTGCTGTTAGGGTTCAATGTTGAGAGAAGGAATCCATAAATAACCACAGATCCAGGCGGGTGCAATTTAGACGGCATTTTAATGAACACATGTGTGAGTTCAACAACCCAATCAGTGTTGAACTGTCTTTACCATATTCAGACAACAGTTTTATGGGGTTAAGATAGTACAGCCCCCTTTTCTGTTGCTAGGCAGATTTAAACAAAGCATACGTCAACTCAAAACCACAAATGTTCTGTCAACAACCTTTAACATAGTTTTAAAGAACATTGTCTTCGGGTCGGTGCTTCCCCTCAGCTCGTCTTCGCTGTCGCTTATCTCCTAGGACATCTGTTGCACTTCCTCTAAGTACGTCGGCACAATTCTGCATTTGCAGCAAAAATACATCTTCACTTCTGCCTTACCAAAATAGATCTACTATGGTGTGTATGTGTGTGTGCGTACACGTGCGGGGGCGCGTGCATGCTGTGTACTGCGTACGTGTCCTGACCTCTCACTATTTGTGTCTGTATGAGTATGTCACCCTTAAATGCTCTCTTTGCTTTCAGTTTCACTTCTGCATGCTCTGCAGACACGTTTCCTGTCTCATTTTGGCACAGAGTGTATTTTCCTGTCTCTGCCCTCTACACAGAAACACTGAGATCATAGAAGCATTAAAAACATTTACAATTACAGATTCAACTCAACCGTTTAAAGTGATTCTTCTTGGACCTGTAATAAAGGCTAATATAATACCAATATATTTGAACATCTGAATGCATCTGCGAAAGCAACATCACCCTCAATCATGAAATGGTAATGATGATTATAAAAGTAGCAGCAAATAATAGCAGCAAAATATTTCTCCTCTCGATACTCCCTCTCTTGGTGACCCTTAAAAAGGGTCACCACCCACTTATAACATTACTCTGACCCTCTCTAGAAATACCAGCTCCCCCTAAGAACACTCCATGGGTAAAGTTAGGTTCTTCCTTGGTCCCTCTCTCGTGGAAATCTCCTCCTGTAAAGGATAGAAAACACTTTCTCCCTACTACGGCTCTAACTTACTCTGTTCCTCAAGTGCTCTCTTTATTCAAACCTGATTCAACCTCATATTACTCAAAACATAAACCTAATTTCGTCTTCGTATTCGTAACATTACTCAGCCTTTGTAAAACTCTCAAAGCACTGCTTGCACGTCTCTGCAGGCTTCCTGTTGGTTCCTTATCTGATCACCAACATCCTATGCACAAAACTGTCACTGCTGCAAGGGCCTACCTCTCATCTAAAGTCCCCTATTAAAAGCTGAACTCTAACTGTATTTTAAAAACTCACATTTCCTGTGTTTAACCTGTTTTGGTATACCATTTTATTTCATTTTTGCTGCTCTTAATGTAATGATACATTCTAATTTATACTTTATCAGGCTTAACCAAACTATATAAGCTTTCTCCCTTTGCTTCTGTTTTAAACAACAACTTGGTTACTTCAACAAGCATTTGTTATTCTGTACCTGCATTTTATATAAGAGGACCCATTTGGAGCTGCATGTGTTATCTCCATATTTTACATGTCACCCAATTTAGTTACAAGCGAAACTCCTATTCAGTTAAATGCTAAATGGATTTCAGGCCTTTTGCCTGGAATCAATACTGTCATGTGTCTTAATGAGCTCTATATGTCTGTAAGCGTGTGCAATCCTTCAATAACTCAGGTCATTCTCACAGTAGATTGGCTAATCATAACGTTAACCAAAAGTTTGTGACCCTCAAGAGACGACTCTCTGAGCCACAACTCCGTTAAAGGCACAAAAATGCAATGTGTATGAAAAAATCATTTCTACATATATAATCTCCAATATTATTCATTTGAGTCAGCGAGACTTTTAACATCCTCATAAAAAGCTCTCCTCTACCCTAGAAATAAATCTATTTACTATCTGTTTCTAAAGCCTACATTATAACAACTTATTTTAAAAATCAAAAAGAGATCCCACATTTTCTTCTCATAAAATGTTCACTATTTTCCCCAAAGCATATCCTTTATTCCCACAATTTCCCTCTAAGTTTGGTGTACAACTTCTTATTAACACCAGCAATTTATCTTCTAAACAGAATTCAGTTCATTTTACTCCTTTCTTTAGAATTAACAATCTCTGCCTCAGTTTTACCATATCATTATAAAATCATACTAAAACCCATTTCAAATTAGACAAATTAAATCTTAAACCCCTCTCTTTTTTGACACATCTCATGTGGCAAAAAACTCAAAATGCTCCACCCAAGCTTAACCAATTAAAAGGAAAAAAGGTTAGTCATATCATATCATTTCTCAGAACACTTCAGCCATCCTCCTCTCCGGTATTTTGCTCCAGCCCTGAAAACCTGTGTTTCAGGAACAAAATCAATTTAATCATCATGTCAAATCTTCTCAAACTCGTTGCTCCATCGAACTCTGGATCCTTGGAACTTCCTAGAAACAAAACCTGTACTTTACATTTCATACTCTCCCTCTATGATCCAGTCTGTGTCATGACAAAATAAACTTAAACCGAACAGTTATTAATCATGAGTTACCTCGGTTAATGGTAACTTGAATCTCATCAAACAATGTTTCCCTTTTAGCATTTTGCATTCTCCCAACAATATAATGTAATACCATAATCTAACCCCAGTAAATAATTTTCTCCAAACATACATCAGCAACCCAAAATCAGCATCCCCAGATTTAAGTCTCCCACTTGTCCTGCTTATGGCAAAAGCAAAACAAAGCATCCCCTTTCTTTTCCTCACATGATAAATCTGTCCACATTTATTCATTCCCACCTTAGTCCAGTCACTCACATTCACTCATGCATTCACACATGATATTTTTTGCTGATCTGCAGCCTTCCGCGCACGTCATCAGATGCTCCACATCAGCAAAATGAGCTCAATCATTTGTTTTATTTCGTTTTCCTTTTTAGGAAAATAGTTCTCTATACTTTTGACTGGATTGACTCGCTGCAATCCTTACTTGGTAATTTGTCCGCGCCGTCAGTTCACTCTCTTCCAGGCCTGCTTAGAGCAAAAATGAGAAAAAAGAGCTGATTGTTAGCTCATCAAAGTACAAAACAAAATCACCTGACAGGTTTTTTCTTAAGTGCACTGTTCCAAAAACTATGGGCCCTTTTAGACATGTCCATGTTTATCAAAACTCCCTCTATTAAAATGAAAAACAACAGCCCCAAAAAATCTTAAACCATCTTAAATTTCACCCATTCAACGCACTGAAAACCTTATCAAAAGATCAAAAACCGTTTGCACAATGTCACCCTTCCTCACTTTTCCATGTGTTCATTCAGCATATGATCTAAACCGATTTCAACAACTTACCCTCACTAAATTATAAATTTCCTGTCCAAATCTGCACCTCTGAACAGACCTGACCACCGTAATCAAATATCCTGATACTTTACCAGTATATATTTCGCCAAATAATCTTCAACAGCCACCGCTCTCTCTTAAACTGAAAGCCTCCGACACACACGCACACAGGAAGTGTCTCTGCTCCAGCTAATTTGCATAGACTCACAGCTCAACAGCCAACTTGACAAAAGAAATACATGTTTAAACCTTATCACATTATTGAATTATTTTCATTTTCTTTCTATACTAATCACTTACTTTGATCAATCAGTGCAAGAGCACTCCTGAGTCACTCTTATAAACACTTTTCTTTTGTTTTTTCCATCTATTTTATTAAACATTCACACCATTCTCTCACTCATACAAGCAGCAAGCAGATCTTCATTGCATATGCTCATGTTCTTAGCCAGGTTTTAATCAATGTCTCTATGCATTAAGCTTCAGGAGCTTGTCTTTATAAGGTTAATGCATTTTCTGTTTGTGTGTGTATGGGTATGTGTTATTTTGCATCTATGGCTTCACAGTCTCCCAGACACTTCCCAATTCTCCAGTTAAACAGTCAGTTTTCTTTTTCCCCGAGTTACTAACCCACATTTTTGATTTCCCACCGTAAATTACCACCCTCCTGGTCTTCAGCCAGGAGCTAGGGCTTGCTTTTCAGGTTCCTGGACACATCATTCTGTGAACAATTCAACCAGAAACTTGCCTTAACTTATCCATAGATGTTAACCTCTAACTTTCTTCCGACTGGTGCGTCTGGAGAACTGGTCCAAATCTGCTTTACTCCTGAAAATAACAAAACTAAGACATTTTCATTATTATCACAAGTGCTTAAATAACCCATTTCTCTATCTCTGATCAGAAACACCAATTATGCCATGCATGTAAGCGTGTTCTTCCTTGCATTTTATGTTAATTGAGTGTTAGCTGCTTCTTCATTTAATTAATTCATTGAGTTCTTCGTTGCATTTCTATGTATTCATGTTGATGTACTCTACGTGTAAGCTGTTTCTTCATTGCATCTTAAATTATAATCAGTTTTACTTCAGGCATTTTTCACTGAGGTTTAGATTCAAACTATCTCACTTCTGATTCATTTCAAAAATAATCTCACATGTAACAATTTGTATGTGTTTTCTATTCATTAAGGTAATGACAATTATTTTCTTTCATTATTCTTACCTTTTCTAATGTTTACCTCTTTGTTATGCTGTGGTGGACATCCCTATACAATTCATGAGTTCAGGCTTCAATTTCCAATCCAATTATATCCTATATTCTCGCAGTCAAACTCGTCCAGCTTCATCTCTCACTGGTCCCTTTTCATTCACAGTGTCCTGTTCGGGCTTCAAAGTTTCAGCAAACACAGTCTCAACTCAGCTGTTGTCTTCTTCTCTGTTTCTTTACAGTCTTTCTTTTAGGTTAAGTCCCAGCATGGCAAAATATCACATTCAGTGCCTTCAGTCTTATTTTCATTTGCTCTGTTTTCTTCTCCATTCATGGCAAATATGAGAGTCAGTGCCTTCAAGCAGACACATCACCCTGTTCTTCACCAGCATGCATGTTGCATCTTTCACACTGCTGGACTCATCAGTGGTCGTCAGTGTTACTGCTTTCGCTTGCACTGCTTTTAGCTTCAGTTAATTCTTCAAGTCCACGATGTTCTGTCGGTCTTCATCAGGAGATTGACTGTCCTTGACTGTCCTTTGAGTTTCTTCTCAGTTTCAGGGACAAAGTGAGAGATCAAGCCGCACAATTTCGAGCCAAAGACTGGCTTATTCTCCCAATTCTGTTAATCTATTGTTCTGGTGCTGCACTCAAGGTTCCAAAGTTGAGAGACGTCCACCTGTATTGACACACTAAAGCATACAATTAGTATTATATTCATTTTTTCTTAAAGGCTTCATTTGCTTCATGTGCCTAGAGTTAACTCATCTGTCTCTCTGTGTTCTTTCTGTACACACTCAGTTCCTTTTATGGGCATGCAGAGTTCCTGTTCACTATTTCCTGTTCTCTGCAGAGTCTGTCTCTCTTTGTATTTATAGTCTAAAAACCCTCTTTAATTCTACTAAATCTTGATCTAAAAAACAATACACCTTCATTTCACTCACACACATTTAAATAGAGCTCTTTCACACATCAGAACAACTAACACTTCTCCACACACATCACCCTTCACCCTTCTTTAGATCAGTTTGTAGCGTATACACTTATATGTTTTCCATCAGAAAAAATAAACTCAATTTCTCATAACCTCACTCATGCGTTTCTTGAATTAAAAGCACTTGCAAACTTTAAACATCCTATTTTACATCACAAAAGAAATATATTTCCCACTCCTTTATTTCATACACACTTTTAAAGGTTCTAACCTCTTTCAGACGCCATGAGTCGTCTCACACACACTGCCTTTTCTCTCTCAAACTTCCATTTTCCACTCACTCAGACAAATCATGCAGAGTCACTCAAATCAAATACTGACAGCATTCACACGGTTAAAATCACTCGAAATACGCTTTCATACGAGTATTTTGGACATGCCTTCCATGATCAGAAAGAGCAAGTCAAAAGAAAAAAGAAAAAGAAAACTGAAACCTCTCATCGTCCTCACAGCTTCTCCCCACACACACATAACTGAAAAATAAAACACACCAACATTTATGGCTCACGAAATATACATCTATCAAAATTCAGTCATTTTCTAGTCATTTTCTATACATCCACACTAATATATTCAAACTGTATTCATACTCTCATAATAAGCAAAACCAACCTCTTATATACAGGCATTTAGCAAAAAGCTCAATACTCTCGAAACTGAAACCACCCTCTCTGCGCATCACCGCTGCTCATTTGCATTTACACACACCATCAGTGCACATCCGGTAGTGCATTGCTGACACAGAGACTGATCTTACTCATAGAGCTCATATTTTATATACACAGACGTCTTATTAATTACAACTGCACAGATTTTTTTTTTTTTTTTTTTTTTTGGCCTTTTCAACTCCTACAAATTTCGACAAATTTAATAATAACCGCCCAGCGGAAAACTCCCTGAGTTTTTTGCGACCAATTTAGCCATTATCCCGTCCCCGACGGTGGCCCGATTGCTAGTGCCCTAACTGAATTTAAAAGCGTTAACCAACCCAAACTTTGCCTGAAGCTCTATTTTTGGCATCTCACAGCCAAGGCTTTCTCGAAATTTTAAGTTAAGGTTTCACGCCCGAAACCGGGTTTCTACTGGCCAAAAAAGCGCAGATACCGTTCCAAACGGTAAAGTGGTCCAACCACTAGCTTATCTCAGGATGCCCTGTACCCCACGGTCAAGCCAAACCGAGCTAATCCTATTCGCCGATAGGTCAACAATGCGCGTCCACATCGAGGAGGGATCGCAACGTCCGGGCTATGCGCTTCTTAGCAGCCCAGCTGCCGTTCTTGAAAAATTTAGAGTAATTTGAACCAACAATCTACATCCAAACCAGGATTAAGATTAAGGACAACCCTCAACAGTTTTAGAGATTCCCCAGTCCTCTTCGGATGTTGCCCGTAACTATCCCTAGTCATCGCTAGGTGAAGGATAAATTTCTCTGTCCAGCAGGGAGCGTCACCTCCGAGAAACTTCTTCAGGATTGTATGACCAATGGGACTCTAACCCACAGATTGACCAAATTCCCTATCACTCTAAGTTCACTTATTACTTACTTATTCTCATTACTCAGTACTGTCACTTATACTTCATTATCATTACTTCAACCGGTAAACTTCATGAAAACTTCACCAAAATTAAAAAACAGACATTCACCAGTAATTACAGTGACCAGGCTTTTAATTTGACATGCCCAATGTGACACCTTTTGGAAATATATTTCAACAGGCAGTGTCTTACCTTTAAATGCCCCGGGGAATGCCTGCTCACTTTCACCACTGATTACCGTCTGCCCGTCCAATTACCACGGACCCCGGATCTCTCAAAGTTCCTCCATCTCTCTCACCGGACGAGCCCCCAAATGTTAGGGTTCAATGTTGAGAGAAGGAATCCATAAATAACCACAGATCCAGGCGGGTGCAATTTAGACGGCATTTTAATGAACACGTGTGAGTTCAACAACCCAATCAGTGTTGAACTGTCTTTACCATATTCAGACAACAGTTTTATGGGGTTAAGATAGTACAGCCCCCTTTTCTGTTGCTAGGCAGATTTAAACAAAGCATACGTCAACTCAAAACCACAAATGTTCTGTCAACAACCTTTAACATAGTTTTAAAGAACATTGTCTTCGGGTCGGTGCTTCCCCTCAGCTCGTCTTCGCTGTCGCTTATCTCCTAGGACATCTGTTGCACTTCCTCTAAGTACGTCGGCACAATTCTGCATTTGCAGCAAAAATACATCTTCACTTCTGCCTTACCAAAATAGATCTACTATGGTGTGTATGTGTGTGTGCGTACACGTGCGGGGGCGCGTGCATGCTGTGTACTGCGTACGTGTCCTGACCTCTCACTATTTGTGTCTGTATGAGTATGTCACCCTTAAATGCTCTCTTTGCTTTCAGTTTCACTTCTGCATGCTCTGCAGACACGTTTCCTGTCTCATTTTGGCACAGAGTGTATTTTCCTGTCTCTGCCCTCTACACAGAAACACTGAGATCATAGAAGCATTAAAAACATTTACAATTATAGATTCAACTCAACCGTTTAAAGTGATTCTTCTTGGACCTGTAATAAAGGCTAATATAATACCAATATATTTGAACATCTGAATGCATCTGCGAAAGCAACATCACCCTCAATCATGAAATGGTAATGATGATTATAAAAGTAGCAGCAAATAATAGCAGCAAAATATTTCTCCTCTCGATAGTGCACAGCCTAAAAAACCCATATCTGACTTTGCAACATTTATATGTCACAAAAAGCGGAAATGCAGTATGCTCAGTGATCCAACCAGACCCAGTAAAAAAACTAAACAGGATCACAAAACCCTATGTGTCTGTTGCAAAAACAGCAGGTACTCAGTGGTACCAATTAGGTAACATCCTGCAAAAGGTAGAAAATGATAAATATACACCTACAGAGGAAGAGGGTTGGGCACAGGGTAAAAGAACAGGGTGCATGAGATACACACTTGGCTGGGTGATAAGAACTACACTCAACACTCATCTGCACGACAGCACACAAGAATGAGAAATTTTCTCGCTGGAGGAGGAACCAGCACTTAAAAACCTACCATCAACATTGTGGTCGAATGGACCAACTGATGTGGGATTAATAAAAAACGCAGACTCAGTAACAGTACAGACTGTTTCATCCCACAGGCCCATTAAACCACAATATCCTTTATCTAAGGAAGCGATGGAAGGGATTAAGCCAGTGATAAAAGATATGGAAAAAGCAGGAATTTTAATAAAAACTAATTCTGCTACATGCAATACTCCAATCTTCCCAGTAAAGAAAGCTAATACTGGACAGTATCGCTTGTTACATGATCTGCGAGCAATAAATGAAATCACTGAAATGATACCACCAGTAGTAGCAAATCCTCACACTATACTGAATCAAGTCACCCCAAAAGAACAATGGTTCTCAGTGATAGATTTATCAAACGCCTTATTCTCAGTGCCTTTACATCCTAACTCACAATACCTGTTTGGCTTCACATTTGAGGGACAGAGATACACCTATACTAGGTTACTTCAGGGATTTCAAAACAGCCCCACTCTCTATGCTGAAGCTGTAAAGAAATCAATGATGTCCTGCCTCCTGTCAGGAGGAGGACAGTTTCTACTTTACATAGATGACATTTTAGTGACTGGCCACACAGAGGAAGGGTGTAAACAAAATACTATGGCTGTGTTACGTCACTTGGCTGAGCAAGGCCACAAAGTATCTCTGAATAAACTCCAATTATGGAGACCTGAAGTAACATAAAAGATAAAATACAGTGGACACCAGAGGCAGAAAGAGCATTTACTAAACTAAAAATCATGCTCCAAACTAATGTTGTGCTTGCATTACCAGATTATGACAAACCATTCTACTTAAACGTAGACGGAACACAGGGACACATGAAAGCAGTATTGACACAATCATTTGGAGAAAAACAAAGGCCACTAGCTTTCTATTCGAGCAAACTCGATTCAGTGGCCTCAGGAATGCCCACCTGTGTACAAGCATATGCAGCAGCTGCAGAGGCGGTGCAAAAATCTGCTGACATAGTTTTAGGACACACTCTGACTGTTAGAGTACCACATCTAGTAACTTCTATACTGCTACAAGCACATTTGCCTTTCTTAACACATGCTAGGCAACTCTCCTATGTTGGCATACTGCTTTCACAATCCCACATTAACATAGTAAGAAGTGGACCTTTAAATCATAGCACATTGTTGCCAACACCCACAGAGGGAAAAGCACATTGCTGCGTAGAAAAATTAGAAGAGGAAACTAAACCACGTGCTGACATTTACAGTACACCACAAGAAGGTTTCACTGATATCTTTGTTGACGGTTCAGCATCAAAAGATGCACTAGGGCGTAACTGTGTAGGTTATGCAGTAACCACAACAGACACTATAGTGGAAGCAAGAGCCTTGCCACACACACATTCAGCTCAGAGTGCAGAACTGATTGCAGTAATCAGAGCATGTGAAATACATGAAGGACAGGACATTAACATCCACACAGACAGCCAGTATGTATTTGCAGCAGTTCACCACTTTGCAAAAATATGGGATACCAGAGGAATGGTTACCTCCTCTGGAAACCCAGTTCAGCATGCAGATTTACTGAAGCAACTGTTAAAAACAGTACAACTGCCGCAACATTTAGCAATTTGCAAACGTGCAGCACATCAGAAGGATGACTCTGAAGTTACAAAGGGAAACAATTTTGCTGACAAAGCTGAAAAAGCAGCAGCTATAGCAACCACAGTCTTACTAACAACTCATGAAATTCACACTATTACAGTCAAAGGCGTTTGCAAAGAAAAGCGCCTGGACTTCTTTAAGTTGCTTGAAGATGTTTCACCTCTCATCCGAGAAGCTTCTTCAGTTCAGAAGCTTCTCGGATGAGAGGTGAAACGTCACCGTCTAAAAATAGAAGTCAACAGGCAGTGCACTGTTGACTCAGAAACTCCTTTCACACAAAAATCTCTTATTTTATAGTACACAGACGTCTTATAATTACAACTGCACAGATTTTAGGCCTTTTAACACCTATACAATTTCGACAAATCTGCATCCATTTGTGCTTCTTGCACCAGGATCCTCCTCGTCTCTCCCACAGCCAGGAAGTTCAGTTCTGCTCTCATGAAGCAGCAGGAAGATGTGAGGCTCAGAGTGAGGACTGAGTACAGACTGATGGCACACACTCAGCCTTTTGCCACTGCATGCACAGCTGTGAGTCATGTGACACTCGTGCACTCGTGTTGATCACACCTCTCATTGCAGATAAGTGAACTCTCCCAGGGGCAACACACAGTGGTGTGAAAAAGTCTTTTCACTCAGTCATTTCTTACTGTTCTTATCACACAAATGTTCATGTTAGACAAAGATAACACAAGTAAATAAATGATGATGTCATTGATTAAGGCACAAAGGTGATCCCAACCTACCTGAGCTGTGTGCAAAAATAACTGCCCCTCTGCTTCAATCATGAATGAACTGTGATGAAGCACATTTGTTTCTAAAGCTGAGTTCAGTTTGACAAACACACTCAGCCTGATTACTAGAAGACCTGTTGGATCAACAGACTCATCAACTTCGACAGAACCCGTGTGAGAAAGTGAGCAGGCTGAAAGATGTCAAACAGCAACACATAATGCCACCATCTACACAATCAGCTGACAGAGTCACAGCTGTCAGTCTGGACAGGGTTCAAAGCCATTTCTAAGGCTTTGGGACTCTGTTGAACCACGGTGAGAGCCATTAGACACAAATGCTGAAAGTGGGGAACAGTGGGAACCTTCCCAGGAGCCAGTGGCCACCAACATGACTCCAAGAGCACATCGACATCCAGGAGCTCACAAAGAGCCCAGAACAACATGAAAGACCTGCAGGCCTTATTTAAGGTCATCATTGAACAATAAGAAAGAGAATCCATGGAGGAGTCCAAGGAGAAAACCACTGCAGACCAAGAAGAACACAAAGGATGGTCTCACACTGTCCAACAACATGTTGATGATCCCGTTTGGGAAAGACTCTGTGGACTGATGAGACAAAAGCTTTCTGACAGCTTTGAGTCCTGTTACATCTGAAACTAACACAGCATCAATGAAAAGGAGCCTCATAGCAACAGTCACATATGGTGGTGGTAGTGTGATGGTCCCATGTGATGCATCATGGCAGCAACAATACAACAACAAATACACACATGTGACAAATGTACAATAACAGATCATTAAGTGTCACGGCGCCGTGCGCATTAGTATATTTGACTTTTTTTTTCCGCACCGAAGAATGCAACGGCTGTAAGATCGATCATCCCAGCCAGAGACAACACGAGTGTCTGCAAATCTTGGAGGATGATTTTTACTCAGACAATTATTACACCATCAGAAAGAAACTCCTCTCCCCTCGTTTCATCCCTTCCATTCAACGTCTGCTGATTGCCCGCAACATCAAGACGGATGACGTCAAAGTCAGCACGGTGGCGGAGACTCTGCTCCATGAACTGAAGTCGGTGAGGAGAGTTTTTGACGCAATCACCGAGGCTTACGACAATCTGGTGGGACAGGATGTGGTCAGAATCGGGCAGTTAAGATTAGTGATGGTAAATTTGATTCTTTTTACTGAATCGAGTTTTAATGAGTCACTCACCAAAGTGAATCGGGTTTTTTGAGTCATTTGAGTCACTGAGTCAGTTGACCAGAGAGTGCAAAAAAATGTACATTTTCACTCAAACTTAATTTGTTTCTCTTTTAATGTAAATCCTACTACTAAGATGAGTGATTCTTAAAGAAAACAACTATTTTATATAGCAAAAAAGAGCAAAAGAATTTCTAAAGGGAACATTTCTTTTGTTTATTTTTATTTTATTAGTATTATCCTTACGTGTCAAATATATATTTTCTCATCTAAATGTCCACTGAGCTGTGAGCCAGGGGGCGGTAGTGCGCCTTAACATTGGTTGCCAACCAAGAAGAAGAATAAGTAGCTGCGAGCCAGGAGGGAGGGGGTGAGCGAGTCATGAGTGATTCGCTCGCTCTGTGATTCAGCACAGGAGGGAGGGGGTTAGCGAGTCATGAGTGATTCGCTCGCTCTATGATTCAGCACAGGAGGGAGGGGGTGAGCGAGTCATGAGTGATTCGCTCGCTCTATGATTCAGCACAGGAGGGAGGGGGTTAGTGAGTCATGAGTGATTCGCTCGCTCTATGATTCAGCACAGGAGGGAGGGGGTTAGTGAGTCATGAGTGATTTGCTTCCCCTACGATTCAGCGCAGGAAGGGAGGGGGTGAGTAGCTCAAATGTGCTGTTAGCATGTTAGCAGAGCGATGCTACTGTGAACCGAGGAGCTATTGTCTTGATGTGAGCTTCTACTCAGGGTTTTTTCTTCCAGTTCAGAGCAGAAATGTTTTTGTTAAGATACTGGATGTTGTGTTTTTCTTCACAATTTGAATTATAAGCTAGATATATTTCTACTAATGAAATTAGTTTGCTAACAGCGAGTCAGTGAGTCAGTTGTGCTTGTGAATCATGATTCACGAGTCAGTAAAGTGATTCTCGAGTATTGAACGATTCGTTCATGATTCGCGCATCAAGTTAAGATTGGTCACAGAGTGCTACAGAGGGGACTGATTACTTTTTTTGGTTTCTTAAAGCATGTATCCTATATTTAACCTCGTTTTTTAAACACGTATCGTCTTTCTTAAAAAACCTACCTCGTTTTTAATCATGTGTGTTGCTTTTTTTTTTAAAAAAAACAAAAAAAACATGTATTGTGTTTCTTAAAATCCTACCTCGTTTTTTTAATCATGTATTTTTTAAACATGTACGCTGCTTTTTTAAAAACATGTATCAGGGTTTTGAAAAAAACGCTGATCATCCTGCATTTAGCACACTTTTAAAAACATGTATCCTGTTTTTCTTTCTTGTAACCTTTTTCAAAAGCATGTTTGATCTCAGGTTTTTTTGAATTAAAAAATGTATTCCTGTTTTGCATGTTAAAGCATTTATCTCTGGTTTTGAATAAAATGTATCCCGTTTGATTCTTTAAGCGTGTTTTATCTCAGGGTTTTGAAAAATAAAAATGTATTTCTGTTTTGCATGTTAAACCCTCTGGTTTTGAATAAAAATAAAAATATTTTTAAAAAGCCTTCATCTCTGGTTTTTGAATATAAAAGTATGTTTAAACAGATTCCCGGTTATTGAATAAAATAAAAAATAATAAAAGCCGACTCCTGCGACGCGATAATGCAGACGGCTTTATATCACAAGACGGGATGGCTGAGAAAAGAGCGATGAAAAAAGTGTATTACGACCCCCTTCACCCCGGTAGTTTCGGAGGAGTAGATAGGCTCAGGCGGGGTGTGGAAGAGGAGACGGGTAAAAAAGTGGATGTTCGCAAGGTGCAAGATTTTTTATCCGAGCAGGACGCTTATACTCTGCACAAACCGGCGCGAGTAAGATTTAAGAGAAACAGTGTTTGTGACCAAACCGCTGAAGCAGCTTCAGGCCGACCTGTGCGACATGAGACACCTGTCTGAATACAACGACGGATTTAATTATTTATTGACCGTCATAGACGTATTTTCAAAAAAGGCTTATGCGCGCGCCCTTAAAAAGAAGACGGGGTTAGAAGTGACTGAAGCTTTCGAGTCTGTGTTGAGAAAGAGTCAAATACCCGAAAATGTACAAACCGATGCGGGAAAAGAGTTTTTCAACAAGAGTTTTCAGGCTCTGATGAAAAATCACGGCATCACCCATTTTGCCACCGCCAGCGACCTAAAGGCCTCGGTGGTGGAGAGGTTTAACCGCACGCTAAAAACGCGAATGTGGAGGTATTTCACTGCCCACAATACCAGACGCTATCTGGAGGTGTTACCCGATCTGTTAGAAGGGTGTAACCGCAGTTATCACACCGGCATTAAAATGACGCCTGCCGAGGTGTGCCCCGAGAACGTGGATCAAGTGTTTCGCAACTTGTACGGAACGACCCCCACCCGTCCGAAAATAAACATGAAATTTAAGAGGGGGGATCTGGTGAGAATATCCAAAGTGAGAGGAGTATTTGATAAAAAATACGAGCAGAGTTTCACGGACAAAACCTTTACTGTGACCCGGGCCATTCGGCGCTCACCCCCCGTGTACAAGCTGGAAGATTATGACGGGGAGCCCATCGAAGGGTCGTTTTATGAGGCCGAGCTGCAGAAAGTGAAAATGACCGAGGACAAAGCGTTTCATGTGGAGAAGATTTTAAAGCGGCGCACAGTCAGAGGCGAAAAGCAGGTTTTTGTCAAGTGGAAAAACTGGCCGGAGAAATTCAACAGCTGGGTGAAAGCCTCGGAAGTGGTCGGCGTATAAAAAAGAGCCCCCCCGGATCATTCGGCTCATTTTTTAATTTTCACGCTCCTCATGGAGTCCGAAGGGTTTTACGTGACCCTGCCCTCCAACGCCAGCAAGGAATTATTTAAAGATAATACAAGCGGATGCTACACTGTGGACCTGGCCAAACCCATAGAGCTGACCAGAGAATGGACCGTGGGTCTTTGCGAATTTATTTACCCGCGCACTTGGTACAACCTACCCCTGGACGCCTCCTACTTGGAGCTGATGCGAACGACGGGAGAGGAGGAGGAAGATCAGCCCCTGGTGATTTTAAAATTTGGCAGGGGAGGTCATTACGGCCGCATTAAAGATCTATTGGAGCACCTGGTGCCGGCGATCCAAAAGTACGACCCCTCGTTCGAGGTCTCTTTCAACAACATCACCAAACGTCTGGATGTGAAAGGCAACGGGAGCCATAAAATCAAGGCCTTCCCTCCTCTGGCTTACATGTTGGGATTGAGAGCGAACGAGTGGTGGACTGTGTCGAAGCGCTCTACCCCCTATCCGTGCGATATGAACGCGGGAGTATATAACCTGTTTCTCTACACCGACATCGTTCAGTATCAACCGGTCGGCAACAGCTACTCCCCGCTGCTGAGCGTAGTGAACGTGAAAGGCGATTACGGAGACGTGGTGAGCATCAGGTACAACACGGTGCATTACCTGCGCGTATCTAAAAAATACATTAAAACCATTCGCATCGAAATTAAAACGGACCGCAACAGGTTCGTGGATTTTGTTTACGGGAAAACGATAGTCAAGCTGCACTTTAAACCCGCTTGAGAATGGCGGTGCGCCTCCCTCAGGACCCCCACCGTTTTGTGCGCTATAGGGCTTTGGAGCGTGATGTCACAGGGGTGGGCGTGGAAAGGATTTTGGCCCGATCCGCCATTTTCGGGGTCTAGCAAGTGAAAAGGGAGCGAAGGCACACACAACAGCCATGGTTCGTATTTGCTGTGTGGTCGGCTGCAATGTTCGATCGCACGACCGGCAAGAGAATAAGCTTGAAAAGGGTTTATCTTTTCATTCTTTCCCAACCTGGAAGCAACATGAGGCAGCTCGTGTATCGATGTTACCAAACGAAGGCGTCTAGCCTGGATAGCAGCTGTGAGACGAGCTGATATCCAGTTCTCTTCCATCTCCAGATATCTGTTGGTGCTCCAGACATTTTCATTCCGGTAAGTTCTAAATATGTTCATATCACTCTTTATAGCCTATTAGTTTTATTTTCGATGCGCTTTGAGGTCATAGCAAATTAGTACAAACATCCTACTGAGTGATTTTGCAGAACTACCTTCTATTTATAGAGTTGCTAATTATTTGGCATTATTGCAGCAAACCAGCCTATGAAATGGATGAAACAAATCCTGACTGGGTTCCAACGCTACATAACGGACCTGCTTCAAACATACCACCATGCCAATCAGATTACTTCTTCCATGTGAGGGTGAAGAGGTGACCCTTCTGGATAAGATGGTGAAGGTTTGCTGCGTTTGTTGAACAGTGTTGTAGTAAAACCAGGGAAAATGAAACTTGCTCCTGTTAAATATTCTTAAGTCTTTTGCTGTATAAATAGTGGGTTTTTTTTTTCAAAAGATACAGTAAATAATGTTAGTAGTGTGTGATATCATGTAAACACTCATGATTTTATGTAAACATTTTGTCTTTTATAAACTATAAATGACATGGATTCTACACTGTAACTGATGTGATGTTCTATAAAGTGGTTTTAATAATAAAAAAGAGGCAAAAATTAGTTTGTTTCTTTATTAAATTTTTGAACAGTGGTACTCAGTCAGTACATATTCAGTAAATGCAAATTATTTACATGGCAGTGCACTTCAGGCATAAATCTAGACCCCTAGACAAAACATTATGGCATTATAGCAGTGACAACTCCTCCACAGTAGCAGGTGGGATTTTTCTTTTTTGAGCACGGCTCCTTTTACCTTTCAATACGGATGGTCTGTTTATGTTTTGATCAAGAGCCTTTTTTGGGGCAGCTGAAGAGGAGAAGTCTATCTTATGGCCAACCTCTGGCTGTATGTTGGTCACATTACCCAGCAAAACCCAGTATGGAGGTTCATCTGTAACAGTCCTTGTGCCACGGATCAACACTGTTGCTTCTAGATTAAACAGAAGAGCAGCGACATGGGTGCAGGTCTCCACGACTCCGGCCATACAGGTGCAGTGGGCGGCTTCAACCTTCCCTGTGATGCTCACAGTGACCCATGGCTGCAATGCTGTTCATTCAGTCTTTGAGAGTGCAGCACCTGAAACACACACAGACAAAGTTCAATTAAAGACAAGAACTATGAGCCAAGGCCGACATAAATGTGTTTTATCTACTTTATCATAAATGTAACAAAGTCTTTAGAAAGTTAGCACATACATGTAATTTTTCATTTCCTTATGTGTCCATCTATAGAACGCTGCATGTTATAAATCTGCCTGTTCTCTGTCAGAAACCTGCCTGCAGAAAATGAACCTAAAGTATGTAATGCAAGGATGTAATCACTTTAGAGATGGAGAAAGCATAAAGTGACAATTATGAATCACTTAATATGATAAGGAGATTCTGCAGGTCATTAATCAATGTATAAAATTAAAATAAAATGTATTTTTAGTGACACAAGACACAAATATTGAAGCAAGATCTATAATTAGAATTATTTATAATAAATATGAATAAATCAGTGCAATTTCTTTAACCATAAAGAATAACTAAGTCCTTCAGGAGAATGTCACATCAGTGCACTGAACTCACTATGTTATCCCTCTAACAGCCTCCACATGTTCTCACTGTAATTTCCCCCTCATGAATGAATTTATGCTGCACTAATCTGAATGTTTGCAGGGAAATCAAACGCATTTCACACGCAGTACTTGAGCTGACTTACCTTTGTTTGAATGACAACTTGTACGCGCTGACTCCACAGATAAAGTACGAAAATATGTCAGGCTATAGCGGTTGCTCTTCAGGGTTTCTACTCCACGGCAGTGTTTCATACGGGTCCACATTTCCAATGCACGCAATTTTCTGCAAGTACCGCTGCTTCGCCTCTGGACGCAATCGGTCTCTATACCGTCCGTTTTCTTTGGAGCTGCTTTTAAGCGTGATTCTTGTCGTTGTCGTTCCAACACTGTGTCTCTTTTGATTCGTAGACCCCGAAAATGGCGCCGCGCTCCGCGGCGTGACGTCAACTCCAAAGCCCTATTATGAAGGGCAGGTGGGCGGATCCCTTCCGGGGTTTTACGGAGCCCCCGTGATGTACGGCAGAGGGATAGGGTCCATCTTCTCCAGGCTGTTTCGTTTCGTATCTCCTCTCTTCAAAACGGGGTTCGCCGTAGCCAAACCTCATCTGAAAACAGCCGCCACCAACATCGCTACAGACGCGGTGAAAAGAGTGATGGGGAAGCTGACCGAGCCCCGCCAGGAGGGGGCGGGAGGCATGATGGTGCTGTCCCGCAGGAAGAGGAAACGCCCTCCGGGCGAGCCGGTTAAAAATAAAAGCCTCGGAGTAAAAACCAAATCAGTCAAGACCGTCGGCGGGAAGAGAAGGATCCCTCAACGGAGCTCGGACATATTTTAATAACGCATATTTTTGAGAAAGAAAAAAAAATAAATTAAAAAAATGTCTCTCTTACACAAGAAATCTGCCGAATGCACCCTGGCCGAACTGGATCTATTTTCGGCTCCCATGACCCAGCTATCCATAGAGGATAAAAAATATCAAGAATGCCAGCCCCTCTCTGCGCTGAATGACAACTCACCCATTGAATTTTTCATCCCAGGAGACGGGGAAAAGGCATGGTGACACCATGCTCCATCTGAGGGTAAAGATTACGGAGAGAGACGGGACCGACATCCCACCCGATGCCGGCGTAGCGCTCATCAATTACCCCCTCAATACAATTTTCGGTCAGTGCGACGTTATTCTGGGGGATCGTCTGATTTCACAGTCCAGCGCCACCCACCCTTACAGGGCCATGATCGAGACGCTGCTCAACTTTTCAGAAGACACTCTAAAGAGTCAATTCAGCGCCGGCCTGTTTTACAAAGACACGGCGGGAGCCATGGACTCTATAGTTATAAACAACGGGCCGAACAAAGGGATACAGCAGAGAGCCGCTTTCACGGCAGAGTCGCGAGAAGTGGACCTGCTGGGTCCTCTTCACGCCGACATTTTCTTCTGTGAGAGGCTCCTGCTGAACTCTGTGGATTTGAGAATTAAATTGATACGCAACAGCGACGCCTTTTCCCTGATGGGGACTCGGGATTCACAGTTTACCCTGAAAATAACCGCGGCCTCTCTATTCGTCAAAAAGGTCACGGTTTCCCCGGCCATCAGGCTGGGCCACGCCGCGGCCCTGATGAAAGGAAACACCCTCTATCCTCTTTCGCGCGTTTCTGTGAAAACCTACTCCATCCCTGAAAATTCCAGGATCTGCAACCAAGAGAATCTCTTTCTGGGAGCCATGCCAAAATACGTGGTCCTGGGGATGGTTCATCATGACGCCTTCACCGGGAGAAGGGACCTGTCGCCTTTCAACTTTAGACACAACGACGTGGAGTATCTGGCGCTGTGTTAGGATGGCAGGCAGGTGCCCGCCAAAGCTTTCCAGCCCCAGTTTCACCGCGGAAATTCGGTCAGAGAGTTTTACCACATGTTTTCCGCCACTGGGAGACACCTCAAAGATTTGCCTCTGAGCATCGACCGCCGGGAATTTAACGAGGGGTATGCCCTGTTTGCCTTTAATCTGGAGCCCAGCGAGGACGCGGACGCCCTGTCTCCAGTCTCCAACGGAAATTTGAGGCTGGAAATGAGATTCAGAGTTCCTCTGCCTCAGACCACCACGCTCATCGTGTACGCCTGCTACGACTCCATTTTGGAGATTGACTCTAAAAGGCAGGTGCTGGTGGATTATTATTAAAAAAAATACATGGATAATCTTCAACTGGAGCACATTCTGCATCACGCTTTGGGAGACGTTTTCTGCGGGGTTTGGGCCTCGGACCAGCTGGCCTTTTTGAGATGCGACTTTAAAGCACCCGCCTACTTTATAGTAAACACTCACCCATCTCACTTGAGGGGAGAACACTGGCTGGCTCTGACTCTGGAAAAGGACGGCTCCTCCACTTTTTTTGACTCTTACGGATTCCCTCCCGACTTTCTTCACTATCCCTCGGTCATCTCAGAGTTTCTGGAAGACCGCTCTGACAAAATACTCTATCATGATCGTCAGCTTCAGCACCCTCTGTCTGTCGTTTGCGGGCAACATTGCATTTTTTATCTATGTCACAAGGCTCAGGGGTTATCTGCCGACAAAATACTTTCTCTGTACTATAACGATGTGTTTAAAAATGATGGCATGGTGTCTGACTTTTTGAAAGGGCGCTGTCCCGCTCGATCTCGCAGAGGTCATCACGGGGCGTGCTCCTTACAAAAGTTTAAAAATGCGTGTATCAAATAAAGAATCGTAAACAATGATCAATTTGTTTGCAGCGTTTTTTATTTCATTTGTGAAAAAACATAACAACAACAACAACAAAACACGGTTTAATATAGAGGTCCAGGTCGGGGAAAGCATCTTTTTGAACCGAGCGGGTTTTCTCCCCCTTTGCGCAGGTGTCAGTCCTCCCTCCTCCTCCTCCTCAGATTTAAGACGCGCGTACTGGTCGCGAGCTCTACGGTTATGTATGGAGGATGAGGGGATGTTTGATTCGACCAGAGTAGTTAAAAACGCCGTCCATCCTTTCGGACGTGTTTGGTTTTTACTTTTAAAAGAGAGGGAGAGGTTTTTAAATAGATCGATCATGTGAGAACCCCGCACCGCATTCCCCTTGTAAACAAATTCCCCCCTCTTTGTCCATCCTCCTCCCCCCTCCGCTAATTTCTGCATGATGTAGCGGGCGTTTTTGCGGTCTCGAGGGGGTAGGGATTTTAATACTTCTTCCACAATTTCATCCTCTTCCCCGGGCTGCTTCTGTTGGTGCGGATGCACCTGCTGCTGCAGATGCACCTGCTGCTGATGCACCTGCTGCTGCTGCTGCTGCGGCTCCTCGGGCAGTAGGTGGAAAGTCACCCGACTCTCCTCGTCCGGACCCTGTTTATAGAGCGTGAGATATCTCCGCAGCAGAGACTCGTATCTTTTGACTTTTTCGTACAAATTTAGCCGCGGATCCTCCAGTATAGCTTTCATCCTTTCTTCCAAATCGTCTTTGGTGGCTTCTCTGACCGTGGGCTCGGCGGGTCGGGTCAGTTGTTTCATCTCGTGAGAGGGAACGAGAATCATTTTTTTAAACATCACAGCGTTTCTGAAATATTCCTCCCAGCAGGTTTCCCAGAATAGGCACGGCGGCGGACAGGAGAGGGAATAGAAACCCTCCCGTCTGTTTCTTTAAAACTTGATGTTTACGGTTTAAGCTCGTTTTTTTGTCGGCCAGCAGTCTGATGATCTTTTTCTGGCGTTTCAGTTTTTGGTATTGAGAAGCGGAAAGAGGTATATTCCCCTTTAAAAGATTTAAAGCTATCTTGCACAGCGCCTGGAGGAAATCCGGGGAGCTGTGAGCGAGAATGTCTTTGCGTTTCTGCGGCGACGCGTGGTACAGAGCCTGTAGTAAGATGGCGTTCCTTTTTATACGCTGAGACATGGCGAGCTGCTACTTGGATTTGGGCAGGTAGATGACGGGGTGCTGTCCCGGAAGCAGACCGGCGCGCACTCTATAACGTTCTGGGCAGGAGGGAGTGAGATCGAGGATTAAATACCCGTGGGGATCCTCCGTGGCGTCTTTGAAACTGTCTGAGAAAAATGTTTTTTGCGAAGGGAAAATTTGACGGGCCAAAATCTCAATCTGTAGCTTGTCTCTGGGGTTTTTAAACAGCACCATATAATTGGAGTTTAAGCTGATGGTGCGGCTGTATTTGCCCTGATGGAAAACGTTCTGGGTCAGCATCATGACGGAGATGTTTTTATGGTGGCGGTATTGAGTGAAAATTTTAACCACTTCCGGGTGATCCGAGGCCTGAAAGATGACGTCATCCAGCACCACCAGAGCGTCTTGGAAATCTTCGAAAGAATCAGGCAAACCCTCGACAAATTTAATGTTTTTATTGGTCTTTGACAGTTCCTCGTACATGGGTTGAAAAGAAGTATAAATCCACACAATATAATAATAATAATAATAATAATAATAATAATAATGCATTGGATTTATATAGCGCTTTTCAAGGCACCCAAAGCGCTTTACAATGACATTATTCATTCATGCTCACATTCACACACTGGTGGAGGCAAGCTACGGTTGTAGCCACAGCTGCCCTGGGGCAGACTGACAGAAGCGAGGCTGCCATATCGCGCCATCGGCTCCTCTGGCCAATATTCGCGGGCACAGTATTCATGGAGCGTTCACAGTTTTCCAAAACACACTTTACAAAATGAGTTTTCCCACACCCGCTAGGCCCCACAACGAGACAGGAAAAAGGCACTTTCAGTCTGTGATCAAAATCAATTTCCTCCATTTTAGAAGAAAACGAAGATAATTAAAAAACAAACAAACTAAAAAAACAAACAAACAAAAAAAACACACTAGTACCCAAAAGGCAGAGTTGTGCCATCTGGAAAGAGGCGCCTCTTGTCGTAGACCACGCAAAACTTTTTCTGAAATGTTCTGTTTTTCAGCACAAACCCTCTCTTATCCCTCTGAATGCCGTGCTGAGGGGTCTCGATCTCCGCCTCCTTCATACCAGAAAGGTAACTTTCCACCAGCTCGCTCATACTGTCAAAATTGACCCGCTCGCAACATTCTCTCGTCTGCATTATACGTTTCATTTTTACCACAAGTTTCTTCTTGTTTCTGGTCCGGTAGGCGTAGCTCTTTGGACCTGCGGAGACAAATTCCTGGATGGTGTCCCCGTCTAATTCGTCAGTGAGATCCCCGAGATAATTGCCCACCTCTAAAGGTTCCTCCCCCTCTTTCACTACGTAGATCAGAGAGTCGGTGTCGGTGTACAGAACGTTGCGCTGCAATTTTTCTAAATACTCGTAGAGTTTTAGGCGGACGTAAGCTGTGGTGAAAGCCGCGATGAAAACGTTATTGGTCGCGCCGGGAGGTATCACGCAACGCTCGTTATAGCTCCACTGAATTAGCGCCACGTCCTGTTTTTTGGCCTTTAAAAAAGAGACGTGTTTAAATTCGTACTGGCCAGAAAAGACGTAGTTAAAAAACTGACTGGGTTTTCTGACCAGAGTGGTCTAAGTCAGGTTGGTTCTCTGAGCAAACTTTCCCCAGAAACTGTTGAGACACAATTTTGATACCTGTCTTTTGGCCGGGTTCACCTCGATTTTTGACGGGTATAGCATGCTCGGCTTTTCGAATACGTTATTTTGTAGAAATATTGTTTACCTTCGGATTTAAAAGGTATTTTCCTGCAGTTCTCCTGGTATGAAGGTGACGAAGATAACGTCGTCTTCTTGTTCTTCTTTTCGCTGCGGCGGGGTCTGTATATTCTCAATTACCGCTGTCATGAAATAAAGCAAAAAGTTTTAAAAATCCGCTCCGGGGAGGGAGGGGCGGTATAGCGTGCTCAGATTACTCCGTCACATCCTGTTATTCAACAAAATGGCGGATAATACAACATATTGTTTACCTTCGGTTTTAAAACGTTTTTCTCCGCAATTCTCTCGGTGTGCGGAGACGAAAATAACGTCGTCTTGTCGCCGCGGTCTTTCGCTGATCGGCAGCGGAGGTTCTGCGGGGAGGATGGCCTCTAAATTGCCTCGGAAAACGGCCGGATTTATGGTCCTCCTCACCGTGCTATCGATAGCGTCTGTAAGTAACAGAATTGTTTTTTAATGAAACTCTATCTAAACTTATTTAAAAAATGATATATACTTATTTAAACGCACCGTAGTCCACTTGCATGAAATCATTGATGTAGAAATCTAAAAGAACGTAATCAAATTATTGACATCTCTGTTGATATATAATTTAAAATCGTAAAGAAAGAAACTTCTGGCGAGCTGGCCCTGGCGCTCTGATCGACGGCGTTGTTTGGACGGAATGCTGACATAATATTCACGGACTGTTCCTCGCGATTGGTAGAACTGTCACAGTAGGGTCTGAGCAGATAACGGCTCTTTTGACTCCCCTCTCGTTTCTTCTCTCATTTTATCCTCGTCTAGCGAGGCATCTGTTTTTTCGCATCTTTCTCCTGACAATATCGCCAGTTAGAGAGTGTTTTTTATTGTTTTGTTTTTTTTCTCTTTAGTTTTAAAAACCTCCACAGAGCATGCCTGCCGAATATCTTGAGGGAGGTTGTTCCACAGAAACGGGGCACGAAAAGAAAAAGCACGCTCTCCAATTGTCTTTTTTCTGGCTCTAGGAACCTTTAGAAGGCCAGAGTCCTGAGATCAGAGAGCACGAGATGGAACATAAAGGTGTAAAAGGTCGGAGAGGTATGTAGGTGCCAATCCGTTTAAAGCCTTGTAGGTGAGCAGCAGGACCTTAAAATCTGCTCGGCCCTGACAAGGTAGCCAATGCAGAGATCTCAGAACAGGGGTAATGTGCTCAAATTTCCCAGTTCTTGTTAAAATGTGAGCAGCTGCATTTTGCACCATCTGTAGGCCTCTAAAACTTTTCTTTGGTATGCCAGAAAGAAGATCATTGCAGTAATCAATACGGGAAGACACAAATGCATGGACAAGAACCTCTGCAGTGTCACTTGACAAAACTTGTCTGATTCTGGCTATGTTCCTCAAATGATAAAAGGCGGTCTTTGTTATCTCTTTTACATGAGACTCGAAGGAGAGCACCATGTCGAACCACACGCCCAAGTTTTTTACCTTTTCCCTGCAATTTATGACAGTTTCATCAATTTTCAAGATGAAATTTTGGGACAAGTGCTGTCTGGGTTGCCTGGTTCTGGGGCCCTCCCACGGCATTACCTCCCATGGCCCCGCCTCCTTGAGGCCTGGGCTGGTGGAGGTTTGATTGTGAGGAGGTTGATGTGTATGACGCTTGGCGTTCAGTTGAGGCGGGGAGGACTCGGAGTCTAGGCTCAGCTGTCCTCCAGCCGCCCTCCTCCCTCCTGACGTCCTTTGAGTTGGGCCTAGTGGCCAGCACTGCTGCAGGCTGTGTCTCCTGGACTATTGCCCGCGCCTAGCCAGTTCTTACGCCAATCAGACCTCGCTACATCTAATGGCTCAGCCAGTGGTTGACAGTTCTTCGGCCTGTGGCAGACCTTCGAGTTAAGTCTCCGCAGACCCCCCCCCCCCGCTCCCTCTCCTCTCTCTGCTCCTGGGATTCCAGGTTCGGGCCCTGGGCGCCAAAGGCTCCAGCTGGAGATCCTTGGGAAGCATACGCACGGGCTCGTGGCATTCCGTCGCTCCAACCGCATGCCGCGGGCTGCGGTTGTCAGACCTTGCTGTGTCTGACATTTCGGCCATTGAGTGATGCCTGCAATGTTGGCTTCCTGTTGGTGCTTGCCTGTGTGTCATGGACTTACACGGCCAGCACGGGGACGCCCAGTAGCTGGGACTTTGTGTCTGACCTCGAGTGTCTCGTTGCGAGTTCACTCTTGAGGCTCCTCTGTCTGCGGACAAGCGCGTGGTGACGGTGCTGGGGGTGGACCTTCGGGTCGTCACCTTGCTCAGCCCTCCACTTACGCAGCCTAGGCTGCCAGCCCCCCCCTTCCCTGTCTGTCAACGGTTCGGGGCAGCTTCGGCAGGTCACATCCCTGGCTTGACCTGAGGCTGCTGGCTGTGATCCCCTGGTGTGTTGCCCACTTCGCCGGCTTACACACCAGTCGGACCTTGCTGTGGCGAGTGAGAGTTCTCCAGCCTGTAGCGCCGACTCTCTGTCTGGCATTGCCCACATGTTGTGGGCCTATGCGACCAGCAGGATGCTACTTGGTATCACATCCGCACAGCTGTTTTATACGTAAGCTGTGGGGCGTAACTGGGTGTGCTGGAGTGTCTTAAAGAAATATCCACACACCACGACCAAGAAGGGTCGTTCCCCGTACATATGGAATATGTAACGGTGTGGAGAGATAGTCTCTCACTAAGAGAACCAAGGTTACACCGTAACCGTACGTTACCTGTCACCTGGCGACCTGTCCAGGGTGTACCACATCTCTCGCCCTATGACAGCTGAGCTCCAGTGTCCCCCGCGACCCTGAAAAGGATAAGCGGAAGCTTATGGATAGATAAAAATTGCACACAAAAAACTACAAAGAGTTGAGTTTTTATTATAAAATCTGCATTAATCTAAAAGAGTGCAGCCTCATACATAGATCATAAATACATAATAATAATTAAAAAAATCTAAACTGAAGGAAGCAAACTCACTCTGGAAACAAAATGAATTAAAAACACAAAGTGAAAAAGAAACACAAATAAAAGCTAATTAGAAAAAATAAATGTATAACAACTCTCCTGTCTGTGGATGTTTAGCTTCAGTTCAGCAGGTCTGTTAAAAATATCACAACCTGTTGGCTCTGCTCCAGCAGACCGTTCACACTGAAACAAAGATGGTTTTACATTTGTCAGACTGAACAAAAATTACTGTATTAAATTTAAAACAGTCCGTTAATAAATCAGAACATTTAAAGATGATTCAGTCAAAATTTTTATATTATAAATCAGACATCGAGCTGTGATGTTAAAAAAAACTTTAGAGCTTTCCTTCACTTAAGCATCATAAAAAGCTTTTTTGTCTCATGAATATGATGTGACACAGAGGAGAGAGCTGCTCGTGTTTGACCTTCTTGGGTTTACCCCAATAAGCTCTATTTGATCCCTTTATGTTCTCAGTCCTTCTGCATGTGATTCCTCATCTTCACACACGAGTGTGTGAACTCTGCAGGTTGTGACTGTTTAGCTTTGCTGTGTTAAATCCCAGGACCAGAAACATGTTCGGCTCAGCTCTGAGATCTAGAACCAGATCATTACTGTTAGATTTTATCAGGATCTGAGAGCTACAATCAGATTTAACTGAAATAACTGTTCACAGTTTGTTCACACAGACATCAGCATCACACACACAAGAATCCAAAATGTGCTGCTGATGTTAAAGTGTGTTTTCTGTGTTAGAGAACAGAGTAGTGTACTCAGGAGTGTTCACACAGATCTTTAAAGAGGAGAGAGGACTGTACCAGGATAAGGTGTTCTGCTTCATCCATCTGAGTGTTCAGGAGTTTCTGGCTGCTCTTCATGTCCATCTGACCTTCATCAACTCTGGACTCAATCTGATGGAACAACAACAAACTACCTCCTGGTGGTCTAAATTAATTAGCAAACCAAACCTACAGTTTCTCCACTAGAGTGCTGTGAACAAGGCCTTACAGAGTCCAAATGGACACCTGGACTTGTTACTTCGCTTCCTCCTGGGTCTTTCACTGCAGACCAATCAGACTCTCCTACGAGGTCTGCTGACACAGACAGGAAGTAGCTCACAGACCAATCAGGAAACAGTCCAGTACATCAAGAAGAAGCTCAGTGAGAATCTGTCTGCAGAGAAAAGCATCAATCTGTTCCACTGTCTGAATGAACTGAATGATCGTTCTCTAGTGGAAGAGATCCAACAGTCCCTGAGATCAGGACGTCTCTCCACAGATAAACTGTCTCCTGCTCAGTGGTCAGCTCTGGTCTTCATCTTACTGTCATCAGAAAAAGATCTGGATGTGTTTGACCTGAAGAAATACTCTGCTTCAGAGGAGGCTCTTCTGAGACTGCTGCCAGTGGTCAAAGCCTCCAACAAAGCTCTGTAAGTAAATATGTGATCATGTTTATTTTTAAAATGTTGATTAAAAGTGGTCATAGATTTCTTCCATGACAGATCCATGTCCTAAAACCATGAGCCTATGTAGTTGTATAGTATAAAAGACAAAAGAGAACTTTTGACCACAATATTGTAACTTGAATGAACTTTTGATACAACCTTTAAACACTTAAGGAGCTTAAAATGTTTTGATCTATGAACCCACATTAAACACTCTAGTTAAACTCTAAAAACAGAACATTAAAATGTATGTGCATTGATGTGAGCATTAGTGATGGGATTTCCGGCTCTTTTTAGAGAACCGGCTCTTTCGGCTCGCCTCACTAAAAAGAGCCGGCTCTTTCGGCTCCGAACCGGCTCTTCAGGTTGTTTTGTTGCTTTAATTAATTTATTATTAACAATAATATAAAATTATGCACAAAAGGAATTACTAATGTTAAAAAAAGTGGTTTTATTTATATATAAATATATGCGGTGGCCCCTAGAGACAGAACACCTACAAACTCCGAAGCACATTTCTAGCATGAACTGAACTTCCTAAACAGAGCTACCTAGATCACTTAAATTACACAATTGAAAGCATATGTGTATTATTTGTGTATTTATACACAAGCACTCATATATATTCAAATAATTGAAGGTAATGAAGATAATTGCAGGTAAATGAATAAAAATGTTCATTTACCTGCTACTACCACACACCAAATCCGGTCGTTGGTACTTCCTGGCTTGTGTAGCCACTAACAAAACAAAAGCTCAACACTGCCCCTAGCATCCTGGAGCACTTCTGTTGTGTTTTGTACGTGTTTTGGAGTTTTTACGTGCTTCTGAGTTTTTACGTGTTTTGGAGTTTGTACGTGTGTCACACAGTGGAAATTTGTACTTATCTTGTATATTGTTTTCATTCTGATTTTTAGTGTTTATTTATGAGTGTCGTTTTATTTGCATGGTTTTATTCTGTTTCTATTGCATGGTTTTTAGTGTTTTAATCCACTGTGGACTGGCTACACATGGGACAAATTAGCTGATAGGGACCACCTGCTGAGGCATGGGTGTGTCCAGAGGTGGCCTATCAGCAGTGTAAAGACCTTTCAATATAGCAGGGGGTTTTTAGTGAATGTAGAAAATGGTAGTTTTACGGGTTTTAGAATTGTTTTATTTAGTTTTAGTAGATTGACAACATTTTATTACGTACATTTTAAGGGTGTTTTTATTTGTGCTCCCTGGCCTAGTAATAAACTGTTTCTGATCAGACCTGCTTCATCTCTGTGCCCGTGGCATCTGACTCGCTTGCTCCCCCTTGTATTTTAAAGAATCTTTCTTTTTAGCATGACATTCTGTCACAACTGCTTTAGTGTCCCCGTTTGTTGTACGTGCTTCGGGGTTTGTATGTGCTTCGGGGTTTTTAAGTGTTTTGGAGTTTTTACATGTTTTAGAGTTTGTACTTGCTTTGTGTCTAGGGGCCACCATAAATATACTTTTATTTATTCACTCCACATAAAATGCAATAAATAAAGTCATATAATACAAAAACCAACTATTCACAGTTCAGCTTTTAACTATTTAAATTTTCAGCTTTTTCCTTTTAAACAAATTTAAAGTGAAACAACACAAAACACTGCAAACCACAACACAATTAAATATAAATTAAAATATGAAAACAAAAAGAAGATGCATATTCTTTGTCATATGGGGCTGCATGAATAAAGTTTCTGAATCCTTTATCATCCGCAACTGAAAATCATTGTGGATGATTACTATACCTTTCTAATGTGACGTTGTTGTCCCTGGCTCTCTTTCTCTCTCCCTCCCGCTCTGTTCCTGTGCTACTGCGAGTGTAACTACCGCCCCTCCCCCCTCTGCCCAGGGTAAAGCACAAGGCTTGCATGCGGAGTGAAGCGGGGAAAAAAATTGCGAGAGAGAGGGTGAGAGAAAGGAGAAAAACAAACAAAAAAAAAAACAAACCCCACGGCTCGCGATAAGGAGCCGGCTCGTGTCGTTCACGTCAAAGATCCGGCTCTAAGAGCCATTTCGTTTCGACAGATCACTATTTCCTTTCTGCTCAAAGTTCCTCTTTGCTGAACTTCGTGGAGTGGAGCTTGTTGTTGGTGTGTGTGAAGAAACTGTAAGTTTGCTTTGTTTCCTCCTTTAACAGTTTGTCTTTAAGAACTTTACTGTTTGTTCAGCTCATGTTTGATTTCTTCACACAACAAACTGTGTGTTTGTATTAAAGTCAGTGTGTAATGTTTTCCTGGCTAACATCAGCTGTGTGCAGCTTAGTTCCAGCACAAATCTGCCGCTCCATAGTTCACGGTAACGGACTCACAGCTGGACCAACGAGGCCGAGTGTGTCCGCCACTCTGAACTACGTTCGTGTTTGTGTATTTATAGGCTGTGTCCCAATTAAGAGACCGCACGCTTGGAGTACGCGCAGTACTCGCAGTACACGGTGCGTACTATAAGTACGAGAAGTGAGGAAGTGAGAGGCTTGTGAAATAGGACGGTCTAGCCTTCATCGCGCTGCTCAGGTTGCCTAGCAACAATGATACTAACCGCGAGAAACGTTTCATACAGCATTGTTTGACAGAAATGAAGGAGAAAAAATGTTTTTTTGGTCATTAATTTTTTTATCACAGCACTTTGATTACTGGAGTATCTGAGGCTGAGACCACATGACTGTAAAACATGACAGTTGGGCTTCATGTCTGTACTGAACAGTGTTGGGCAAGTTACTTAGAAAAAGTAATTAATTATAGTTACTAGTTACTTCTTCAAAAACGTAACTGAGTTAGTAACTGAATTACAATATTCTAAAATATAATTAATTACTTGAAAAGTAACTATTGCGTTACTTTAAAAAATGTTTAACCCCTCCCTCCACATTTCACCTTTAAAAATATTTACTTTGCCTTGTTTGGTATCATCCTTTTCAGCACAACCTCATGTGTCTGAATTTACAGTTATGTTTTCATTTTGACATACTGTATTAACACAATTGATCTAAAATCAGACAAAAAACATAAAATCTGATTAGAAAAAGTGATATTTTTTACTGTAATAACCACAAACATGTTTAACACTAGAATTACTGAGCCTTTTTTCCCTGGTGCAAGTCCCTACTACTAGATTTACTGGCCTGCGCAGATTTGCGTAAATTCCCCCCGACCTTAACACCTCTTGGCACCCCGCTGAGATTTTCACAGGTCGTCAGCTCCATTGTTCTCCTGCTTTTGTTGTGCAAACACACCCTCCCCCAACCCCTAACCATGAGAGATTCAAGTTTTTCCTTCCCTGCAAGGCTGCTTTCCTTCCTTACCTGCCTGCATGCCTGTCCATAAACATATATACACAGAGTTGTACATATATTTATATATTTATATAGCCACACCTTATATAATATGCATAAAGTCTAGTTATACACACAGACACATCTATATCATATATACACACACACACACATATATATATATATATACATACATATATATATATATGTGTGTGTGTGTGTATATATGATATAGATGTGTCTGTGTGTATAACTATGTATGTGTGTGTATAACTATGTATGTATATATATATATATATATATATATATATATAATATGTATATATGTATATATATAAAATGTTTGTATAGTGCACTTTCTATACCTTGCTCTGTCCACTTTTTTGCAATGACAATGCAGATTTTCCACTTGTGGGACAAATACATGCAGATTTGCTGTGTGTGTGTGTGTGTGTGTGTGTGTGCGCAACATTGGCATTTGTTTACGCAGATCCAAGGCAGGCCAAACCTCTGTGTTACAACCTACATACAAAAGACAGACATTCACAATATATGGGTACACAAGTCTGTTTTATTTCAAAGCGTTTCAAACTTTACAGGGTTTGCAGACCCAGTGTCCATCATCCCTGCATTTGGCACAGGTGAATTTCATTACATGTTGCACAGGTAAATCTGCTGCGATTCCTGTTGCAGCTCTCTTGCACCTGGCACTGTGTTGTCTTTACAGTCCCTGGCACAGCAGCTGCAGCAGCCTGCCTCTGTGCTAAGATTTCCTTGTGCTGCATGAATCGGCAACGAAGTTGCTGAGCTAGAAGACGCAGAAACAATCTTCTTTTGCCTGTCCACCCTGTACATGCCTTGTACAAAATGTAGGCATTCACTGGCGCCAGGTCCAGCATATTGTAGAAAACCGCTACTGGCCACCTGCGTGTTGCTGATCTTACAGAATACATCCGTGCCATTTGGTCCAACACGTCTACACCACACTGTAAAAGCACTGAAGTGGAGAATACCTCTCGCTTTGCAGTATCTTTTGCAAGTTGAGGAAGTTCACGCCGGACTTTATTCACCGTGCCCAGTAATGTTGTTTTGCGCTGCAGCAGTCTGTGCGACAGTGACAGTGAAGTAAAGAAATTGTCCGTTGTGACATTTCTCCCATCATCCAAAAACGGCTCCATCAGTTTCATGACCATGTTCTCTGCCAGCCTCTCTCCCTTCTGACGACTGGGGTCCTTTCCCAAGTAAGGAGATGCACTGCAGACATATTTGGTGTCCAAATCCGTGGCCATCCAGAACTTGATCCCAAATTTGTCTGGCTTGGTTGCAATATACTGGGTGAATGGACAACGAACCTTGGTAGGGAACAGCTGTTCATCTATGGTCATGTGTTCCCCTGGAGTGAAACTCTTAGCACAGTTCTCGTTGAAGCGTGTCCAGATGTCGGAGATCGCTGCAAATTTGTCTGTTTTCACCCGTTCTGCCCGCGTGTCCCTGTCATCAAATCGAAGATGTTGCATAATTGAAATGAATCTATCTCGGGGCATTGTCTCTTTGATTAGTGGCACCAGAAAACTTTCTGACCAGCAATCCACAATGGCACCAACAGGACACATGATTGCTCTTACAAACAGGATTGAAATGAATGCCATAAGTTCATGAACTTAAACCATAAAGTCTAGTTATACACACAGACACATCTATATCATATATATATATATATATATATATATATGTGTATGTGTGTGTATGTATATATATATATATACATACACACACACACACGTAGATAGATAGATATGTGTGTGTGTGTGTGTGTGTGTATACATACACCAATATTTTTGAATACACGTGTCCATATTTATGTTTCCAGATTGTTTGTATAGTGCACTTTCTATACTGAGCTCTGTCCACTTTTTTGCAATGACAATGCAGATTTTCCACTTGTGGGACAAATAAATGCAGATTTGCTGTGTGTGTGTGTGTGTGTGTGTGTGTGTGTGTGTGTGTGTTTGTGCAACATTGGCATTTGTTTACTTAGATCCAAGGCAGGCCAAACCTCTGTGTTACAACCTACATACAAAAGACAGACATTCACAATATATGGGTACACAAGTCTGTTTTATTTCAAAGTCTTTCAAACTTTGAAACGAACCTTGGTAGGGAACAGCATTTCTTGCAGCTGGCAACAACGGTCGTGCATTCAATATAGTTGTGACTTCCGCAAAAAATGTGGTCAAAATCTCATGAGTAAGTTGAAGCATTTCTATCAGGCATTTCTGAAAGTTGTAACACAGAGGTTTGGCCTGCCTTGGATCTGAGCAACTCTGAGTGAGCAAATGCAAATGTGCCAGGCCTCAAGGACAATGGGTGGTTTGCACAACAAAAGCTGTAGGAGAAACAAGCTGACGACCTGTGAAAATCTCAGCAGGGGTGCTTAACACCTCGGGACATGCACCAGAAAATAAAAAAGCCAGTAATTCTAGGGGGTATTGGGTTTAGGGAAGTTACGCAAATTTGCGCAGGATAGTAAATCTAGTGTTAATGAATCATATTTCATAACTTTAAATGCAAATATAAATTGTCCATTTTAAAATCCTATGCACAAGTTTTGCAAACAAAGTTTGCAAACAAATAACAAAGTTATTTCCATCCATTTACCTTTTACCTTGATTTTTTTACATAACCATTTCAAACTATTTACAGCACAATCAGCTGTTCTGCATTCAATAAAATGCCACACAAATTATTTGTGCCACTCCAAAAACATAATTTCTGTCCACTATAAAGGAGAACATCACAGCCTGATACCTGCAGGTCTGACAGCAGCAGGTGTATCACTCCTTATTCTACCTGGAAACAGCAGTCGCCTCATTGTTCTGTCACACAACACAAAACTCTCCTTTTTTTTTTTTTTTGTTGCCACAAAACTATCCACAACACTACACACTAACTACTAGAGATGGCACGATACCACTTTTTTATGTCCGATACCGATACCGATATCATAAATTTGGATATCTGCCGATACTGATATGAATCCGATATAGTGTTTTTTTAATCAATAAAACTGTTTTTAATATCTTGCTGCATTTTGTATAAGTTCATACTCAAGTTTAAACAAACAACAACACTAAAGCTATTCTGTTATACCTGTATGTAAAAAAAACACTGCACCCAAAATATTTCATAGTTCAGCAACACTGATCAATCTAATAAACTTAAACCTAATCCATCCTTCCTATTCTGGTATTTTAAAGAGTACTTAGCAGAAATATTAAGCAACCTAACTAATAGGGTTGCAAACTCCCAGCAAACAAAAATAGGGAACCACCCTCCACCTCATGATGCTTAATCGATGTAATCAACTTTAATTTGATGCAGGGTGAAAAAAAATGCACAGAAATAAATTATTTTTCAAGAATAATTAAATAGATTCAACATCTTTCTTCAACAGAATTGCAGACCGCACAGATGGTATCTTCCCAAAGGAAAGAGTAGTATAGCTTACTAGGGTATATTAGACTTAACAGTTACTATATACAGTAATGGACTTCTATACATTTTACATCAGATTAAAACTTTGGGTGTAAGATTCAGGTAATTATTTATTAAAAGCTAGACATTTTAAATGAGAATAAGAAAGAAAAGTATTTCTTTGTGCTCCCTTTTCCCTGTTAATGCCCTATCGGCCCCCCTGGCTAAACTTTGCTAGTTCCGCCCCTGCACAGTTATCAGCCGTCAGCTACGTAGAAAAGGATCCTGGTGTAGAAAGTAATATTAAATAAATTCTAACAACAGCTTATCAAGCTTAAACGTGCTGCTGTTGTTCAGCCACTGGTTTCCTCTTTCTGGTGCAAAGTGGGCCAAAAACAAAGAAGAGAGACGGACTCGCGACAGAAAAGCTGATCAGCTGATTATTAATCAGTTTCACGATTGAAGTAGCAGCAGGAAGGGAGGGAGGTAGGGGCAGTCGCTCCATATATCGGTTGTTAAGCTTAACGTGGGAATGCTTTACAAACATTTAGAGATGAACTTACACACTTGCTTTACTTCTCTCTGGGATAACTTCCTCGGAGATGAAATGCTGGTTTGGTAGCGAGGCTACAAATACACACAGCCGCTCTATCACGTGATGCATACTGCTCCGACGTGCTACAGTTATGAGCCGAGTTACGCCGTGTTGTAAGATTTGTGAGGTGCTTTTTTGATATTTAATGGATCGGATTACATTTTTTATTTCTCGCCGATATCTGATCCAGTAATTTAGGTCAGTATCGGACCGATACGTAATATCGGATCGGTCCATCTCTACTAACTACACAAGACAACACATTAACTACACACTCCAAACACGCTAAACGTCACAAATCTCTCACATCTCAAAAGTCGCTCTCTCTCTTTTTCTGCTGCCTCTCTCTCTCGCCGTCACTCCTAAAACTTCCCTTTTTTTTTTTTTTTTCTCTCATAAGCAGAGAGGTCTCGCTGTGCTGTCCTTAGACAGTAAACATGAAACTATTGAGGAAAAAACGCCGCGTATATATCGTTTATCATGACTCTGGTTTTACGTGGCCTATCGACACAATTTATAAACTGGTATATATCACCTTGTTGCTTTGTCTTTAAGTGGTCATGTGATTGGCTTACCACGACTACTTTATTCTTCCTCAGTCAAACAGCAGCACTCATGCGATTGTTTTGCCCCCTTAGCTCCAGGTGTTGTGCTAGACAGTGATCGTGATTACCGTCCGCAGGAGCGCGCGCAGCTGCTTAAAGCTGTAGCGTCCAGATTACTTAGAGCTACTTCCTGCAGCTGATAAAAGATGCGGTAAGCTGAAAACAGCTTTGACCGTCTGTTTGTTGAAAAATAGTAACGGACCGCATTTTCTTGTTAGTAACTGTAACGGCGTATTTTAGTCCCTGTCAGTTCTTCTTGTAGTGTCGTTAACGTCAGTTCCCCTTGCATGCTGTGTGTTTCCTTGCAAGTTCACATCCTTAGATTTCCCAGTTTAGTTTGATGTTGTTCTGTATTCCTCCCAAGCCTGCATTAAAGCAGAGTTTTTGAGTTCACGTTTTGCCTCTGAGTCCTGCATTTTGGGTCCAATTCCTGCTGCCACACAGCACATCCTGACAGTAGGACATCTTGTGGGCTTTGAAAAGCTTCTTTTAGGAAGTGGCTTGCAACTAACAGCATTTTCTCTGCGGCATATGCTGGTTTTTGGATTAATTGTTTGAGTGCGACTTTCAGAAGAAGGCCTTTTAAGTTCTCTTTGGTTGGAAGCACTGATACATCCAGGCGATCCATGAGATCCAGCGCTTCATCCCTGTCTTCATCTGAAAGATCTTCATTTAGAGCCCTTGTTATCAGATCCCTATCTGATTGACTTAGGTAAAAGAGAAGACTTTCAAACAGCAGATTATCTGATACTCGATTCTCACCGAAGAGGAGTGCCACTGTGAAAACAGGAGCAAGGCGACAAGGGAAATATCCATGGTCTTGAAATCCCTTCAGTAAAATTCTACCCATGGATTTCCACTCTTCTTCCTGCCATTTAGGAGACAGTGATGGCTCTTTGAACTCCTCTCCTTCAGCTGTGTTGTCCACAAACTCTGACCAAAATGCAGCATACACATCTCTTGATACACCGTCTGCATCAGCTCCTTTTTCATCAATGTAGGTGTATTTTAGAGGGTGTATGAGGAGTGCTGGATCTTTGAACTGGCTGATCATCTCCTCCAGAATAGTAAATCTTCTTGTGCACAAGTAAAATCTCAACATTCCCATTTTAAGTGCTGAGTAGAGTTCTCCAACTGTGACATCTTCATCAACTACAGAGCCTCTTCTTGATAGTCTAATATGTCATGACTGAAGCTGACGCTTTTCATGCAATTTTTGCAAAGCTATATGTGGAAGGAAACTGTGACCTAGGACAAGCTGATGGCATAAGATGTAAGTACAACTCCTCCGGTTTCATATGCAAAAAAAATTATTGCACTAGCTTACGCGGTTCCGGTTCTACAGGGATTTAAAAATAGTTACGCAAAACGGAGCGTGCCCGCTCCGACCGGCTTTAAAGGGTTAATAGAAATGTTGCAGTAAATACAACACCCACATTCGAAAAAGTAAATTAGTATTCACGTAACTTTCAGTTGCACAATGCACAGGGTTGAAGTCTTTGGTGTTTTAAATTGAAGCCAAAGATTAATTAAACACAGTGTAATTCATTTGTTTTTAGATAAACAAGGAAACATTGTGCATCAAATAATATAGTGATATATTTAAGAAACCTGGAATCTGCATATAGCTAACGGGTTAATTAGTAACATTTAATAACTGTGGTCATAACAACGACACAGTTTTATACAGCGGGTTAATTTGTTTTACATTCTCGATTCCATATAGATCCACACCAATGCAGCCTACCGTTACGTCCTTACGCAGTCAAATTGAGAGAAGCTAAAACCGCTGTGGTTGCTAACTTAGCAATATGTCACATTTTTAGACCCTGTAACTTTGTAAAAAGCGAGTTTTACAAATTTCCCCCTCAAGAGAGCACTTACGCGTTCTTGTAGCATTCGTAAGAGACAGTCCTCAGGTACACCGCGTTTCCGAAGAAATCTCAGGGCTATCAGTGAAAGTTAAGTGCCAGTTCTGAAGAGCGTGAGCTCTCCACGCCTACCATGGATTTGGATTTCTGAACGCAACACGTTTTACGTTCTTACAATAAAAAATGTTATTTTAATGGTATCTTTTTTTAAAACGTTTGTGCAATATATGATCACGTTCGTACAATATAATATTTATATTGTACGAACGTGATAATTATGTATATTGTAAAAACGCGATATTATGTTGTTCAAACGTGAAAAGTATATTGTACAAATATGATAGTATATTGTACAAACATGAAAAGTATCTTGTTAGAACAGCTCTACGCTTCCGTACTGTTAGTCTTTTTACAGCTCTGTTAAATTACATGTTGTTACTGTTGGTGCGTCACAAAGATCAGCTGTGCCGCAAACTGAAACTGTGCTGCATGCAGTTACCAGGTTTTTTTTAGTTTAAACTTCCATGAAGAACGTTTCCTTGGCTGAAAAGACCAAACATCATTAAAACACATCTGGTTCTTATGAATATGAGATATAAGATGGAGCAGAGAGCTGATGCTGACTTTAATGCTCAGGACTCATTTCTTTTGAGCTCTATGATATCTGATACCTTTAGATTAATTTGATTCTGTGAAGAGCTTTGAGTGAATTATGGTCTATTAATACAGTCAACACTAATAATGCTGATGATATCATGAGGCACTCTTGGTCTATCTGTCAGCTTTATGTTGGTGCAGCTGCTGTAGAAATGGTTTGGACTTAAAGTTTGTACTGATGGGAGTAAATGGGTGTAGTGTATAAATCATCAAAGAGCAGAGCTAAAGCACTTACTGCTTTGTGTGTCTCTGTCCCTGAACACATGACTGTCACCAGGACAACCAAAGAAAAGCTGTTGGAGATACAGTTCACCTTATAAGGTCTTGTTAATGTTGCGGAAATGTTTATTTTAACCCAAACTGTGATGATGAAATAGAAATGAGACAAAACTCTGTCTCCTCTCTTCCTGTTGGTTTCCATTGTGTTCAAAGTGAGTTCACAGAGTTTCTTTGTGTGATGAGTTCGGAGCCAGACTGTGGTGGCCAGTCATCTCTAATCTTCTATGCCATGAAAAACCAGGATTTCATAGCTCAGACAGCTCACTCATTTTATCAGCAGTATTAAAGCTGTGCTTGTTGTTTGGTCTGCAGTCGCAGGCCTCGCTGGTTCAGAAACTTATCACCATGAACAGAATAAGACAAACAGAGATTGATTGGTTTTTGACTTGCAAGGGAAGCAGCTGGACCAGGGTCCTGGAGCCGGAGCTCCTCACCTAATCCCAGCCAACTCCAACCTTAGCCTTCTTTCACCTACCGCCAACTGGTGATGGCCAGAGGGGCCGATGGCGCGATATGGCAGCCTCGCTTCTGTCAGTCTGCCCCAGGGCAGCTGTGGCTACAACTGTAGCTGCCTCCACCAGCGTATGAATGTGAGAGTGAATGAATAGTGGAATTGTAAAGCGATTTGAGGGCCCCGAAAAGCGCTATATAAATGCAATCCATCATTATTATTATTATTATTATCATTATTGTTATTATTATCTTATATTGTTATTATTATTATTATCTGGCCATCACCAGTAGGTGGTAGGTGAAGTGTCTTGCCCAAAGACACAACGACCAAGACAGACAGAGCTGGGGATCCAGTTACAAGATGAGCTTCCCAATCCCCTGAACCATGGTCGCCCATGTGTGTCTGTGTAGAAAACCCAGGTTCAGCATTCATGCTAAAGATCTAATCGTCTTGCACAATGACAAACATATTGTAACACACAAGTCTCTAACACACTCCACACAAGATGTTCAAACAACATCAAAATCAAATTCACACAAAAATGCACTCTAGTGTGAACGGTTCACGGCCCTTAAAGCGGCCCGCAGAAGACATCACACACAATGCGCTCTGTTTACGGAAGTAAAAATGGCGGCTACAGAGCAGTCTAATAATTTCAGTCCAGTCGTAACCAACAGAATTTTGACAAATTAATTAGAGAAAGAAGGACACTGAGAAAAAAAGAGAGCCTGTGCTTTAACAATGTCCAGTCTCCACCGCCATGCTTTCTCGTTTGTCTTCTCCGGCACTAATAATTGGCATCTGTCTTGTGTCAGTGACGTAAAAGATGGATTTAATGCGACATGACTATTCAAACAGCAGTCGCTTCTAACACATCAGATATGTATCAGATTCAGTACCACATATGAAAGTGACCTAGGTCAGATTTGAAAATATCGGATTTGTGCTGTTCAAATTGTCGTACCATGATCGGACATGGGTGGCATAGGGTCAAAAAAGTCGAATTTCGCCTGCAGTGTGAACATAGCTAAAGTCTTCACATGGAGTCACGCCTTCTTCCAGGAAGCAGCTCACCTGTGTGTCCGTGTTTATGTCACACAGTGGAAAATTGTGTTTTTATATTTTGTTTTGGATCAGACTGTGTGTTGGTACTTAGTGTTGATTTTATTTGCATGATTTTATTGTGATAGTGATATTGCATGTTTGTTTATTGATATTTCTATTGCATGGTTTTTAGTGTTTTACATGACATTGTTTTAATCCACTGTGGACTGGCTACACATGGGACAAATTAGCTGATAGGGACCACCTGCTGAGGCATGGGTGTGTCCAGAGGTGGCCTATCAGCAGTGTAAAGACCTTTCAAAAGCAGGCTAGCTGAGCACTGAAGGAGAGAGGCCCCAGACTGGAAGGTGAATGCGAGATGGCCAGCGTGACACGGCGACCCAGTCCTGACCTCATGGAAGAGCAACAGTAGGAGACAACGCGTGTGATTGGCAGCAGAGGTTTACCTCGGCCTGCATTTGTGAGTAGGGTCTCTACTGTTGTTTACTGGGTGCAGCTGGATTGGGAGAGGGTCGCCATGGCCATGAGCCAGGGCTGCTTCTGGGACCATTGTTCTGGCCCCTATTTGTTTTTTACAGGACACTGGCGCAAGGGGAGCTGTGGTGGTGGTCGGGTGCAGAACGCAAGCTGGGCTGGGATGTGATGCGCCCGTGGAAGGACAAGAAGATGGGAGGCTCTTCCTTGTCTGCCGAAGACGAGGCTGGCGTGAACTCTAAAGAAGGAATTCCTGGCCTGCTGATGGACCCATAATGAACATGTGGCATAATTATAGCAGGGGGTTTTTAGTGAATGTAGAAAATGGTAGTTTTACGGGTTTTAGAATTGTTTTATTTAGTTTTAGTAGATTGACAACATTTTATTACGTACATTTTAAGGGTGTTTTTATTTGTGCTCCCTGGCCTAGTAATAAACTGTTTCTGATCAGACCTGCTTCATCTCTGTGCCCGTGGCATCTGACTCACTTGCTCCCCCTTGTATTTTAAAGAATCTTTCTTTTTAGCATGACATTCTGGCGCGACTGCTTTAGAGCCCCCGTTTGTGACATTTAGTCTCCAGGTATGGAGTGGAACTTGTTGTTGGTGTGTTTGAAGAAATTGTAAGTTTTGCTTTGTTTTCTCCTTTAACAGTTTGACTGTTTGTTTCTGTGATGTTTGGACCTGATGTTCAGCTCTTATTTCAGAACAAACTTTTATCACTCTTGTGTTTGAAGACAAATCCACATGATTGTAGATTATTGATTGATTGAATCCACACTGATTATCAGTCAGTAACTCTGCACTGAAACATTTGTTACTGTGATAAACAGTTTAAATGAATCTGTGTGAAACTTTAGACACTGATCACTGATATAACAATAATTGTCCCTTTAGCAATCAGATAAACTTATAAGCTTTTCTTTCCAAGCTCCTTAGACGACGATGACCTGGATGACTGAGAACGTTCACAGACAGATCTCTGTCTGGATTATAGATGGCAGACAGTGTCATAGACCACCGCCTCTGTTCAAAAACGGTTGCTCACAGTGGACATAAATGGCTTCTTTTACTACTCTTTCAAGCCATCTGTCCTCTCTGTCCACAATTGTGGACACAATTGTGAGCTTTTTGTTATGCACAAAAACAAAATGGGACACAGCTTTGACTAAGAACTATCTTTTTATTCTTACTTTATGTCTTTAAAAAAATATCGAGATATATATCGTATATTGCCATCCAGCTAAAGAATATCGAGATATGAATTTTGGGCCATATCGCCCAGCCCTACTCTGGTTGGTTTTGTGGCACACTTATAACGGTGTACAATCACAGACTTGGATGCAAAAATTCTGACCATGAAGACCAAAATTGGACTCATCTCAAGCGGGGATGAGTCGGACTCAGCAACAGGACCACTCTCAGCATCGACCAAGTGTGTTTGCTTTTGGAACTGTGTCTTCATTCCACCTACTTCACATACAAGGGTCAGTTCTACAGGCAGAAACATGGGTGTGCCATGGGCTCCCCAGTTTCACCCATCGTGGCCAATTTGTACATGGAAGAAGTGGAAAAGAGGGCGTTGCTATCCTACCCTGGAACACCACCAAGCCATTGGTTCAGATATGTGGATGACACCTGGGTGAAAATCAAATCTCAGGACGTACTACAATTCACGGATCACATTAACTCGGTGGACCAACACATCAAATTCACCAGGGAGGATATGAAAAGTGGCAGGTTAGCCTTCTTAGACTGTGAGATTTCCATCAGTAATGGGGGACATCTAAAAGCTGACGTGTACCGTAAACCTACGCATACGGATCAGTATCTAAGGTTTGACTCTCATCATCCACTGGAGCACAAACTGGGTGTCATCAGGACGCTACAACACAGAGCGAACACCATCCCCACTGACACAGCGACCAGGGAGGCAGAAGAACAGCACATCAAGAAGGCCCTGAGTAAATGTGGTTATCCCAGCTGGACTTTTGTCAAAGCTGGGAAGGCACCTAAAGAAAGCTCCAGCCGATCCAGAAGAGAAGGACAACCGCTGCCCAGGCGAAAACCTGTAGTAATCCCATATGTGTCAGGAGTATCGGAACAGTTGAGACGCATTTTTTCTAAACACCGGGTCTCTGTGGCTTTTAAACCCCAAAACACGCTGTGCCAAAAACTGGTCCACCCCAAGGATCGGGTCCCCCGACACAAACAGAGTAACATAGTGTACGCTGTTAAGTGCCAGGAGGATTGCCAGGATTTATACATCGGGGAAACCAAACAACCTCTAGCGAAGCGGATGGCACAACACAGAAGAGCAACCTCATCAGGCCAGGACTCTGCAGTTTATTTACACCTACAGGCCAGTGGACACTCTTTCAACGATGAGGATGTACACATCCTGGACAGGGAGGAACGCTGGTTTGAGCGCGGAGTCAAGGAGGCCATTTACGTGAAAAGGGAAAGACCATCTCTGAATCGAGGAGGGGGCCTAAGGGTACATCTTTCGCCATCTTACAATGCTGTGATTGCAGCCATTCCCCAACTCTCTGTGAATGGTACTCATGGCCGTTGATCAATGTTCTTTGATCAGTGGGTTTCGGTCAGTGGTTGTTGATCAATGGTCATGAGAATTTGCATAATTATGAGGCTGCTGGTGACATTCTACAGAGCCACCATAGAGAGCATCCTAACGTACGGCATAACAACATGGTATGCAGGGTGCTCAGCTGCAGACAGGAAAGTACTGCAGAGGGTCATCAACACAGCCCAGAAGATCACTGGCTGCTCTCTGCCCAGCCTGGAGGTCATTGCAAACTCCCGGTACCTCAGCAGAGCTGGCAATATCATCAAGGACCATTCTCACCCCAGCAATCAACTGTTTGAACTATTACCGTCAGGCCGACGATACAGGTCACATAAAACCAGGACAAACAGATTCAGGGATAGCTTCTTTCCCAGAGCTATCACCGTTGTAAATAAGTACAAAAACATTTGAACCTGCTTAGTCATACCATACTGTCACTGTCATTATATTATGCTGCTATTCATACTGTCATACTGTCATTATATTAATGCTGCTATCCTGTAAATATCATACTTTACTTTTGTTGAGTACTTACGTTTGTTTTATTGTACCTTTTATATTTTACATTTATATTTATTATTGCATTTTGCACCAAGGGAGTGGCACTCCAATTTCGTTGTACCCTGTACAATGACAATAAAGGCTATTCTATTCTAAAATAACCAATCAGCTTGCTAGCTACTGTAGCTAAGCCCAGGCAAATATCCCAGAACGCATTTGGTCCACAACTTAAATGAGGCAGTGGCGGTGGAACGCAGAGTGGTAGAGTTCGAAATATATATCTCTTTCTGGGTCGCAAGCTGAAGTTTAAACATATTTTCAGGCTAGATTGTTGCTGTGTAATCTTTAAATATTGGCTCAATTTATCAAGACATCACATATTCGCAAAAGTACTCTAACGTTTTCGGAGATGCCCGTTACCCACCAGCTGACCGCACAGCTGGAATGGCCATCAGGCATACCGGGCATGATGACCGATGATGACTTTTCATTTTTGTTTGTTTGTTTTTGTAACGGAATAAATGTTTTTCCCTTTGGCCTAAATATTACCTGAGAAGTTGAAAACATCAGCCTAAATCAGCTTATTATTATGAGGTTATCACTACATTCAGGTCATTCATGTATTCCATACAGATCAGTTATTTGTGGCTGACACAGTTAAACCTTGAAATAAATGTACTGATATGGTGAGAGACACTGACTTTATTCATTCTGTTTCTTCTGATTAAAATCATCTTCTCGTGTTACTATAGAAGGATGATGAAAGAACCTGTAGAAGAACCGCCAATCAAAGAACCTTCAGCAGCAGGTAGGAGATCAGTGGTTTGTCTGATAAGAAGTATGAGCACGAGGTAGAGTCTCTTCTTTTTGTAAAAGCTCTCAAATAGCGCGCCTGTAGCATGTATAGCATGTATATGTGTGGACTATTTGATGCCCGAGACAAAGTCAGTGTCTCATGAGCTAACGTGCCGCACGCACACACACACACACACACACACACACACACACTAATGTGCCATATATATATACACACACGTCCACACATATACGCACAAAAAGAAACTTTCTGTCCAAATATTTATGGACCTAACTGTATGTTCTCCTATTGTGATTAAAAAGACAATTTTACTGTCATAAGTACATCTCATGTGTTTTTGCATGTCTTAATCCTTTTGGAACATTTCATTTAAAGACCAAGGTTTGAGTATGATGCATGTTTATATCTCTTTCATTTTCCTGCAGCAGAAGAGCTTGCCACCGTGCGCACAGAGTTTGTGTCAAGGGTGTCACCAGAAATCCTCACACAGCTCCTTGAGGACCTTGTAACAAGTCAGGTCTTCAATGATTTGGAAAAACGGAGGATACTAGAGGGGAACCCAGTCACAGCAGATAGGGCACGCTGCACCATCGACATAGTGATCAATAAAGGAAACAAAGCCAGCAGGATAATGATCAGCCATCTTTGTACCAAAGATCCATGTCTCTGGTCTGAGATATGTTTATCCTCTGATCAGCAACGTTTGTTGAAATGTAAGAGGGGCAATAATCTCATTCTATGACATACATTTTGATTTTCTTAAAGTGCTGCTTATAAAAAGAACATTTTCCAAAAAGCCATGGAGGAATTTTGAAGATCATCATAAATGTATGAAATGTTCATTAGAGGATCTACTAAGTCATAGGAAAGTAACTCCTGCGATGATCTTGTAACACTGATGAAGTGCTAATGAATTATTACACGTTAGGTATGAAGTGAAATATTATTAATCAGAAGGTTTATGTACTAATTACTGGTTGTCAGTAATTAGTACATATACAACACTAAATGCTTTTGCAGGCACCATGTATTTTTTTTTTCCTACTAAGATGGCCCTGGAGTGACGGCAGCCTTTCCAAGTAGCTCTTTCAACACCGCACCTTTTCTTAACTTTTAACTTTTTTTATACTAGGCTTTCAAACTTTATTTCAGCTTCCTCTAGTTACTCTACTTCTACCTCTTAGATATAGCGATACGAGATGTATAATGCACTTTTTAAAACTTCTGGAACCAGCTCCTTCATCTATTCGAGAGCGGAGCTGCTGGCACTAAGAACAAAGGCACAGACCGGCATGTGACACAACATCCCGGCTGAGATTAAGAGGAGCTACAGAGGCTGCAAGGCTGGAGCGAGGAAAGCGGATCACCGGAGGCGATTCAAACCATCAATCCCGACAGTGATAATGGGCAACGTGAACTCACTACAGAATAAAATGGATGAACTGTGTGCTCTGAACAACCACCGACTATACTGTGAGTGCAGTTTGTTTATCTTCACGGAGACGTGGCTAACCGAGCTAACGCCACAGGCTAACGTAGACCTATGCGGTTTCACATCCGTGAAAGCCGATAGGGACACACAGGCCAGTGGAAAAAGCAGAGGTGGGGGACTCATTGTCTACGTTAACAACAGATACTGCAACCCTGGACACGTCTCCGTTAAAGTATTGGTATGCCGTCCGGACCTGGAGCTGCTAACACAGTTACAACAAGACTGCAGACACAACACCCCGAGGCTTTCACTATTGTATCTGGAGACTTTAATCATGCCACACTGGATTCTACTCTGGCTGCTTTTCACCAGTTTGTGAATTGTCCCACAAGGACAAACAGGGCAATTGACCTGCTGTATGCCAATGTGAGAGATGCATACAGAGCCACCCCCCTCCCCCGACTAGGGAAGTCAGACCACAACCTGGTTTACCTACAGCCACAATACACACCCCTCATCCAAAGGCAGCCTGTCACAACATGCTCCATTAGGAGATGGACCCCAGAAAAGGAGGATGCTCTGAGAGACTGCTATGACACCACAGACTAGGATGTGCTTCTTAGCCCACATGGTGAGGACATAGAGGGGGCGACACACTGTCTGACAGACTACCTCAACTTTTGTGTGGACACGGTTGCCCGTGACGGTACAGTGTTATCCTAATAACAAACCGTGGGTAACACAGGAAGTCAAAGCTGTCCTCAACATGAAGAAGAAGGCCTTTTTTGGGTCTGTGTTTCCACAAGCCCCGCTGGTTTAGAGACTTATTCATCATGAAGAAAACAAGACAGTCAGTGATTTTCAGCACAGGCGTCATTTATACACAGGCTTCTGTCAGGTCATTCATTTCAGTCATTTCATATTGCTGTAAAAGTACATAATTAACAAATGTATTAGAAATCATTTTAGTTCGCATTGATCTTATACACCGTAAAATGCATCCTATACATAAGCAAATCAATGTCAACAGTCCAAAAACAGGAATTAATATTTTCAAAGGAAGATGCCACCAAGGACCAGACATTAACCAAACTTTCCAGCCTTGTGGTGCATCTACTCCTGTCGTGCAATTCATCATGCATTTCTGCAAGTAAACAACTGAATGTCAACAGTCAAACAAGAAGAATCAACATTTTCAAAAATCATATGTCACTACAATCCAACTGTATACAGACATAGACATTCTTCCACATCAGTTGACTTTATTGTTTGTCCATGTGGCTCTCAGCTAACTTCAAAGCTGTAGCCTGGTCAACACTCCTCTTTATGACTCCCATCAACCCCCCAAATCTTCTCACTATATATCACATATAACCCCCACATATCCTGTGGGGGTTAGAGTCAACTGGTGAATTATCTGCATTTACAACTCTTCTCCTGTCCTGTTGTCACCACAGAAAAAGATTTGTAAAGGAAATTGGATCAAGCTGTTTTGATCTTCTTGGCTCAAAACCTCAAGTGTTCATGATGTAAATGTAGACAAAAGGCTTCTCTGTTTACATTCTTCTTGCAGAGGACAAAAGAATAGGTGACGTCGCACAAATTCCATGGTAAATCTCCAACTTGGACTAATCCATTGCCCTTCATATACATAGGTAACTGGCCTGCTTCCAGTTTGTTTAGCTGTTCAATGTCCTGCAGCAAGTCAGATACTTGGAGTCAGACTAGCAGGCCTGTCTTACCAGAGCAGTTCAGCTTCCCAGCTACTGGTGAATCAACCGTCAGGTTCAGAAGTTGAAAAGTTGGCAGTGTTCCAAGTACGTTTACTCCTGGATGTGTTGCTAAGGCAACCAAACAAACTATCTCACTCTCAGTGATGCTATATGGCCACAGTCCAGAAGAATGTGTAGCCAGTGGCATCACAAGCATAACCATTGGTCTCGTTCTTTATGTGAGCGGTTGTGTTCATAAACTGCCACCAGTAGTTGGTTGAAAACCCCATGCGGGTACTGGGTGTAGTTTGCTCTGTCCCAGTGCGCTCCTGTCATCCCACTCAGGGTCCACAGGCACAAGAAGGTGCACAGCACATTCCCAGCCATTCTGATGAGTACCTATGGCTCAGTTGGTTTCTTCACCGGATTGAGACGAGGGGCCCTGGAGGCTCCCCCCCCCCTTTGTACCCGGTTTTCCTGCCACTTACTCCGAGCTGGCCTGGATGTGTGTCACCTTCTTGCAGAGCGCTTGATGTATCCAAGTAATCCTTTCAGCAATCTTCACTGCTGTGGTCGTCGTCAGCAGCACCCGATAGGGACCTTCCCACCGTGGACTGGACCAGCACTTCCTCTCCATGGCCTTATCAACATCCAATCTCCAGACTTCAGACTCTTCTCCTGCGGAGAAACAGAATCATCTGGCAGATCATTTGTTCTCCAGACTTCTTTATTTTTAAACATTTTAAGCATCCAATCTGCTAATGTGCTCTCTCTTCTGCTTTTCTATCATCACTACAGAAGACTAGAACTCTAAATGCTCTAACATATATAATCTCAACGAGTCAGACCATTCTCTGTTGGAGTAATCCTCATGTACATCTCAGCTAATTCTATACAGTCCTGCCTGTCTCCTCCATTGTTTTCCTAAGTCTTAGCTTTACTGTTCCACTAGTTCTCTCTACCAACCCTGCACTTTGTGGGTGATATGAACAATGATGTTTTTAGTGTTATCCTTAGATGTTGTGCCATTAATCCAATCACTTCATTTACAAAGTGTGGACCATTATCACTATAAATGGTCTCTGGAATCCCATGTTCCCGGATGATATTCTTACATATTGCTTTGGCAACCGAAATGGCATCTGCTTCCCTAGTTGGGACGATCTCTACCCACTTTGAAAAAGGGCACACTATCACTAAACAGTACTTATAGTTATTACAGTTGAACAGTTCTATAGTCCATGTGAGTAACTTGTAATGGGTGATTGGGTGTGGGGAATTTCCCTCTCTTAGGTCTCAAATTACCCCGAGAATTATGCTTGCAACATATCATACATGACTTGCAAAAAGTTTTTTTAAAGGTATTAAATCCTAGAGTATAAAAATGTTGCACTACTGCTGCCATCATCTCCCTCCTGTTGCGACATGGCATGTCCCATGGCTCAAAATAGCAGCAGTCTTATACAAATTCTAAGGCAATATTGGTTTATCGCACAGACAATAAACACCATCCTGCAAGCTCGCTCCTTCTGTAAGCCATAACTGTTTTCCTGCAGTAGGTGAGTGGGCCTGCATGTCTGCTAATACATCTCGCATAATAGGCAACGTCTGCTGATGTTGCACTGCTAAAATATGAACACCATGTGCTCCTAAAGCTGCCTCTCTTGTGATCTTATCTGCAAAAGCATTCCCTTATGCAACTGGATCTTTCCCTCACATGTGTGCTGCACATTTACAAACGGCAATTCTACTGGGTAATAACACTGCCTCCAGCAGATTTTGCAGGAGTTTGGCATGTTCTACAGGTTTCCCTATAGAGGCTGTCACACCTCGTCTCACCCACTGCACTGCAAAGAAATGTAATGTAGCAAATGCATATTGGCTATCAGTGTATATTGTGTCTCTGCAGCTTTACACGCTTCCGTTAAAGCTACTATCTCTGCTGCTCAAGCAGATATGAAACATGCTAGTTGTCCTGCACAGATGACTTTCTCACTATCTACTACAGTAAAACCTGTTTTAGTCTGTCCCTCTGCTGTTTTAAAACTCAAACCTTTAACAAACCAAACCTTTCCCTCAACGAGTGGCAAATCTATTAAGTCATCCCTTGGCTTACACTACGTTTCCACGTGCTCTCTACACTCATGAGAAGTGCCCTCTTCTTTCGTTGGCAAAAGGTTGATGGATTCAGAATTGTGCACCATTTTATGGTAATATGTGATTGTGAGAGTAAGAGTAACATTAAAGACAAGTGTCTTGTAGGTGACAGAAATGTAATTCTAGTCTGCAGTAGTAGACATCCACCTCGTGTGGAACTAACAGTGTCAAAAGGTGAAATAAACTATTTCCTGAAACATTGTACAGCTTAAGTTGCTGCACATACTGATCTCACACATGGAGGTAAAGCACAAGCAACTAGAGCTAATCTTTTAGGATAGGAAGTTACTGGCTTCACTTGTGGAAAAAGTGCTGTTAGTTATTTCACAGTCACCTGGCATTTGTGCTGTTCACAGAACCACAAGTCCATTGCTGGACCTCCTCTGCGCTGTCACTTTTGGAGCTTGGCACGCTCCCTTCATCCCTCAGGTTCTCATGTTCTAACGCTGCGGACGATTTAAGGCAGACCACGTTGTACACCTTAGTTGTCTTCCTCAACGTCAACGTCGAAACTCCTTCATTTTATTTAAGATTTTGCTGTGCAAAGTCTCCTCATGACGATCTCCTGGAAGCCCAGTAGCACAGCTCTCTGCGCGATGTCTGCTGTGCTGAAGGTGATCTCTGATCCTCCTGAAGCCTCTCTCCTCCTGAAGCCTTAGCTCCCATCTTGTGGATGATCCCCTCAGTCACTCCTTCTCGTCATGGCACCTCACGACATCTGCAAACGAAAGAAAGGCCTTGTTAAGTCACGACAAGTGTTCTTCATGCCAAACCTAATTGGCAGGCTCAACTTAGTAACAAAAGACAAATCAACAGCCAGTTTAATCTCAAACATTCATCCAATCAGCCACACACAACATACAGCATAACCCTGTTGTCTCATCACATAATAAGTTTCTTCTCATGTAACCAAATGTGTGCCATGGTAAAACTCCTTCACACACCAGAAACTCACAATCAGCTCACTCATTTAAGACCCCTCATCAGCATTCTGTTTTCTCCTCTATGATGCAGTCATCTGTCCTCCTATAATATTCAGTCCACTAGTCTATGTATCACTTTCATCTTACTAGTGACTTGGACAAGATGACAAACAGAATCTCATGCTTAAGATGCTGTCTGGTCTTCATGAGTATCATTGTATGAGTATATGCATGTAGGGTTAGTATGGTTAATGCATTTTCTGCATGTTTTTGTGTTCCTCTCTCATCACATTTTCATTATTCTCATCACTGCTTAAAACAACACACACATCTCTCTCTGTTTTTTTTTAACTGTCTTTTTCTCCAAAACAGAAAGTTGGCATTACAGTTGTTTCAGGCTGAGAAACACCAAACACTCTTCATGTTATCATTCATATTTCATCCACACAACTATTTTATTTCTTTTTGTCCACTGGGCAGGTGACCTGCAGAATCATGTCTGCCCCAGCTGGATACTTTTTCACACACACCGTGACGTCAGACACATTCACACTCACTTCTGCTTAGAGCACAATTTCACTTCATTCGTCAGACTTCTTTTAAGTTTGCGGCAGGCAACGCGACTTACCCCAAAACCCAGGCTACATGTACACAACAGGTCACAGAATTCCATTAACACTGCTTAGGTTTCCTTCTGTGTTGCTGCGCTCACTTACTGGCACTCACACACATATACGCTCATTCTCACTCTTTTTAGGCCTATAATCTCCCTTACCGCGGCGAGCTCTTTCCTCCTTACCATTGGTGGAGAAACCATACACTCAACGCCCTTAACTGTGGAGAACAACCTTTTTTATTTTTTAGAGCTCTATCCTCCTTTCGGTGGAGAAACCGTCCTTAACCCTCTTTAAAATTTTGGTGAGGAAACCACTCTACCTCCTTAAAAATGGCGGAGAAGCCAGGTAGCTTGCGTCTACACGCACAGCTTGCGCACTCACGTACCTGCTTTAACGCACGGGCACGTAGCCGCTCTCTAAGGCCTTCTGTACTCACTGTTCGTGTTGTTTCCGTTCATGGGAAGAATCTCTGGATCCCGCAAATCGCCTTCCATCCCGAGGGGAGTTCAGACGCAAACTCTCTGGCCTGGTGACAAAGTAAAGTACCAGGACTTTTCGTCAAGCGTCCCAGACGCTGGCTGCTAGCAGACTGCGGCGGCGTCATCTCCCTCTCCTCGGTGATGCGATGTGTTAGGCTCTGGCTCGGAGGACCAGATAAATGTTGGGTCTGTGTTTCCACAAGCCCCGCTGGTTTAGAGACTTATTCATCATGAAGAAAACAAGACAGTCAGCGATCGATCGATTTACTTGCAAGGGAGGCCTCGTCGGTGCCTACCACGAAATGACCCCTAATCCGGCCTCCTCTCGCTGCCTTTTATTGGGAAAACAGTTCACACAAAACACATCACAGCAAAGCAACGCCCACATGGTTCTAAGACAAGGCATTGTATGTATATGTGTGAACATCTGTATGCATGTGAGAATGTGTGTGTGTGTGTATGCAGGTAAGAATGTGTGTGTGTGTGTGTGTGTTATGTGAGAATGTGTGTGTGTCTTCCTGATCACAACTGTTTCTACAACATCCTGGTCATAAAGAGGGTAGTCTCCCCCACACCCAATGGGTGTGAAGCCACAGTGAAGTCATACAAAGGGCAGGAAGATTACTAAATATCAAACAGACCTCCACAGGGATGTATCTGCAATAAAACACTACAGCCCCCCCCTAGAACCCTGAGAGGCTGGGGAGGGGGACAAAAGAATCCTTCCATCACAGAGTTAAAACAATGTAGAGATGGTAAGCATAAAAATGACAACACTCAACAATTCACTTTAACAGCCTTCCGGAGCAAAGTGAAGGGGGAGATGAAAGCAGCAAAGCAGGCGGTGAAACGCTGCCTGAGGGAAGCAAAGGACACCTACAGGAGGAAGGTGGAGCAGAAGTTGGAGAGGAACAATAGGGCTTTGGAGTTAATGTCACGCCGCAATGCATTGTGTGAGCGCGGCGCTATTTTCGGGGTCTACAAATCAAAACAAACACACAGTCTTGGAACGACGACTACAAGAAAGATGCTTCAAAGCAGCTCAAAAGAGAATGGACTGTATAGAGACCGATTGTGTCCAGAGGCGAAACAGCGGTACTTGCAGAAAATAGCGTGCATTGGAAATGTGGACCCGTATGAAATATGGCCGTGGAGTAGAAACCCTGAAGACCAACCGCTATTGACGTAGCCTGATATATTTTCGCATCTTGTCTGTGGAGTCAGCGCGTACAAGTCGTCATTCAAACAAAGGTAAGTCAGCTCGAGTACTGCGAGTGAAATGCGTTTGATTTTCCCCCGAACATTCAAATTAGTGCAGCATAAATTCATTCATGAGGGGAAATTACAGTGAGAACATGTGGAAGCTGTTAGAGGGATAACATAGTGAGTTCAGTGCATTGATGTGACATTGTCCTGAAGGATTTAGTTATTCTTTATGGTTAAAGAAATTGCAATAATTTATTCATATTTATTATAAATAATTCTAATTATACATCTTGCTTCAATATTTGTATCCTGTGTCACTAAAAATACATTTTATTTTAGTTTTATACATTGATTAATGACCTGCAGAATCTCCTTATCATATTAAGTGATTCATAATTGTCACTTTATGCTTTCTCCATCTTGAAAGTGATTACATCCTTGCATTACATACTTTAGGTTCATTTTCTGCAGGCGGGTTTCTGAGAGAGCAGCGTTCTATAGATGGATACATAAAAAAATGAAAAATTACATGTATGTGCTAACTTTCTAAACACTTTGTTACATTTATGATAAAGTAGATAAAACACATTTATGACGGCCTTGGCTCATAATTCTTGTCTTTAAATGAACTTTGTGTGTGTTTCAGGTACTGCACTCTCAAAGACTGAATGAACCAGCATTGCAGCCACAGGTCATTGTGAGCATCACAGGGAACGCTGAAGCCACCCACTGCACCTGTATGGCCGGAGTCGCGGAGACCTGCACCCATGTCGCTGCTCTTCTGTTTAATGTGGAAGCAAAAGTGCGGATCCGTGGCACAAGGACTGTTACAGATGAACCTGCATACTGGGTTTTGCTGGGTAATATGACCAAGATACAGCCGGAGGTTGGCCATAAGATAGACTTCTCCTCTTCAGCTGCCCAAGAAAAGGCTCTTGATCAAAACATAAACAGACCATCCGTATTGAAATGTAAAAGGAGCCGTCCTCAAAAATGAAAAATCCCACCAGCTACTGTGGAGAAGTTTTCACCGCTATTGGATACTTTGCTGGAACACAGTAAAGCTGTGGGTTGTGGGAATGACCCATAATGTTTTATGTAGGGGTCTAGATTTATGCCTGTAGTGCACTGCCATGTAAATAATTTGCATTTACTGAATACGTACTGACTGAGTACCACTGTTCAAAAGTTGAATAAAGAAACAAACTAAATTTTGCCTCTCTTTTTTTTTAATTAAAACCACTTTATAGAACATCACATCAGTTACAATGTAGAATCCATGTCATTTATAGTTTACAAATGACAAAATGTTTACACAAAATCATGACAGTGTTTACATGATATGACCCACCACTAACACTACTTAATTTACTGTGTCTTTTGAAAAAATACCACTATTTATACAGCACAAGACTTAAGAATATTTAACAGGAGCAAGTTTCATTTTCCCTGGTTTTACTACCACACTGTTCACCAAACGCAGCAAACTTTCACCATCTTATCCAGAAGGGTCACCTCTTCACTCTCACATGGAAGAAGTAATCTGATTGGCATGGTGGTATGTTTGAAGCAGGTCCCTTGTGTAGCGCTGGAACCCAGTCACGATGTGTTTCATCCATTTCATAGGCTGGTTTGCTGCAATAATGCCAAATAATTAGCAACTCTATAAATAGAAGGTAGTTCTGCAAAATCACTCAGTAGGATATTTGTTCTAATTTGCTATGACCTCAAAGTGCATCGAAAATAAAACTAATAGGCTATAAAGAGTGATATGAACATATTTAGAACTTACCGGAATGAAAATGTCTGGAGCACCAACAGACATTTGGAGATGGAAGAGAGCTGGATATCAGCTCGTCTCACAGCTGCTATCCAGGCTAGACTCCTTCTTTTGGTAACATCCGACTCACGAGCTGCCTCATGTTGTTTCCAGGTTGGGAAAGAATGAAAAGATAAACCTGTCGTAAACCCTGGTGGTTTACGACACCAACTGTCTGCCATCTATAATCCAGTTTTGAGTTCCCTCCCCAGACGCCTTAACGCCCACTCACATCCTGGGCCATCTGACCTCAGGAATTCACATGACAAGGTGGGGCCAGGTTTCACAATGGGCTCACCCGAAACCCTGGCTGATTAGGTCCCACACCCGCTTTCACACCTTGGCGCATGTGATTAGAGGATCACCAGGGGGTCCTTTGTCCCTCCTTGGGGGGATACTCCCACTGGGTTTAAATCTGGGACTCTCGGCCATTTGACCTTAGAACTGAAGAAGCTTCTCGGATGAGAGGTGAAACGTCTTCAAGCAACTTAAAGAAGTCCAGACGCTTTTCTTTGCAAACTCCTTTGACCCCGAAAAGATAAACCATTTTCAAGCTTATTCTCTTGCTGGTCGTGCGATCGAACATTGCAGCCGACCACACAGCAAATACGAACCATGGCTGTTGTGTGTGCCTTCGCTCCTTTTTCGCTTGCGCTTTGTTTTGACCCCGAAAATGGAGGATCAGGCCAAAATCCTTTCCACGCCCTCCCCCATGACATCACGCTCCAAAGCCCTATATGAGGGAGGTCTGTAATGTTGTGAAAACCATCACAGGTCACAACACCAAGAACAGCACAGTGGGGGGGACTGTGGAGAAGGCAAACGAACTCAACAACTTCTTCAACAGGTTTGACCAGCCCACAACCCCCCCACCCTCACCTTTACTACAGACCCTCTCCCCACTCTCCTACCTCCCTCGCTCCCCCCCTTCCTGACACTATGACACCCCCCTCCTCCAACCCCTCTCTCAACAGCAGAACATCTCCCCCCCCCAGGACCCACTATAGTTCGCATTCAAGGCGGATGTCATAGTGGAGGATGCCATCCTGTACCTCCTACATAGAGCCCACTCACACCTGGACAAGGGAAAAGGCACGGTCAGGATCCTGTTTCTTGACTTTTCCAGTGCCTTTAATACCATCCGGCCCTGTATGCTTCAGGAAAAACTGAACAGGATGCAGGTGGATCCCTGCCTGGTCGCTTGGATCTCCGACTACCTCACTGACAGACCACAGTATGTCAGGCTGAAGGACATCATGTCTGACACTGTGGTCAGCAGCACAGGAGCACCACAGGGAACTGTGCTGTCCCCTCTTCTCTTCACCCTGTACACCTCTGACTTCTGCTACAACTCTGAATTATGCCATATTCAGAAGTTTGCAGACGACACAGCCATCATGGGGTGTATCTGGGATGATCAGGAAGAGGAGTACAGAAGTCTGGTGAGGAACTTTGTCACATGGAGTCACACAAACCCCCTGCAACTCAACACCTCAAAGACCAAGGAACTGGTTGTGGACTTTGGGAGGTCCAGAGCAGGTTCACTGCCGGTTCAGATAGAGGGAGAGGAGGTGGAGGTGGTCAGCAAGTACAAGTACCTCGGGCTGTGGGTGGACAACAAACTGGACTGGTCATGCAACACAGAGCACCTGCATAAAAAAGCCCAAAGCCGACTGTAGTTCCTCAGGAGGCTGAGGTCTTTTAACATCTGCAGGAAGCTCCTGAGGATGTTTTACCAGTCAATCATATTATCTGTGCTGAAACATAGTATTTTTGCCAAATTTTATTATTTCTGCTAAATCATAGTATTTCTGCTATGTTATACTGTTTATGTTAAATTGTAGTATTTGTACCAAATCGTAGTATTTCTGCCAAATCATAGTATTACTAATATTTCATAGTATTTGATTGAAATTACTGTATTTCTGCTATCTTATAGTACTTGTACTCAATTCTAGTAAACCATAGTAAATACAGATAGCAGAAATACAGTTGACTGATCTAGAAACATACAAGAACACATTTCTGGTTTCTGGTATCATAGTATTTCTGCTAAATCATAATATTTCTACTAAATTACAGTATTTCTTGAAAATCACAGTGGTTCTGCTAAGTCACAATATTTCTGGTAAATCACACTATTTGTACCAAATCATAGTATTTGTGCCAAATCATACAATTTGTGCCAAAGCATATTATTTTTGCTAAATCATAGTATTTCTGCTAAATCATAGTATTTCAGCCAAATCATAACATGTGTGCTAAATCATAGTATTTGTACTAATAGCATTTGTGACAAATCTTAGTATTTCCTCTATGTTAGAGTATTACTGCTAAATAATAGTGTTTGAGCCAAATCTGAGTATCTGTCCTAAAACATAGTATTTCTGCTAAACCACAGTATTTGTGCTAATAGTATTTCTGCCAAATCATAATATTTTAACGAGATTACAGTATTTGTGCTAAAACATGGCATTCCTACCAAATCATAGCATTTAAGCCAAATCATAGAATTTGTGCTCAAACATAGTAATTCTGCCAAAGAATATTATTCGTGCCAAATCGTAGAATTTTTGCTCATAGTATTTGACCCAGAAGGTTAAGTGTCTTCACTTCTTTTCAGCACAAAGTTCTGCTTCTTCACCTGTTTCGAGGACAAATTTTAGTTTATTCACCTCTTTTCTGCAGAAAGTTCAACTTTGTCAGCTCTTGTCAGCTAATTTTTTTTCTCCTTCAGTTGATGCCTGCTATATCTTTGGTGCTCATAACTGTTATACTTTTTAAAATATTAGGCTTTTTATGCCTTTTTTGGCCCATTGTGATGACTGGGACCAAATTCCTAGTGTCTTTGCTGATTTGGCTCTCCGGGCTGAACTGTGTTTTAGCTCAGTGAGATGAGCAGCTGTTCTCAGAGCGGGAGACCTGGGTTCAAATCCCGCTTATGGCAAAAAAAATTTCAGTGAACACTTTCAATTCAATTCAATTCAATTCAATTTTATTTATATAGCGCCAAATCACAACAAAAGTCGCCTCAAGGCGCTTTATATTGTACAGTAGATAGCACAATAATAAATACAGAGAAAAACCCAACAATCATATGACCCCCTATGAGCAAGCACTTTGGCGACAGTGGGAAGGAAAAACTCCCTTTTAACAGGAAGAAACCTCCGGCAGAACCAGGCTCAGGGAGGGGCGGGGCCATCTGCTGCGACCGGTTGGGGTGAAAGAAGGAAAACAGGATGAAAGACATGCTGTGGAAGAGAGACAGAGATTAATAACAGATATGATTCGATGCAGAGAGGTCTATTAGCACATAGTGAGTGAGAAAGGTGACTGGAAAGGAAAAACTCAGTGCATCATGGGAATCCCCGGCAGCCTACGTCTATTGCAGCATAACTAAGGGAGGATTCAGGGTCACCTGGTCCAGCCCTAACTATATGCTTTAGCAAAAAGGAAAGTTTTAAGCCTAATCTTGAAAGTAGAGATAGTGTCTGTCTCCCGAATCCAAACTGGAAGTTGGTTCCACAGAAGAGGGGCCTGAAAACTGGCCTGCAGTGCAAGAGCGAAGTGCTCTAATAGGGTGATATGGTACTACAAGGTCATTAAGATAAGATGGGGCCTGATTATTTAAGACCTTGTATGTGAGGAGCAGGATTTTGAATTCAATTCTGGATTTAACAGGAAGCCAATGAAGGGAAGCCAAAACAGGAGAAATATGCTCTCTCTTTCTAGTCCCTGTCAGTACTCTTGCTGCAGCATTTTGGATTAGCTGAAGGCTTTTCAGCGAGTTTTTAGGACATCCTGATAATAAAGAATTACAGTAGTCCAGCCTGGAAGTAATAAATGCATGAACTAGTTTTTCAGCATCACTCTGAGACAGGATATTTCTAATTTTAGAGATGTTGCGCAAATGGAAGAAAGCAGTCTTACATATTTGTTTAATATGTGCGTTGAAGGACATGTCCTGGTCAAAAATGACTCCAAGGTTTCTCAAAGCATTACTGGAGGCCAAGGTAATGCCATCCAGAGTAAGAATCTGCTTAGATACCATATTTCTAAGATTTTCAGGGCCGAGTACAATAACCTCAGTTTTATCTGAATTAAGAAGCAGAAAGTTAGCGGCCATCCAGGTCTTTATGTCTTTAAGACATTCCTGCAGTTTAACTAATTGGTCTGTGTTACCTGGCTTCATGGATAGATAGAGCTGCGTGTCATCTGCATAGCAGTGAAAATTTATGCTATGTCTTCTAATGATGCTGCCTAAGGGAAGCATGTATAATGTAAATAGAATTGGTCCTAGCACTGAACCCTGTGGAACACCATAATTGACCTTAGTGTCTGAAGAGGACTCTCCATTTACATGTACAAATTGGAGTCTATTAGATAGATATGATACAAACCACTGCAGTGCAGTACCTGTAATACCTACAGCATGTTCTAATCGCTCTAATAGGATATTATGGTCAACAGTATCGAATGCAGCACTGAGGTCTAGCAGGACAAGCACAGAGATGAGTCCACTGTCAGAGGCCATAAGAAGATCATTTGTAACCTTCACTAAAGCTGTTTCTGTGCTGTGATGAGCTCTGAAACCTGACTGAAACTCTTCAAATAAGCCATTCCTCTGCAGATGATCTGTTAGCTGTTTGACAACTACTCTTTCAAGGATTTTTGATATGAAAGGAAGGTTGGAGATTGGCCTATAATTAGCTAAGACAGCTGGGTCTAGAGATGGCTTTTTGAGTAAAGGTTTAACTACAGCCAGCTTGAAGGCCTGTGGTACATAGCCGATTATTAGAGATAGGTTGATCATATTTAAGATTGAAGCATTAATTAATGGCAGGACCTCTTTGAGCAGTTTTGTAGGAATGGGGTCTAAAAGACACGTTGATGGTTTGGAGAAATTAATTATTGAAGTTAACTCAGAAAGATCAATTGGAGAAAAAGAGTCTAACTTAACATTGATGGTACTAAAAGTAGCTGTAGATAATGTTACATCTGTGGGATGATTATTGGTAATTTTTTCTCTAATGATAAAAATTTTATTTGTGAAGAAGTTCATGAAGTCATTACTAGTTAACGTTAAAGGGATTGTTGGCTCAGTAGAGCTCTGACTTTTTGTCAGCCTGGCTACAGTGCTGAAGAGAAACCTGGGGTTGTTCTTATTTTCTTCAATCAATGATGAATAGTAAGATGTTCTGGCTTTGCGGAGGGCTTTCTTATATACCAGCAAACTATTTCTCCAGGCTAAATGATGATCCTCTAAATTTGTGACACGCCATTTCCTCTCCAGCTTACGAGTTATCTGCTTTAGCCTACGTGTTTGAGAATTATACCACGGAGTCAGGGACTTCTGATTTGAGGCCTTAGTTTTCACAGGAGGTACAGTATCCAGAGTCGTACGTAGTGAGGAGGTAAAATTATTAACAAGATAATCGACCTCTGTTGGAGTAGCGTTCAGATAGCTGCTCTGCTCTATGTTGGTACAGGGCATTGAAGATGATAACAGTGGGTGGATTATATTCTTAAACTTAGTTACAGCACTTTCAGAAAGACATCTACTTTGATAAAGTCTACTCTCCACTGCTGTGTAATCAATTATTGTAAATGTAAATGTTATCAGGAAATGATCAGACAGCAGAGGGTTTTCAGGAAACACTGTTAAATGTTCAGTTTCTATGCCATATGTTAAAACAAGATCTAGAGTGTGATTAAAGTGGTGGGTGGGTTCTTTTACATTTTGAGAGAAGCCAATTGAGTCTAATAACAGATTAAATGCGATGTTGAGGCTGTCATTTATAGACAGACTTTAACTTTCTAAACTCTTTTCAACACATATTTCAGCTTCTTAACCTCTTCTCAGCAGAATTTTCAGTTTTTCACCTCTTTTCAGCACAAATTCCAGATTCTTCGGCTGTTTCCACCACAAACTTCAGCTTCTTCAGCTCTTTTCAGCAGATTGGTCTCCTTCTTCTGCTGTTTTCCGATTCCACTGCAAGGCATTCCCACAGCATTTTCACAGGAAATGCAACTTTTTCTAGTTTATATATGTCTCTGTATTTATATATGTGTATATATAGTATTCTGCTCACATTCTGTAACTTCTGTTAGTGCTGTGCTATTGGAAACCGAATTTCCCAGAGGAACCCACCCGAGGGATTAATAAAGTTTTATCTAATCTAATCTAATCTAATCTAATCTAATGTATTTAAGCAAAACCAAAGAAAATTAAGAAGGGAAGAAAAGGGAAAACTTAAATAATCACTCCTGCCACAACTGTTCAATCAAAAACCCAATTAAGGTGCACAAAGATAACCAAATAATCCTGTATCTTAAAGTTTAAAAAATGTTCCCCATGAATAACACACATCAATATCAAAAACACTGGTCTACACTGAAAAGGAAAAAGTCCATGAATGCTATCTGAGTGTTCATGAGAGATGTCCAAGCGCTATTGCCCATTAACCGGGGGATTGGTGTGTATGAATGTGGAAAGGGGGACAGAGCATCGTCTTTGACAACTTCTTACCAGACCAGTGGAAGTGGAAGCTTTAATGCAGAACGATTCCTGCTTCTAGGAGTTCGTTGGCTCGCCATCCTTTTTAAACCAAAAAGGTGTCACCTGGCCTGCATCAAATAAACAAGGTCAATAAGAAATGACAAGAATAATATCAAAATGAAAGTCAGTTGGGCTAAATACATTAAGGTACTCTTGTGTACTAGTGATGTGCGATACCACTGATTTCCTTTCCGATTCGATACCAAGTAAAATTCAGGGTGGTATCGACGATACAGATCTGATACCGATACTTTGTACAAAAACTTTAATCTTTTATTATATCTCAAATTATAGCGTTGTAATAATTACAGGACATCAGATTACTTGTTCTTATCACTTAATAATGCATAATTCATCATATAGAGATAAAAAAAAAAAACTGAAGTTGTGCACTATTTGAACACCTTGCCTGCCACAGCACTAAAGGACTCCGTGAGAGACGTTTGTCTCGCCCTAGCAGCACCTGTCCCTCTTCTCCTCTTCAGTTCGCCTCAATATACGCTTGTCATATTCTTTCATATGGTTTGCTTTTAAGGTGTTTGACAAGGTTAGTGGTGTTGCCACAACACCTCACTTTCTTGCCACATGTATCGCAAACCACGACTCGGCTGTTTGTGGATGTAAAACACGTCCACACATGACTCCAATTACCCTCAGCCATTGTTGAAATACGGCTGTATAAATGTGAGTGCGCACGCCCCCGTGCACACTCACGTTTATAAACCGTAGTTCCTTCCAATGTAGACTATCCGAATGATATAGTTTCTTTCCACTGTGTTCCTGTTAATGTATGAACTACAATTTTACCCTAAATGATTAAAATATCGATATTTTAATGTGAGAATCGATTCTAGAACATAAATGACTGGTATCGGAGGAATCAATATTTCAGTATCGATCCGCACATCACTGTTTTGTACACAATTTCTAAATAAACATTATATTTAATGAATAAGGGTTTAACTAAACAGTTAAACTGCTAGATACAGCTCGTATAGCTTCAAAACATTTGTTATCCAACAAATATGAGTCAAACTAAAAACAATGCTTCAAATTGTTTGGACCGGCAGCATCCAATCCAGTATTTAAGTCTGACGTCACTAGCCGTGTCTGGGCTCGAACTCCGCTGCAGGTCCATAAATCAAACGATCACTGTGGCATCACTGAGAGTTGAAAAACTGTCTAAAGTCTCTCATCTGTATTATCTGAGATTTAATGGAGTTAGAAGTTAGCAGGAAGTTAGCTCGCTAGCGTCCATCTAAATACAACATAGCATGTCCTGAATGAGGGATTTTGGAAACAAATTCAAATGTTCAACTCTGTTATCACGTCCGACATAAATGAAGACAGAACACTAAACTGTAGTGACATAGGGTTACTGAAGTTGGGCTAGCTGGTATATGACGATGTGCTAATTGCTGGTGCAGCCGAAGATAGCGAAGGCCCCGGTACCTGTTCCCTGGCAGACCCCAAGCAGCTGGGGAAAGAGGGCGGCTGGGTGATGGTGAGGAGGAAGGATAGTCTTAAACAGAAGCTCCAGGTACACCACCAACCTGTTCATGTGTCTAACTGTTTTTCCCCACTCGGCGACACACCCACCGGGGGTCGAACTCTGGTAATTGGTGATTCTGTTCTCAGACACTTGAAGCTAGAGACACCGGCAACCATAGTCAATTGTCTTCCAGGGGCCAGAGCAGGCGACATTGAGGGAAATTTAAAACTGCTGGCTAAGGGTAAATGTAAATTTAGTAAAATCATAATTCACGTCGGCAGTAATGACACCCGGTTACGCCAATTGGTGGTCACTAAAATCAATTTTGAATCGGTGTGTAGCTTTTGCCAAAACAATGTGGGACTCTGTAGTTTTCTCTGGTCCCCTCCCCAATCAGACCAGGAGTGACATGTTTAGCCGCATGTTCTCCTTAAATTGCTGGCTGTCTGAGTGGTGTCCCAGAAACGATGTGGGCTTCATAGATAATTGGCAAACCTTCTGGAGGAAACCTGGTCTTGTTAGGAGAGACGGCATCCATCCCACTTTGGATGGAGCAGCTCTCATTTCTAGAAATATGGACAAATTGATTAAACACCCCAAAAATATGACTATCCGGAGTTGGGACCAGGAAGCAGAGTTGCAGTCTTACATGCCTCTCTGCAGCTTCTCTCCTCCTGCTACCCCCCCAAAAACCCATCTCCATTGAGACTGTGTCAGCTCCCAAACAGACAAAAAACTAATTAAAAACCAGCAACAAGCAACTTAAACATGAAAAATCACAACGAAAGAACAATACAGTATCCACATCTGAACGAAAGAGTAAAACAGTGAAATGTGGATTATTAAATATTGGGTCTCTCTCCTCCAAGTCTCTGTTAGTACATGACTTAATAATTGATCAACAAATCGATTTACTCTGCCTTACAGAAACCTGGTTGCAGCCGGATGATTATGTTAGTTTAAATAAATCAACACCCCCGAGTCATTCTAACTACCAGAAACCTCGAAGCACAAGGGGGCGGTGTGGCAGCAATTTTTCACACCAGCCTGTTAATTATCAAAAGACCAAGACAGACTTTTAATTCATTTGAAAGCCTGATGCTTAGCCTTGTCCACCCCAGCTGTAAAACTCAGAAACCAGTCTTACTTGTTATCATATATCGTCCACCTGGGCCTTACACTGAGTTTCTCTCTGATTTCTCAGACTTTTTATTTGATTTTGTTCTCAGCTCAGATAAAATGATTATTGTGGGTGATTTTAACATCCATGTAGATGCTAAAAATGACAGCCTCAACATTTAAGAATATAATCCACTCTCTGTAATTCATTATTATCAGGATGTCCTAAAAACTCCCTGAAAAGCCTTCAGTTAATCCAAAATGCTGCTGCAAGAGTACTGACAGGGACTAGAAAGAGAGAGCATATTTCTCCTGTTTTGGCTTCCCTTCATTGGCTTCCTGTTAAATCCAGAATTGAATTCAAAATCCTGCTCCTCACATACAAGGTCTTAAATAATCAGGCCCCATCTTATCTTAATGACCTTGTAGTACCATATCACCCTATTAGAGCACTTCGCTCTCGCTCTGCAGGCCTACTTGTTGTTCCTAGAGTATTTAAACGTAGAATGGGAGGCAGAGCCTTCAGTTTTCAGGCCCCTCTTCTGTGGAACCAGCTTCCAGTTTGGATTCAGGAGACAGACACTATCTCTACTTTCAAGATTAGGCTTAAAACTTTCCTTTTTGCTAAAGCATATAGTTAGGGCTGGACCAGGTGACCCTGAATCCTCCCTTAGTTATGCTGCAATAGACGTAGGCTGCCGGGGATTCCCATGATCCATTGAGTTTTTCCTTTCCAGTCACCTTTCTCACTCACTATGTGCTAATAGACCTCTCTGCATCGAATCATATCTGTTATTAATCTCTGTCTCTCTTCCACAGCATGTCTTTCATCCTGTTTTCCTTCTTTCACCCCAACCGGTCGCAGCAGATGGCCCCGCCCCTCCCTGAGCCTGGTTCTGCCGGAGGTTTCTTCCTGTTAAAAGGGAGTTTTTCCTTCCCACTCTCGCCAAAGTGCTTGCTCATAGGGGGTCATATGATTTTGGGGTTTTTCTCTGTACCTATGAAGCGCCTTGAGGCGGCTTTTGTTGTGATTTGGCGCTATATAAATAAAATTGAATTGAATTGAATTGAATTGACTGTTATCATCTTCAGTGCTCATAGAGCAGAGCAGCTATCTGAACACTACTCCAACAGAGGTCGATTATCTTGTTAATAATTTTACCTCCTCACTATGTACGACTCTGGATACTGTAGCTCCGGTGAAAACTATGGCCTCAAATCCGAAGTACCTGACTCCGTGGTATAATTCTCAAACACGTAGCCTACAGCAGATAACTCGTAAGCTGGAGAGGAAATGGCGTGTCACAAATTTAGAGGATCATCATTTAGCCTGGAGAAATAGTTTGCTGCTTTATGAGAAAGCCCTCCGCAAAGCCAGAACATCTTACTATTTGCCACTGACTGAAGAAAATAAGAACAACGCTAGGTTTATCTTCAACACTGTAGCCAGGCTGACAAAAAGTCAGAGCTCTATTGAGCCAACCCTTTAATATTAATGACTTCATGAACTTCTTCACAAATAAAATTTTTATCATTAGAGAAAAAATTACCAATAATAATCCCACAGATGTAATCTTATCTTCAGCTACTTTTAGTACCATTGATATTCGTTTAGACTCTTTTTCTCCAATTGATCTTTCTGAGTTAACTTCAATAATTACTTCATCCAAACCATCAACGTGTCTTTTAGACCCCATTCCTACAAAACTGCACAAAGAAGTCCTGCCATTAATTAATTCTTCAATCTTAAATATGATCAACCTATCTCTAATAATCGGCTATGTACCACAGGCCTTCAAGGTGGCTGTAGTTAAACCTTTGCTTAAAAAGCCATCTCTAGACCCAGCTGTCTTAGCTAATTATAGGCCAATCTCCAACCTTCCTTTCATATCAAACATCCTTGAAAGAGTAGTTGTCAAACAGCTAACAGATCATCTGCAGAGGAATGGCTTATTTGAAGAGTTTCAGTCAGGTTTCAGAGCTCATCACAGCACAGAAACAGCTTTAGTGAAGGTTACAAATGATCTTCTTATGGCCTCTGACAGTGGACTCATCTCTGTGCTTGTCCTGCTAGACCTCAGTGCTGCGTTCGATACTGTCGACCATAATATCCTATTAGAACGATTAGAACATGCTGTAGGTATTACAGGTACTGTGCTGTATATTTCTAATATTTCATGGAAATCATAGAAGCTTAAGGAGAAGGCTCAGTTTGATTCAACATCAAAGTACCCAAATATTGGGTGACATTTAAACAAGTTAACAAGATGCCAATAAACATGTGTTGACATTGTATAAACTGCAACAGCCTAATTAGCCTATTTGCTATTTTTTATTCAGATACTCTTAAAAATTGTCAGCCTGGGCTTAAATCTGCACTGAAGAAGAAGTTCCAGTGTGTGTTTGAGGGGATTGCTAAAGCAGGAAACCCAACCCTTCTGAATCAGATCTACACAGAGCTCTACATCACAGAGGGAGGGACTGCAGAGGTCAATGATGAACATGAGGTCAGACAGATTGAAACAGCATCCAGGAAACCAGACAGACCAGAAACAACCATCAGACAAGAAGACATCTTTAAAGCCTCACCTGGAAGAGATGAACCAATCAGAACAGTGCTGACAAAGGGAGTGGCTGGCATTGGGAAAACAGTCTTAACACAGAAATACACCCTGGACTGGGCTGAAGACAAAGCCAACCAGGACATCCAGTTCATATTTCCATTCACTTTCAGAGAGCTGAATGTGCTGAAAGAGGAAAAGTTCAGCTTGGTGGAACTTGTTCATCACTTCTTTACTGAAACCAAAAAAGCAGGAATCTGCAGCTTTGAAGACTTCCAGGTTGTGTTCATCTTTGATGGTCTGGATGAGTGTCGACTTCCTCTGGACTTCCACAAAACTACAATCCTAACTGACCCTAGAAAGTCCACCTCAGTGGATGTGCTGCTGATAAACCTCATCAGGGGGAAACTGCTTCCCTCTGCTCGCCTCTGGATAACCACACGACCTGCAGCAGCCAATCAGATCCCTCCTGACTGTGTTGTCAGGGTGACAGAGGTCAGAGGGTTCACTGACCCACAGAAGGAGGAGTACTTCAGGAAGAGATTCAGAGACGAGGAGCAGGCCAGCAGGATCATCTCCCACATCAAGACATCACGAAGCCTCCACATCATGTGCCACATCCCAGTCTTCTGCTGGATCACTGCTACAGTTCTGGAAGATGTGCTGGGAACCAGAGAGGGAGGACAGCTGCCCAAGACCCTGACTGAGATGTACATCCACTTCCTGGTGGTTCAGGCCAAAGTGAAGAAGATCAAGTATGATGGAGGAGCTGAGACAGATCCACACTGGAGTCCAGACAGCAGGAAGATGATTGAGTCTCTCGGAAAACTGGCTTTTGATCAGCTGCAGAAAGGAAACCTGATCTTCTATGAATCAGACCTGACAGAGTGTGGCATCGATATCAGAGCAGCCTCAGTGTACTCAGGAGTGTTCACACAGATCTTTAAAGAGGAGAGAGGACTGTACCAAGACAAGGTGTTCTGCTTCATCCATCTCAGTGTTCAGGAGTTTCTGGCTGCTCTTCATGTCCATCTGACCTTCATCAACTCTGGACTCAATCTGCTGGAAGAACAACAAACAAACTCACAGAACTCTGAAACAAAAGAGCCTACAGAGGCAGACTTTTATGAGACTGCTCTGAACAAGACCTTACAGAGTCCAGATGGACACCTGGACTTGTTACTCCGCTTCCTCCTGGGTCTTTCACTGCAGACCAATCAGACTCTCCTACGAGGTCTGCTGACACAGACAGGAAGTAGCTCACAGACCAATAAGAAAACGGTCCAGTACATCAAAGAGAAGCTCAGTGAGGATCTGTCTGCAGAGAAAAGCATCAATCTGTTCCACTGTCTGAATGAACTGAATGATCGTTCTCTAGTGGAGCAGATCCAACAGTCCCTGAGATCAGGAAGTCTCTCCACAGATAAACTGTCTCCTGCTCAGTGGTCAGCTCTGGTCTTCATCTTACTGTCATCAGAAGAAGATCTGGATGAGTTTGACCTTAAGAAATACTCTGCTTCAGAGGAGGCTCTTCTGAGAATGCTGCCAGTGGTCAAAGCCTCCAACAAAGCTCTGTGAGGAAATATGTGATCATCACTTCATTCTTAAAATCATGATTCTACTTAACAAAATCAGGCATGCTCAGTTCAAAGAACCTAGCCTTTAAAAAAGTAAAAATTGTGACTTAAATGATCATCAGTCACTTAAATATATGATACTTTTGATGTTTCACTCCAGCACGACATGTCAGCATTTCTGAGACATTTTTGTCTGTAACTTTTATCAAAGGACAATCCAGCCCAGCCAATAAGAACATGAGCTCTGATCTTTCAGCCCCTCTGACAGGTTTATTATCTTCAGGTTGTTCACTTGTCTCCAACTCCAGGAGTTTGGTTCCTTTTTTCTAAAGCATATAATTCACCAACATCTTTTTCTGATGTTTGTAATTTAAGGTCTGGTTTGTATCTCATTTTCAGTGCACACTCTCCCTTTTTTAAATATAAACCTCTGCCATGGCTGTCCTGTTTGCATCAAGTATGGAGGGAAAAACTTGGGCTTTATAACTGAAATTGCCACTCAGGTCCTGTTTCTTGTCAGAAACCATATCTAACTGTAAGGCTGCCATAACTCATGTTCTCACAGAATTACAGTGGGTTCTCTCTGGGTACTGTACAGTTTACTCCCACCTTCCAAAGACATGCAGTTAGGGTAACTGGTGATCTAAACTGCATGCAGATGTGAGTGAAAGTGGTTGTCTGTCTCTCTGTGGGCCAAGTGGAAGGGACTGGATGGATCTCTACTTTACCTTTGATATTTCCTAAAAGCAAAAATTCTCCATGAAGTCTGCATTTCTGCTCATCCCCTTTATACACACCTTAAACAGGAAGAGGTTTATACAGCTAGTGTTTGAAATCCAGTGTTCCTCACAGCACGGAGAGACGTCCTGCTGTGGATCTAAATAGTAAAAATGCATCTGAGAAGATTTTACTTCCAATCATGTTTTTATGAAGTTTACAGTTTTAGAATTTCTAAACCAGAAGGTAGAGGAGATGGAACTCATGATGATTGGCTGCTGCCCTTCAGCATGTTTTATAAAATTATCCAATCAAAAGAAAGTTGCGCTTCAGTGAGGGCGGCGCTTTAAAGCATGTTTTATACAGAAAATGAAACAAGAGTCTGCACCAAGTCCAGCATGTGATAAATAATTTATAACTACATTTGCAGTAATCACATGTATTAGAATTAAGAAAGTGGCCAACAGTACTGTAGTAACTGTAGTACTGTACTATTCACAGGCCTGTATCAGAAGGCACTAAACTAGTGTCGCTAAATCTACCTGCTCTTCACTGGTTTCTTCTGGTTTCCTGATTCCAGATTTATTTGCTTGTTTTGCTTTGTACATTTAAACAAACAGTAGAGACTGACACAGTTTGCAATGACCATTAAGGACCCAGAGAACACTAACAATTACACCCTGGATAATGAGACATGACACTTGAGATTTTATCTCACTGCTTTGCATTCTGATGTAAGGACTTGGCTAATTTCTGTATCTCCTTTTTCAGAAATAATTTCCATGGAAACTGTACTGGTTTAGTCTCCCACAATCTTTAGATCATATCTTGAGGTTATTGAGATCAAAGGACTTTTGCAGTCCTGGAGTCTAACTAGCCCTCACTCCCGGGATCTGAGTCAGCCTTCCCTCTCATTGCTGAATGCAAACAGACTTGCTTTTCACCTGGTCACAGAATGGGGAGTCATCATCCCCTAACCTTCCACTGTCCACCTTTAAAGGAAGTATATCTGTTATTCTGCTTCACCTCAGCAGTGCAGTCTGTCAGACCCTCACTCATCACTGCAGCTCAGCTCACCTGCATCATCACTGTTGCAGAAGTCCAGCTCTTTGCCTTTGGTACTGCTCAGACCCACTGGAGTTAATAGAGACCAGGGATGGGCAGTTATTTAAAAATTAATAAAAAACAACTTTGAGAACCTCTAATCAATGTAATCTTAACCATTTAGAGTCTCTCTTTTTTATTATTATTAATATTTGTAAGGTTCAGCTTGTGATCAGTAAGAATTAATTAAAATAATCACAGATATTTATTTCTGGAAACTGATGAACAGCCGTGTATGTACAGTGGCTTGCAAAAGTATTCGGCCCCCTTGAACTTTTCCACATTTTCCCACATAGCAAGCTGGTCTGGCCCGAATCTGGTATCAAGCCGGCACTGCTGGCTGACTTCTGGCATGATAAGACGTATGTCATCCAGATATGGGCCAGGCCTGGCATAGATGGCACTGTATATGTGATGGCATGCCACATCTGTCTCAATTGTGGTTTGGTTTATGTGGCCTAGTCTCATAGAAACAGGCCTGGTCCAGATCTGGTGTCAAGCTGGCACTTCTGACTGACTGGTGTCATGGCAGAGTGTATGTCAACTAGATGTGGGCCAGGTCTGGCAATGATGCACTATTTATGTTCCTATTTTCCTATTTGAGTTAGAAGACCCAAATGCCATGTTGCAATACTATACTGCTATGGTAGCCAACGTTTCAAATGCAGGTTTGACAGGTTTGTGAGTTTACACTTTATCCAAAACCTAGTGAGGGTTTGCTCATCTTTGCCAGTGGGTGGCTGTAGCTCAGGTGGTAGATCAGGTCACCTATTGGTCGGAAGGTTAGTGGTTCGATCCCTGGCTCCTCTAGTCTGCATGCCATGAGTGTGAATGTGTATGAATGTAGTTAGGAAGCACTCGGTTAAACGAAAGTGTGTAGTTGGGTGAATGTCGCTTGTTGTATAGAGCACTTTGAGTAATCTCGGAGAATTGAAAAATGTTATCTAAGAATGCACAGGACCACCAGTGTGTCTGCAACTGGCCTTGTGTGGGCCACCTCTGGCAAACCAGATCTGGGCCCCCAAAGGGCAGTCATTCTTTGCGGTATGTGGGCCATGTGTAAGCACATTGTGTGGGCCAGATCTGGGCCATACCAATTTTGCTGTGTGGGTTGTCACATTACAGCCACAAACATGAATCAATTTTATTGGAATTCCATGTGAAAGACCAATACAAAGTAGTGTACACGTGAGAAGTGGAACGAAAATCATACATGATTCCAAACATTTTTTACAAATAAATAACTGAAAAGTGGGGTGTGCGTAATTATTCAGTCAATACTTTGTAGAACCACCTTTTGCTGCAATTACAGCTGCCAGTCTTTTAGGGCATGTCTCTACCAGCTTTGCACATCTAGAGACTGAAATCCTTGCCCATTCTTCTTTGCAAAACAGCTCCAGCTCAGTCAGATTAGATGGACAGCATTTGTGAACAGCAAATACTTTTGCAAGCCACTGTATGCGACAGCAGGTACTAAACCAGTGTCAGCAAATCCACCAGCTCCTCACTTGTTTCTGCTTAGCAGTGTAATTGTTTTCAAATTTCAGGTTAATCAGTCAACCTTAAATAATATCTTTTTTGTTTCTTTTGCCTTAGGCTGAGTGTGCCCTATCTTTCAGAGAGAGGCTGTGAAGCTCTGTCCTCAGTTATCAGCTCCCAGTCCGCTCGTCTGAGAGAGTTGGGTCTGAGTATCAACAACCTGCAGGATTCAGAAATTAAGCTTCTTTCTGCCGGACTGACGATTCCACACTGTAAACTGAATACTCTGAGGTGAGATTAAGCGATGCTGTGTTTTTTGTCAATTGGCAGAATTTTCCAATAAAAATGTCTATCTATCTATCTATACATATACATATATATATATATATATATACATATATATATATATATAACGGAATGAAGGATTCCTGAAAAAACATGATTACATATCAATTACATATCACTAAATCTATCTGGAGTCAGGTGACTCCGTAGTAGGTTTTGTTCTTTGTTTTGATTCTTTATCATAGTTTTCGCTTCTGAATTTCATGTTTCTTAGTTATTCTTTTTCAGCTTTGTGAGTTTTCTAGCCTTTACGTTTTTTTTTCTCTGTACCTCCCTTGTTATCCTTGTGTTGTGTCTTGTGTTCCTGGGTTGATGTTCGTGTTATTTCCTGTTTTACTTTGATGGTCTTACATCAGTTTGCCCCTAGTTTCTAGTTTCCTTTGCTGAATTTTCATTTCCCAGTGTTTTTTGTTTCTAGATTCCCTTTTTCTAAGTTTAGTTTGTTTTTGTGAGATTATGTTATTTTCGGACTATTTTTCCCAGCAATAAAGCTGCCGCCTTAAGTTCATCTTTTGTGTTTGAGTTCTGCATTTGGGTCCACCTCCTGCCTGCTTGCCTCATCCTCACATAACAAACAGTGTTTATTTAATGTCTATCTTTCATTTTTCAGATTCAGTCACTGTAAGTTGTCAGAGAGAGGCTATGAAGCTCTGTTCTCAGTCCTCAGCTGCCAGGTCTCTAGTCTGAGGGTGCTGGACCTGAGTAACTCTGACCTGCAGGATTCAGGAGTGAAGCATCTGTCTGTTGGAGTAAAGAGTCCACACTGTAAAATGGAAACTCTCAGGTCAGGATTGATTGATGACTGATTGATCATTTAAAACCTGATTTATGTCCCTGCATAAACAATAACTTGATGGAAATGTTTTAATGTAAATTATTGGTAGTGATATTTCTTCACTTTTTCTTTTACATTTGCAATGAAATGTCCAATCTGATCCCCTGATTCAAAAATCTGCACCAAATGTATTAAAGAGTTCATCTTTATCAAAATGTTAACTATCAAATAGAAAATTTCCAATACTGTGGTGAAGTGTCCCACATAGCAAAATTGGTATGGTCCGGACCTGGCCCACACAATGTGCTTACAGATGGCCCACATACCACAAAGAATGACGGCCCTTTGGTGGCCCAGATCTGGTTTGCCAAAGGTGGCCCACACATGGGCCATCACAAGGCCAGTTGCAGACACACTGGTGGTCCTTTGCTGGCCCATGTGTGGATTACCTCTGGCAAACCTGGTCTGGGCCACCAAAGGGCCGTCATTCTTTGTGGTATGTGGGCCATCTGTAAGTGGTATGCCGCCACGGGCCAGTTGCAGACACACTGCTGGCCCTGTGCTGGCCCAGAACAGTTTCAGCTCTGCCCCCAGATCTCAGCCTAATGTGTACCTTGATTAAACCATGCAATAACAACATGTGCATCATGGTGCAAAAGTAACATGACAAAACCCTGTTCGGACAGTGAATGGTCTGATTCTTATATAGCATTTTTCAACTCTCCCAGAGTACTCAAAGTGCTCTATACAACATGCCACATTCACCCAACCACATACTTTGTCTTAACTGAGTGATTCCTAACTACATTCATACACATTCACACTCACGACATGCAGACTGGAGAAGCCATGGATCAAACCACTAACCTTCCAATCAATAGGTGACCTGCTCTACCACCTGAGCTACAGACACCCGCTGGCAAAGATGAGTAAACCCTCACTAGGTTTTGGATAAAGTGTAGACTCACAACCCTGCTGAACCTGCATTTCAAACGTTGGGTACCATAGCAGTATAGTATTGCAACATGGCATTTGGGTCTTCTAACTCAAATAGGAAAATAGGAACATAAATAGTGCCTCATTGCCAGACCTGGCCCGCATCTGGTTGACATACACTCTGCCATGACACCAGTCAGTCAGAAGTCACGGCTTGATGCCGGATCCCGGCCAGGACTGTTTTCTATGGGCCTGGGCAACATAAACCAAACCATAATCGGGCCAGATATGGCATGCCATCGCATAAACAGTGGCGTTATTGCCAGACATGGCGCATATCTGGTTCACATACACTCTGCCATGACACCAGTCAGTCAGAAGTGCCAGCTTGATGCCAGATCCAGGCCAGGCCTGTTTTCTATGAGCCTGGGCCACATCAACCAAACCACAATCGAGCCAGATGTGGCATGCCATCACATACAGTGCCATCTATGCCAGGCCTGGCCCATATCTGGATGACATACGTCTTATCTCGCCAGAAGTCAGCCAGCAGTGCCGGCTTGATACCAGATTCGGGCCAGACCTGCTTGCTATGGGGTTTAGCACTGATAATATGCATCTTTTCTCAACACTAAGAAATTAGATTATGTAGATATTTAACATGCTTAAATTATATTCACTGCAATATGCTGGGCCTTCAGTGATAAGATTCAACAAATTGTGGATGTAATCATATAAATTCCAGCTGTTGGATATAAATCTCCAGATTACATAAGATGTAAGACGACCATCATGTAAAAGTAAAACTCCAGAGATTGCTCCTTGATGGTTTTCTATTTCCAGGTTAGAATGAATGTGTGCACATGTGTAAGTAAAACAAATGAACTTAGAATCAATAAGACCATATTCAGTGTTTATTAACTTGGCAGAGGGCAGTAATACAAGGACTGGACTGACAGCATTGCTTTTAATCTCCCCTTATCAGTTCTGTTTAATTTGAGTATCATAGAGTAATGTGGTAACATCTGGACTGATGACACTGCATTTACAGACAGCATTTTAATAATTATTTTAAAGGCTGTAAATTGGAGCCATTGCTCTAACAGTGTATAAATGTGACAGGGCTTGTTGCTGATGCTAACAGTACTAGCTGCTTCTGGCTTTATTTGCACATTATAAGCACATTGAGCTTATTATAAAAAGAATATGGTACTTTATATTTCCACAAGCTAACAGGAGCCAAACAGTGAAAAGTCTAGCCATGAGAGTTGTATGTTGCTGTGACAAGAGTGGGGATATATCCAGTGATGCTAGTGTTAGCATGTTAGCTTCACCAGGTGCTCGAAGTGAGACCAGAAGAACGTCTGCATCAGCAGGGCTCCATTTAACTGTGTCATATTCTTCATATGTCCATGCTGGACATTTTAACAGACTGAATATGTCACTGTCCCAGGTTTGGTGTTTTTGTAGTTTAGACTTCATGTTTGATAAAAGTTAAGAAAAAGAATCAGCCAGAGTAAGGATGCCAGAATGGGACATATGTGTTCTTGCTTGCGTGTGCCAGTTAGTACCCGTGCTGCAGCATTTTGGACCAGCTGCAGTCAGCTGACTGATGGCAGTCACCTGAGTAAATACTATTACAAAAGTCAAGGCGAGATAAAATGAAGGCATGCATAGCTCTCTCAAAGTTTCTAAAACAGATGAATGGCTTTACTTTTGCTGGTCTTGATTACAGCATTAATCTGTTTATCAAATGTTAGATTACTATCAAAAATCACTCCTAGGTTCCTCGCAATTAATTCTTTTATAGAGCTGCAAGGGCCCACAGTCACAGTGGTCACAGGGACCAAACACAATGACCTCTTTTTTTTCTGTTCATTTAAGTTAAGAAGTTTTAAGCCATCCATGCCTTAACATCCTCCAAACAATCTTACAAACCCTTCAGAGGACTGACAGATCCGAGAGGTAAGAATCCTATGATCTACGGTATCAAAGGCAGTACTGAGGTCTAATAGTATTAAAATGGCAGAATCTCCCAGGTCAGTAAAAGATAAAAGGTCATTAAAAACGTTTAAAAGAGCAATTTCAGTGCTGTGGTGTGCTTTAAAACCAGACTGAAATACTTCACCAGTGTCATTTTTATCTAGAAAGGTCTGGAGCTGAAGAAGGACAACTTTCTCCAGGACTTTAGAAAGAAAAGGCAATTTAGAAATTGATCTGTGTTTGGATAAAACTGCTGGATCCAGGTTTTGCAGATCAGAAATTGATGTTGCAGATTTCAGTGTCACAGAGAGTCAGGCCACTAGAGAATAGAAGATCCAAGGTATGTCCACATTTGTGTGTCGGGCCTTTAACTGACTGAACAAGAGTCTATAAGATTTAAGAAGTCATTGGTCAGCAAAGTATTTAAGCAGCAAACATGGATCTTAAAATCCCTTTATTAAATCCAAATCCAAAAAGCATTTAAGATTATAAATTTAAACCTCAACACCTTACAATTAAAACACTGTCAAACCTTGGCAGAATTCCTGCCAAGAATTCAGAAAGTGTTGGATAAAATTCTGTATTGTATTTTGGTGGTCAGTACACCAGCGCACACAGCACCGGAGTGGACAGGTGGATTTCAAACAACTGCAGTTCAAAGCTGGCGTAAACATCAGCTGTTAGCTGCTGACAGTTGAAAGAGTTTTTATATACAGTGGCTAACCCTCCACCCTGGGCGGTAGTCCGAGGTGAGTTGAGATAGTTACAGGGACAAGTTCAAAAAGCGGGCTCAACTCACCCAAATTTAGCCAAATTTCTGTCACTAGAAGAAAATCCAAGCTACAAGTGTTGAAGAAGGCATTCAATTCAATTCAATTCAATTTTATTTATATAGCGCCAAATCACAACAAAAGTCGCCTCAAGGCGCTTTATATTGTACAGTAGATAGAGAGAAAACCCCAACAATCATATGACCCCCTATGAGCAAGCACTTTGGCGACAGTGGGAAGGAAAAACTCCCTTTTAACAGGAAGAAACCTCCGGCAGAACCAGGCTCAGGGAGGGGCGGCCATCTGCGGCGACCGGTTGGGGTGAGAGAAGGAAGACAGGATAAAGACATGCTGTGGAAGAGAGACAGAGATTAATAACAGGTATGATTCAATGCAGAGAGGTCTATTAACACATAGTGAGTGAGAAAGTTGACTGGAAAGGAAAAACTCAATGGATCATGCGAATCCCTGGCAGCCTACGTCTATTGCAGCATAACTAAGGGAGGATTCAGGGTCACCTGGTCCAGCCCTAACTATATGCTTTAGCAAAAAGGAAAGTTTTAAGCCTAATCTTGAAAGTAGAGATAGTGTCTGTCTCCCAAATCCAAACTGGAAGTTGGTTCCACAGAAGAGGGGCCTGAAAACTGAAGGCTCTGCCTCCCATTCTACTTTTAAATACTCTAGGAACAGCAAGTAGGCCTGCAGAGCGAGAGCGAAGTGCTCTAATAGGGTGATATGGTACTACAAGGGCATTAAGATAAGATGGGGCCTGATTATTTAAGACCTTGTATGTAAGGAGCAGGATTTTGAATTCAATGCTGGATTTAACAGGAAGCCAAAGAAAGGAAGCCAAAACAGGAGAAATATGCTCTCTCTTTCTAGTCCCTGTCAGGACTCTTGCAGCAGCATTTTGGATTAACTGAATGCTTTTCAGCAAGTTTTAGGACATCCTGATAATAATGAATTACAGTAGTCCAGATTGGAAGTAAAAAATGCATGAACTAATTTTTAAGCATCACTCTAAGACAGAAAATTTCTAACTTTAGAGATGTTGCGCATATGGAAGAAAGCAGTCGTACATATTTGTTTAATATGTGCGCTGAAGGACATATCCTGATCAAAAATGACTCCAAGGTTCCTCAAGGTTACTGGAGGCCAAGGTAATGCCATCCAGAGTAAGAATCTGCTTAGATACCATATTTCTAAGATTTTCAGGGCCGAGTACAATAACCTCAGTTTTATCTGAATTAAGAAGCAGAAAGTTAGCGGCCATCCAGGTCTTTATGTCTTTAAGACCTTCCTGCAGTTTAACTAATTGGTGTGTGTTACCTGGCTTCATGGAAAGGTAGAGCTGGGTGTCATCTGCATAGCAGTGAAAATGTATGCTATATCATCTAATGATACTGCCTAGGGGAAGCATGTATAATGTAAACAGAATTGGTCCTAGGACCGAACCCTGTGGAACTCCATAATTGACATTAGTGTGTGAAGAGGACTCTCCATTTACATGAACAAATTGGAGTCTATTAGATAGATATGATACAAACCACTGCAACGCAGTACCTGCAATATCTACAGCATGTTCGAATCGCTCTAATAGGATATTATGGTCGACAGTATCGAACGCAGCACTAAGGTCTAGCAGGACAAGCACAGAGATGAGTCTACTGTCAGATGCCATAAGAAGATCATTTGTAACCTTCACTAAAGCTGTTTCTGTGCTGTGATGAGCTCTGAAACCTGACTGAAACTCTTCAAATAAGCCATTCCTCTGCAGATGATCTGTTAGCTGTTTGACAACTACTCTTTCAAGGATGTTTGATATGAAAGGAAGGTTGGAGATTGGCCTATAATTAGCTAAGACAGCTGGGTCTAGAGATGCTTTTTGAGTAAAGGTTTAACTACAGCCACCTTGAAGGCCTGTGGTACATAGCCGATTATTAGAGATAGGTTGATCATATTTAAGATTGAAGAATTAATTAATGGCAGGACTTCTTTGAGCAGTTTTGTAGGAATGGGGTCTAAAAGACACGTTGATGGTTTGGAGGAAGTAATTATTGAAGTTAACTCAGAAAGATCAATTGGAGAAAAAGAGTCTAACTTAACATCAATGGTACTAAAAGTAGCTGTAGATAATATTACATCTGTGGGATGATTATTGGTAATTTTTTCTCTAATGATAAAAATTTTATTTGTGAAGAAGTTCATGAAGTCATTACTAGTTAACATTAAAGGGATGTGTCTGTGAAGGTTCTTAGTCATCCAGGTCATTGTGGTCTAAGGAGCTTGGAAAGAAAAGCGTCTGGACTTCTTTGAGTTGCTTGAAGACGTTTCACCTCTCATCCGAGAAGCTTCTTCAGTTCTAAGGGTCAATAGCTAGGTTTCATTTGACGTAGACGTGACGTCGACGTAAAGCGCGAAATTTGACTGGCGGTCGGAAGTGAAAAAGATAAGCGCAAAATCACAGACAGACAGTACGCAAAATGCCTATGTCCTGTTGTGTTTACGGATGCTCCAGTAGGTCGACCAGAGAAACCGATAAACGGTATTTTAGGGTACCAAAAATAGCCCAACGAAGAGGAGAAAAATGGAAAATTCTAACCGAAAAACGTAGGAAAAAATGGATTTTAAATTTACGTTTACAGTCGGGAGGAGCAGAGTCTGCCAATGCCCGTGTCTGCAGCGACCACTTCGTCAGAGGTAATGTTATGTTTGCAAACGAACTTATTAGCATTAGGTTGTCGTTAAATTCTCGTTTACTTAGTGCTTTTAAGTTAGTAGTCTAATATTGACTTGATTGGGACTATAGGCTGCCCAAGTGCTTTGGATGACGAAGAGTCGGAGGACTGGGCTCCGACGGTCAATCTCGGCTACGAACGAAAACCCAGATCGGAATCAGTTCTCAAACGAGAGAAAAGAATGAAGCTTAAGGCAGAACAACATCGATGTGCAGAGGCGATTTTGGATATGCAACAGACGGCTGAGAGCCCGGATTTGAGCCTAGTGACAGTGGAGAACCCCGAACTGCAGCTTCCAGCTGAGAATCCACAACCAGAAGACTTCAGTGTGAATGAGACATTCACTTATCCAGGTAAGATATTGTGCTGAGATGTAAAACAAACAAGAATCATGTCAAAGAGAAAAAGATGCCATTATCTGTAATGATTATGGTCCAAGTTACATATTACATGTTTGTGATTTTTTAATCACAGAGTAAATCCATACCATTTTATTCAGAAAAAAAGAAAAAGTGGCACTTATTACCGTCAGGCACACACCACAGGTTTTTGTACACTGCTATGGTTCTTATATTGCCAGATTCCAGACAGTCTCCTTTCACAGATAAGTAAAGATATCCGTAATGTAAGGTTTCTGTGGTGAGAAACATATAAATATATTTTTTGTTTAGACGCAACATGTTTTTTTGTTGATTAAAAAAAATAATTACATTAAATTAACATAGTGAATTAAACACATTACACCAGATTCTAATAGCCCACTAAAAAACTCCTACAGTGAAAATGAGTAAAAATTGAGGTTGCCTCTATTATGCTGATTATGCTCCCCCACTGTTATATTGCAGGCTGTGCGGCTGCTGGATGCCAGACAGAGCTGACGATGGATGACATCGAGAAGATGGAGGATGTTTTGAGACAGAACACAGTAGAGCTGGTTGCTCTTCGGAGCAAGGCTCTGGACACACAGTTCAGCCAGGAGGCTTTTGAAAAAAATGAAGACAAGACAAAGTTCTACACAGGGCTCCCCAACTTCTTAGTTTTAATTCAGATTTTTGAACTGTGCGAGCCCTATATCACCTCGGGACCTATGTCTTTGTTGTCCAAATTTGAACAATTCATACTAGTTTTGCTGAGGCTGAGACTAAATCTGCCCCTGAAAGATTTAGCTTTCAGGTTCAATATTTCTCTGTCCACTGCTTCTAGAGTTTGGCATAAAGTAATTGACATACTTCATAAAAGGTTAGAGTTCCTAATTGAGTGGCCAGAGCGACATGTTCTTCAAGCTACGATGCCACTGAGTTTCAGACAGGCATTTGGATGTAAAGTGGCTGTGATTGTTGATTGCTTTGAAGTCTTTATTGAGAGACCATCTAATCTTCTTGCACAAGCTCAAACTTGGTCCAACTACAAGCACCATCACACTGTAAAATTTTTGATTGGTGTTGCCCCCCAAGGCTACGTCACTTACATATCTTCTGCCTGGGGAGGGAGAGTTAGCGATAAGCAGATCACAATAGAGAGTGGCCTCCTAAAGAACTTGTTACCTGGAGATATTGTCCTTGCAGATCGTGGGTTCAATATTGGCGATAATGTGGGGTTTTACTGTGCTTCACTACAGACACCGGCATTCACTAAAGGGAGAAAACAGCTGTCAGCCTATGAAGTGGCAGAGACAAGGAAAATAGCCAATTTGCGTATCCATGTTGAGCGAGTCATAGGTTTAGTCAGGAGGAAATATCACATTCTGCAGAGCAGGGCTATGCCAATAGAGAACATGTCCACAAAGCCAGGTGAGACACATGCATTGATCGACAAGATTGGGGTAATTTGTTGTGCCTTATCAAATCTCTCCGAGTCTGTTGTCCCACTGGAGTAAGGGGGGTGGGTGGTAATCAATCAGTTAAAAAAAATTAAATGTCTTGTCACTGTCACGGCTCACAGAAGGGGGTGGAGAGGAAGAGTAGTGTCCAGTATCTGCTGCTTGGCTCTGGTGATAAGTAGAACAGGGTAGAGTAATAGTAGTACCTAAGTCCTGACTCCTGATTAGTCTGTAAATGTTTTCAAATGAAATATTTTTCTCCAACTGTCATATTGTGCTGGCAGTTTGTACAGTATTATACTGTGAGATGGATTGCAGTCTATTTTGTTTATTTGTTTAAAAGTCTAATCTTGTAAATAAACCACCAATGTATTATTATGCTGCCTCAATAGCATTTAATCATTGTGTAGTGTTACACAACACTTAAATGACACAATTAAATGTACAATAAAATTAAATGACAATTTGTGCTCTAATGCTACGTCAGAGCAAATACAATAGCCAGAACTCATAATGACTACCATCAGGTCATAACAATATTCAAAATGTCATTATGTTGTCGTCCTTTTATCACATTACACATGTATGTTTGTAACTTGCTGTCCCAGTATTTCTGGGAGTATACTGTTTCTAAAAAAACACTCAACTTTAGGAATCGCATCATCCCAAAACTCAAGGTCAGGCAAAATCCTTTCAACAAATATGTCATTGCGGTTCCACACAACAAAGTCACAGTACTCTGCATTTGCAATGTGAAGCTGTGCCTGAATTTGGTAATAGTAGTCATGAGTTGGGTCCAGTGTGACATTATCCCCGTCACTGATGAGGCAGAAGCCCTTCTCCCCAGCACGCATGCGCAGGTTGACCGCATCTTTCTGAGAGTGTGGGCACTAAAATCACAGTGATGAGAACAACAATCAAGATTTATCTGATGAAACAGTGAAGAAGCAAAGATGATGGGTGTGGTCTGTGTTATCATAATCTCTCATTGCCCAAAACAAATGTCTATTTGAGACAGACAATAAAGCCTCATCTTATCTTAATTGAACAATAGATTAGAAATTAGAAAAGGTATTTCCTGCATTTTTACTCAGTTCACTGATTCTTATGGAAAGATGTCACACCTATGGCCTTGACTACAACAGAGTCAATACCTTAATCTCGCAGATGCCAGTTCCATGACAGTCACAAGTGACTATCCCATCAGGGGAGGACCCCATGTATGGCCACTTGGGGTTCAGCCAGAGACCGCTGTCCATACATGAGAAGCCTGCATGCTCCTGGCTCATAAGCTTCTCATATGCTCCTCTGGCTTGTGCTTCATGTTTGCATCCATAACTATAAACAGTACACATGCCAAACATGAAAAGGAAATTATTACTTAGTATTGGATGTGTAAAACAGTAAAGTGATGTATTATACAATATGCCATTACCCTAAACTATACTTAGTTCTTACCCTGTATAACCCTAGCCGTATAAGCCTATAACTAACCTCCATCTTCATAACACTTTTTTAGTTACAGTTATGGACAGTTTCATACCCCAAATCTTAACTCTGCCTTACCCTACATCAAACCCTAAATACCTTGTAGCAGCTGTGGTGAACCTATATGCCTCTGGATAGCATATGGCCTTGATCAAGCTCTTTGATGGTTGCTGGGGGTTGGTCTTAAGAACTTGTTTCAGCTTAGAGGCAGTTACGCGTCCAGCTCTTTGCCTAAACCAAATACTGCTTGCACTCTGACTTCGAGTCGCCCTCTCTACAGCCTGGACTTGGGACAGGGTGAGCTCTTCAAGCTGGAAGTCCAGGCATAGCTCTTCAAGGTCTTTGGGGGGGAGCTGCAGTGTCTCTGGTGTTCTGTACTCAGGCACAGTTTTAGGAAGCATGCTAGACTGGGGGACAAATTCTTTGTGGTAAGGTTCCCTAGACATCAGTGCTGCACTCCTTGGACAGTTTTTGCTTAAACTCTCAAAAAACCTACAGTATGTCTCTGAATCTCTCTGCACTCTTGGGCATGGAAGTGATTTCCCAACCTTTTGTGTACTTGTGCAGCCATCAATGGAACACTCAAGCTTTCGTTTTTTTGACTTTGCTGAAGAGAAGTCAATCAGAGTTACTGGGCAAGCAGGAATCTGGAAAAATTAAGCCAAAGAAGATCATTAAAATTTAAAAAGCTCTTTTCCAAATCGCTATATATTCGTTTCCAAAAATATTCGAAATTGAACAGTGATGGCAGTGGAGTGAGTATGTGTGTTTTAGGCTGGGTATAGTGGTTGGTTGGCAGTGAAGTGTGTGTGTGTGTATGTTGGGTGGGGATGGAGGTGCCATGTGCTGGGTATAAAAGGAGTGGAAAGTAAGCAGTTCCATGTTGATGAAAATGTGGTGTGAGGAGTTGTGAGTATTGAGGAATGCATGAGAAATGTGAATATATAAAGTGCTGCAGTCAGGTGTGTGTGTGCGCAGAAAACAAGTGCTAGGGTGTTGAGGCATGCATGAGAAGGGTGTGATATACAGTATACGGTTCTGCAGTCATGGTTATGTTAGTCATGAAAAAGGAAATGGCTTTTAAATGCTGTTATAGCGTTTTGGAATAGAACTCTTCATTTATTAAAGTACTGCCTTTTGTCTGACCCCTCACCTGCAACCTGCCCGGCTTGATTAGATCTACCAGGAGCTTGAAGCCCCCGCCGGTATAGCCTACAGGGTCATTGAGGCACTCAAGCTTCCCCACCACGACAAGGTAGCAGTATAGGGGAAGATATTTTATCCTACTGTCACATGAAGTCCCAATATAACATTCTTTATCCTTCATTTTGCTTTTTGGCTTACCTTTTTAACATGAGATGGCATCAGCCACTTGCACTGCTCTGATGTGCATGTCGCTCTCATTTTCACCCCAGCTTCAACTGCAAAAAGAACAGCTCCAACGTGCGAGCATGATTCTGATAGTCTGGAAATAGAGCACATAATCTTTTTAACATGAAATGCAATATTTACAGTACATTTTGATGATGCATAGCTTACTAATACTAATGTGCAATGGCACTTTATTTGAAGTAACATGTTTATTCATTAACTCTTTCTCAACAGCCTATAGAGAAATCATTATCTAGGTGATGACATGACTGAATAGTTCTACCCTCTATCTGAAAAATGCATCTGAGTGTCATGAGGGATCTAAGGCAATCACACAAATTCTTAGCTGATGAATTCTTAGCTAAAAGAAAACACTCTCTCCCCACTACTACTGAAGTACACCTGCAAAATGCTAGCAGTGCCCTATGCGTATATGTGTGTGTGTGTGTGTGTGTGTATGTGTGTGTTCTCATTGCAATAACATCCTACTTAATTAGGCTACTAACCCTGCCATACAATTGCAATGAGCTGCAATCACTTCTCCATCCTCCTTTGCAATTACCCAAGTCTTCAGAGGTGTCTCGTTAGACCTCTGGGAATGGTTTACCTTGAAACAAACAACTGTCACTCTAACGAAGTCCTAAGGATGTGGCATGTTTGTTGACGTTAAAGCCGCTACCGCTAACTGTTAGCGTGTTTAAGATAAAGCAATATAAGAACAAACACTCACCCTTGCAAACACCAAACTGTATCCATCACGGAGACGTTTTGTTCCAAGGTTGTGGACCCACCCGCTGACAAAAAAATTGTACGCCTCCAGACTCTTGAAAGCTTTCATTTGCTGCCTAGTGTAGTAAGAAGTCTGGAGGACCAAGTAGTTGGTGATATCCACAGCCTCGATAGTAGGCAAATCCTTTACTTCTGTGGTGTATTCGGACATTTTCAAAGAATACGGATCACGTCCGATATATTTTTTAACTATCTGTTTATATCTCTCCCGAGAAACGGGGTCTAAAGTTGCACAATAGCTGCTCTCCTGACTCTCCACAGTGTCCTCCATGTTTACTTCCGCCCTCCACTCAAAAATCGCGCTGCCTCCGCACGTCATCAGAACCACGTGACCGCAACCCAACTATTGGTGGGGAGTCCCAGATTTAAACCTAGTGGGAGTTTCCCCTTGAAGGGGGACAAAGGACCCCCTGATGATCCTCAACCTAATCACATGAGCCAAGGTGTGAAAGCGGGTGTGGGTCCTAATCAGCCAGGGTTTCGGGTGAGCTCATTGATCTCATTTTTGAGATCCCTTCCCAGATGCCTTAATGCCCATTCACATCCTGGGCCATCTGACCTCAGGAAATCACATGATAGGGTGGGGCCAGGTTTCACAATGAGCTCACCCGAAACCCCGGCTGATTAGGACCCACACCCTCTTTCACACCTTGGCTCATGTGATCATCAGGGGGTCCTTTGTCCCACTTCAGGGGAAAACTCCCACTAGGTTTAAATCTGGGACTCCCCACCAATTGACCCTTAGAACTGAAGAAGCTTCTCGGATGAGAGGTGAAACGTCTTCAAGCAACTCAAAGAAGTCCAGACGCTTTTCTTTCCAAGCTCCTTAGTCCATTAAAGGGATGGTTGGCTCAATAGAGCTCTGACTTTTTGTCAGCCTGGCTACAGTGCTGAAGAGAAACCTAGTGTTGTTCTTATTTTCTTCAGTCAGTGACAAATAGTAAGATGTTCTGGCTTTGCGGAGGGCTTTCTTATAAAGCAGCAAACTATTTCTCCAGGCTAAATGATGATCCTCTAAATTTGTGACACGCCATTTCCTCTCCAGCTTACGAGTAATCTGCTTTAGGCTATGTGTTTGAAAATTATACCACGGAGTCAGGTACTTCTGATTTGAGACCTTAGTTTTCACAGGAGCTACAGTATCCAGAGTCGTACGTAGTGAGGAGGTAAAATTATTAACAAGATAATCGACCTCTGTTGGAGTAGCGTTCAGATAGCTGCTCTGCTCTATGTTGGTACAGGGCATTGAAGATGATAACAGTGGGTGGATTATATTCTTAAACTTAGTTACAGCGCTTTCAGAAAGACATCTACTTTGATAAAGTCTACTCTCCACTGCTGTGTAATCAATTATTGTAAATGTCATCAGGAAATGATCAGACAGGAGAGGGTTTTCAGGAAACACTGTTAAATGTTCAGTTTCTATGCCATATGTTAAAAGAAGATCTAGAGTGTGATTAAAGTGGTGGGTGGGTTCTTTTACATTTTGAGAGAAACCAATTGAGTCTAATAACACATTAAATGCGATGTTGAGGCTGTCATTTTTAGCATCTACATGGATGTTAAAATCACCCACAATAATTATTTTATCTGAGCTGAACACTAAATCAGATAAAAAGTCTGAGAAATGGAACACAGTGGAATGGGGGGCGCTAGTGAGCACCGAATGGAGTAGACGTGTTTCTGTGGAGCTCCTCACACTCTCTTCACATTTTGGACTTTATTGTCTTATCCCTCACAATTTTTGGTTCTCACTGAAGAACACTTGTTTCCTAACTTAAACAGGATGCCCAAATCAAAAGCTGAAAAAGCTAAAAAGCAGGAGAAGCCTCCGAACGGGACCGACACTCCTCCCTTTGAACCAGTCGACGAAGCCGAGCTAACCTCGGAGCCTGCTAAAGATGCGGAGAATGGTGAAAAAAGTTTTTCCAAGGTCCTTTCTGAAATTCAGAAAATAAACATCACGATGACTGAAAGGTTTCACGGTCTTGAAGCGTCTCTGGCTACAGCACAGGCTTCTTTGACGAATATCTGCGGTCGGCTACAGGAGGTTGAAAACGCTAGTTCTGATCACGACCATCGTCTTTCTCTGGTTGAGAAAACATGTTTAAAATTGCAAGCGGATAACGAGGCGCTTCGTCTAAAAGTATTAGATCTGGAGGGTCGGTCCAGACGGCAGAATATTAAAATTGTTGGTCTGCCCGAAAAAATTGAAAATGGTCGTATGGTGGAATTTTTGTCTAAATTTCTCCCGAAGCTTTTGGGCGCGGACAATTTTGACAAGCCTTTGGACATTGACCGAGCACATCGTTTGGGCGGCCGTACTCCCGGGGAAAGAGATCGTCCCCGGGTAACTATAGCGCGGATTCATCACGTTCAAGTGAGAGAGAAGATACTACAGCTTGCTCGGGAGCAGTTTCCCTTGAACTATAATGGTAAAGCGATTCACATCTTCCCTGACTTCCCGACGGAGGTGGTGAAACAACGGCAGGTCTTCCAGGATGTGCGTAAACGCCTAATGGATGCTGGAGCTCGGTGTAGCTTTTACTATCCAGCGCGTTTACGAGTAATGCATGGTTCCATGGTCAAAGTGTTTTCAACGCTACACGAGGCTGAGGATTTTCTGGGAACTATACAGGAAGGCAGTGACTAATTTACAATCTTTGACATTTTACTTGAAACTCATTGCATTGGGATGTAAGTGACTATTTCATTTTTCTCTCAACTATGGTGGCATTGAGGGTATATATATATATTTTTTTTTTCTCCCTTTTGTGAGGGGAGGTTGGAAAGCTCGTCACCTTGGACCGTTTATTTCGTGATGGTCATGCGGACCCTCTGTGAGTATGCGGGGTTTCTTTTTTGTTTGGGAAAGTGGGTTGAGGGGGAAGAGGGTTATGTTTTTTGTGTTGTCGGTATGTTGTACTTCTTAATGTTATACAAGGGCAATTTATGTGTACACTGCTATTTATTATTTCTGGAGTGAATCCTAACTCATCATCGCTAAGTGGTGGCATTAGATTTGTGAGTTGGAATGTGCGAGGACTTGGACATGTGCACAAACGAGCTAAGGTTTTTTCTCACTTAAAATCGCTAGCTGCTGATGTTGTGTATCTTCAGGAAACCCATATGAAACCGACTAAAGAGAGGTTGCTCAGGTGCTCCTGGGCTAATCAGATTTTTCAGTCGACATTCTCTAGTAAAGCTCGTGGAGTGGCTATATTGATCCGTAGAACAGTTCCATTTAGACATGAGTCCACGGTTAGTGATCCGAATGGTCGATTTATCCTGGTGACGGGCCATATTCATGCAACCCACGTTACTTTATTGAATTTATATGGTCCTAATTTTGATAGCCCAACTTTCTTTCGACAAATATTTAATTTATTATCTAGTCTCGCTGATACTCATGTAATTTTAGGAGGCGATTTTAATTGTGTACTTGATAAACACTTGGATAGATCCACTCAAAGCTCCCAGTTGTTTAACGCTTCGACTGTTCTGAATAATATGTTGAGCTCTACTAACCTAGTTGATGTTTGGAGACTGTGTAACCCTACTGGTAGAGATTACTCTTATTTTTCACAAGTGCACAAATCGTACTCCAGAATAGATTATTTTTTGCTTGACTCTAAATTGATGTCTAAAGTTGTATGCTCATTTTATCATAATATTTTGATCTCGGATCACTCTCCAACCTCTTTAGTCCTGGACTTCTGTGGTACGAAACAACAGGGTAATTGGCGTTTTCACCCGTCACTCCTGTCTGAGACATCCTTTTGCCAATTTATGACAACTAAAATATCAGAATTCTTGGAAACTAATGATAAACAAGACGTTTCTGATTCGATTCTATGGGAAACATTTAAAGTGGTAATGCGAGGAGAAATTATTTCATTTGAATCTTCGTTAAAAAAAGAACGACGGAAACGCCTGTTCGAAATAGAAACTGAATTAACACAGTTAGAACAGGACCATAAGGTTTCTTCTTGTCCCTCTTTGTTTCAAGATATCATTAAAAGGAAGTTTGAGTACAACACAATTTTATCTAGTCAAGTAACAGATCAGCTATTTAGGATCAGACAGAAGCATTTTGAGTTTGGAGATAAGCCCCATAAGCTTCTTTCTCGGCAGCTGAGAGGCCTACAGGCCAGTAGGGCTATACATAAAATTAAATCAAGATCAGGTGAAATTTTAATTAGCCCTAAAGCTATTAATGAGCGATTTAGAGAATATTATGAAGAGCTCTATATGTCAAAATCTTGGGGCAATATTTCTGATTGGTTAGGGAAGTTGGATCTCCCGAAAATGAATGATGCTGCACGAGAGGCTTTAAACTCAGATATTACTATTGAAGAAGTTTCGAAAGCTATTAAGTTATTCCCCAATGGAAAGTCTCCAGGCCCAGATGGGTTTGGCATTGAATTGTATAAAAAATACTCTGAAAAGGTGGCCCCGCTTTTATTGAGAATGTTTAAGCATTCTTTCCATACTCAAGCATTTCCTCGTACGCTATATGAAGCTAATATTTCTTTGTTATTGAAAGAAGGAAAGGATGAAACAGAATGTTCCTCTTATCGACCTATTGCTTTGTTGAATTTGGATATGAAAATTTTCACTAAAATTTTGGCAAACCGATTAAATGGACATGTTGGATCAATTATCCATCCGGATCAAACTGGGTTTATTCCTCAGAGGTTTTCCTTCTTTAATGTTCGAAGATTGATGAATATTATGTATCATAGGCATTGGGGACCTTCCAAGATCGCAGTACTGAGCTTAGATGCCGAAAAGGCGTTTGACCAGGTCGAGTGGGCCTATATGCTCCGGGTACTGGAGAAGTTCGGTTTAGGCGAACAGTTTATATCATGGGTTGATATGATATATAGGCATCCCTCTTCTTCCATTCTTACTAACCAAGATAGATCTGCGCCTTTTTTTTTACACCGCGGGACACGACAAGGCTGTCCTTTGAGCCCTTTGCTCTTTGCAATTTCTATTGAACCTCTTGCAATAGCCATTAGGAATGAGCCCTCTATTGACCCTGTCAGATTGGGGAATATCAAGCACTACATTTCCTTATATGCGGATGATGTTGTTTTGTTTTTGTCAAATCCTGAGCGATCTGTTCCTGTACTCTTAGATGTGGTGAGGTCATTTGGGGAAATTTCAGGTTATACAATTAATTGGCAGAAGAGTGAGTTTGTGGCTTTAACTACAAATTTGGATGTTGATTTTTTAAAAGTTTTGCCTTTTAAAATCACAGACAGATTGAAATACTTGGGTGTCACTTTGCCTAAGGATCCTAATTTGATCTTTAAGTTGAATTATCTTGAACAAGTAGAAAAATTGAAAATAGATGTTGAGAAATGGAGGGCTCTCCCTATCTCCATGGTAGGTCGCATTAACGTAATTAAAATGGTTTCCCTTCCTAAATTTTTATACTTCTTTTTAAACTTACCTATTTTTCTGAATAAGCAATTTTTTAAAGTGATCGACTCAGTAGTATTACCATTTGTCTGGGGCTTTAAAACTCACAGGATATCAAAAGTTCATCTATGTAAGTCTAAACTTAAGGGTGGATTTGCTTTGCCAGTGTTTCAGTTTTATTACTGGGCTGCAAATGCTAGAACTCTTGCTTATTGGCAGGAAGGGTACAAAAAAATTAAGTCTGCCGATACCCCACCTTGGGTGGTCATAGAGAGTGGTGGGGTTGAGAATAGTTCCCTCCCTGCTCTTCTTTTTTCATCCTCTAATTCGCGAACCAAGGTCAATAATTTTATAGTTTCGAACTGTGTTAAAATCTTTAGTCAGATCAAAAAAGGTTGTGGTCTACCAGACACTTCAATCCATACTCCAATATACGGTAATCATGCATTTCCACCCTCATGTTTAGACGCCTCTTTTGATATCTGGACACAGAAAGGTATTATTACTCTCAAAGATTTATATATTGACAGGCAGTTTGCATCATTTACTCAGTTGCAGAACAAGTTCTCTCTCCCTGCGTCACATTTTTTTCATTATTTACAGATAAGAAACTATGTCCGTCAGAGTATTGCTAATTTTCCATCTCTTCCGGAAGAGGGGTCAATTTTTACACTTCTTCTGAGTTCCCCGGATTCTAAAAAGTTGGTTTCTGGTTTTGTGAAAGCCTTTTCTGAGTATTTAAATTCTAAATCTGACTTTTTGAAGATGGCATGGGAGGAAGAGCTTGGTTTGCTGATTGGAGATGAGGTGTGGGAGAGGAGTCTGTGTATGATCCATTCTTGCTCTATAAATGCAAGGCATCAGTTAATTCAATCAGTTCGATATGCGATCGTTGTAAACTTGGAGAAGGCTCTCTTACTCATTTGTTTTGGACTTGTCCCAAATTGTATCACTATTGGTTGAATATTTTTAACTGTTTTTCTGATATCTATAATTGCACATTAGAGCCGGACCCAATAATTGCATTGTTTGGATCTTCCTCTTCCCTTTTACACCTTAGCTCTGCTGCACAAACCACAGTTTTGTTCGGAATGGTAATTGCTAAAAAAATTATTTTGACTCTTTGGAAGACGGATATTGTACCTCAATTCAAAATGTGGCTCACAGAACTGACTGCTCTACTACATATGGAGAGAATTAGGTATATATTAGCAGACAAACTTAGTAATTTCTTTGATGTGTGGCAACCATTTTTAGATCATGTATTAAAACAAAGTCCTATTTGATCGATCACCAATAACTTAGCCTTCCACCTTAGCGTTTTATTTTTGTTTATTGCCAGTGTTGAAGCAATATTTTCGTTGTTGCAGTGTAAACTTTTGTCTTATTTGTGTGTTTTAGCCCTTGCTGTTGTGTTGTCTGTTGTTTTTTCGTTTGTTTTGTTTGTTTGTTTTTTTCTTATATCAAAAAATCTCAATAAATATATATATTAAAAAAAAAAAAGTCTGAGAAATCAGAAAGAAACTCTAAGGCCCAGGTGGACGATAGATGATAACAAGTAAGACTGGTTTCTGAGTTTTACAGCTGGGGTGGACAAGGCTAAGCATCAGGCTTTCAAATGAATTAAAAGTCTGTCTTGGTCTTTCGTTAATTAATAGGCTGGTGTGAAAAATTGCTGCCACGCCGCCCCCTCGGCCTGTGTTTTGAGATTTCTGGTGGTTAGAATGACTCAGAGATGTTGATTCATTTAAACTAACATAATCATCCTGCTGCAACCAGGTTTCTGTAAGGCAGAGTAAATCGATTTGTTGATCAATTATTAAGTCATGCACTAACAGAGACTTGGAGGAGAGAATCCACATTTCACTGTTTTACTCTTTGGTTCAGCTGTGGATATTGTATTGTTCTTTCTTTTTGATTTTTTATGTTTAAATTGTTTATTGCTGGTTTTTAGTTTGTTTTTTGTCTGTTTGGGAGCTGACATGGTCTCAATGGAGATGTTTTTTTGGGGGGGTAAGAGGAGGAGAGAAGCTGCAGAGAGGCGTGTAAGACTGCAACTCTGCTTCCTGGTCCCAACTTTGGATAGTCATATTATTTCAAAATAAGGGTCTTATTTGCTAGTGACCTAGCATTAACCAGACCCAATTTAGCTAACACAGCTAACACATCCACTCCACCTCTGTGAAGATGTGGTGAAGGATGCCATGAAAGCTAGACACTGATATGCGGGGCCACAGGTATGATCCATTTGTAAACCGATTCCAGGAATCGCCAGGAGATGAACAACTTAATGTCAAGGGCAAGTTTGTTCAGAAGAGCGTGAGGATTAGCCGTCGGTGGTGCGACCATGCATTTGTTTTAATTTTACCAATACACTCCCCCATTTCCCTCACCTTCTGTGGCATATCTTCCTGGAGGGATGGCAGAGTGTATCGCGGCGGAGGAACAGTAGTACAGTCTCTAACACATCCTGGGGCCAGTCAGGAATGCTCCTCAACAGTCGCTTGGATATTTAGTAGTGATTGGAAATCATAAACCAGAAGGATAGAGACATTTTTGAAGAAAACTGATGTAAACAAAGCTAGCAAAAACAAACAGGTAACAACTGCTGGCAAGCCGCAAACACTGGCACCATCTTGGATTCCAGTCACCTTGGTTCCATTCATGGTTGTTATTCATTTCCTGTTTTCTTTTGGTAGTTATAATCTCTTGTGTCATAGTCTTAGTTTTACTTCCTCCCCTGACATTGTCTACATTTGTTTCAGCTGTAGAAGGTTTTCTATATATAGCTATATATCTATAATTGAGAGTTGATTTAGAAATAATGTCTTAATATTTTTCATACTTTCATAAAAAATAAGATCACCTTTATTAGCCCCACATGTGGGAAATTAGTTTTGTTACAGCAGAAAGTGGACAGTGCAAAGTTACATAGCAAAAATTAGAAAAACACTGGGATAGGATAAGAATAACATACTGTACACAATAGAATAGAATAAAATAAAATACTATATACAATAGAATAAAATACAATACAAATACTATATACAATTGAGTAAAATACAACGTTGTCAGGAAAGAGTCTGACAGCAGTAGGGAGGAAAGACCTGTGAAATCTATTCATCCCACACCATGTGTGCCGCAGTCTGCCACTGAAGGAACTGCTCAGTGCTGTCTCAGTCTCCTGCATGGGGTGGGAGATGTTGTCCAACAGGAATGACAGCTTAGCCACCATTTTTTCTGTCACTCACCGCCTCCACTAGGTCCAGAGAGCATCCTAGAACAGCGCTGGCCCTGTGGATCAGATCTGAGTCTCCACAGCAGGTACAGCCTGCTCTGCCCTCTTCTGTAGAGGGTGTCTGAATTATGAGGCCAGTCCAGCTTATTGTTCAGATGAACACCAAGGTACCTGTAGCAGTCCACAGTCTCAATGTCCATACCTTGGATGTTCAGTCGTTGCAGTGGAGGATGTTTGTGCCTGCGGAAGTTTACCACCAGCTCCTTGGTTTTACTAGTGTTGATCTGGAGGTAGTTCTACTAGCACCAGTCCACAAAGTCATGGGTCAGGTCTCTGTACTCCTTGTCGTCCCCATCAGTGATGCGGCTAACTATTGCAGAGTCATCAGAGAACTTCTGCAGAAAGCACTGGGTGGAGTTGTGGGAGAAGTCTGCAGTGTAGATGGTGAAGAGGAACAGAGCCAGAACCATTTCCTGTGGGGGCCCCGTACTGCAGATGACCCTGTTCGACACACAGTTCTGAGTTCTCACATACTGAGGTTGGTCAGTGAGGTAGTCCAATATCCAGGTAGTGAGGTGATGGTCCACTCCAGAGTTCTATCAACGAATTGAGTATTTCATCCATCCATTCGCTTCCGCTTATCCTTTTCAGGTTATGGTTAGTGATAATCTCACTGTATGTCGTCGTTTAGTGCCTCCTACTGGTGTACTTGTGGAGTGGTGTTAGTCTGGGTGACCAGTGTAACTGCTGAGTGAGAAAGACCGAGTGTCACTGTGGGGTGCGCCGGTGTGTTGGTAAGAGCGGACCCAAAAGCAGACACCGGAGGCAAGGAGCTGGTTTGCAAATAGAAGGCGAGCCTTTGTTTCGGCTGAAAACATAAAACTAAGAAACACTAAGCATAACTATGATAAACTATGACGAACCTATGACTGACCATGATAACAGAGGGTAAAACTATGACTGTGACAGGCACTGTGGCTGTGACTAGATGACATGAGGGAAATTGGCAGACGTCCTGACAATGAATAGTAAGAGACAAAGGACTCAAATACACACAAGACACATGAGGAAACAGCTGACTAGGATGAATATAATGATGCAAAGGAAATGTAAACTAGAACACAACGACATGAAAACTGGACTTTCAAAATAAACAGGAAAACATGACGAGACACAAGCATGACAGCATTAACCAGGCAGACCAGAAACATGACACATAAGACACAATAAACAACAATGGGAACTTCAACACATGGGAACACCGCTGACACACATGAACCTAATGAGAGGGCAGGGGAAGGGAAGGGAAACTAAATACAATGAACAAAGAACATACTGGACTCTTTCAAAGTAAAACAGGAAACATGGAGACGTAGACATGACACACAGGGGAGCCTGAAAAACCATGACCTAAACTGCAAACTAAACATGGCTGAATAACTAGATAACTGAAAGGAAACTAGAATACCGATGAAATATCAAAACAACATGAAACAACATGAAACTCAGAAACACTGGGTCGCATGACCCAGGACCATGACACCGAGCCTGCATGCTAGTAGCACCTTAGCCACAGCTCTGGTGTGAAAAAGCTGGAAAACAAGGTTTTCTAGTTTGTAAGGAGGAAAAAACTGAGAGGACTGAGTTAAAGAGAGGCTGGAGAGTAACAGAGAGCAGCCATGAAAGCTGCTCACACAGTTTAGACAGTTTAGCATCAAATGTTCTAGTGAGTTAGCTCCCAGCTAACTAGCAAACCAACTAACTGAAGCCACAAGCTGCGACTGCGTGTCACGGTTCTGGGTCGGTTCGACCCAGCATTTTGTGTTCTTATGTTTTGGTTTATTTTTGAATGATCGTTTTGTTTCTCTGGTGCTTTGTTGAGGATGATTATTATTTATCTATTGTTCAGTGAGTCTGGTTTAGGGTTTTGTTCTCAGGTTTTGTGTTCTCATGTTTTGTGTGGGTTTAGTTCTGTATCTCGTCTGCGTCTTTGTGTAGTGATTTCTTGTTTCCTGTTTTATTGTGAAGGTCTGCATCTCATGTGAGTGTATTCAGTTTTACCTCCTTTGTCTCATCTCATTAATTACTTCCAGCTGTGTCCCCCACCTGTGTGTAATCTCCCTGTGTTTCTCTGAGTGTATTTAAGTCATGTCTTCTGTCGTAGTAGTCGCTCATCTGTCTGTGTATCCACCGTGCTTCATCAGTGTGTTCTTCCTGCCATCTACCGTCATCTGCCTCTGCCCACCCTCCTTCATGTTTGTGTCCTTGTTCATGTTTAGTAGTTTAGTTGTTCCCAGTTTAGATTATCTTCAGTTCGTTTTGCCGTTTTCCACTTGTGTTTTATTTTCTCAATAAACCTCCTTCGCACCTCCACGAGTGCCTGCAATTGGATCCTCCTTTATTTTTCCCACACGGCTCACTCCACTCGTCGTGACAGAATGGACCAGCCAGACATGGATCCAGCAGCATTTTCCCCTCCCAAGGAGCTTCAGAAGGTCATAATTGACTTGTAGCCAGGCTACAGCAGCTTATTTCCGGTGACCCCTGGCTATTGGACTCACTGTACCTGCTCATTCAGGATTTTATACTCCATGAACTTCACTTTCACTCTCCCCGCTGCTACCGCTCACCTCCTCGCGTCAACAGAGGATGTGCTGTCCGAAACGCCGGACGTGGAATTACCCGGCCCGTTGGAGCCGTCTCCGAGAAGAAAGCAATGTTCGCGTCGCCGGCGCGTCCCCCCCACAGCCGGATGTCGGGATATGTAAGTAACCGGCAGTGGTGAGTGAGAGGGACACTGTGCTTTGTCAGATACTAGGACTGTTTATTCTGGGACTATTTTTTGTGTGTCTTCTGAAGATAATAGTGGTTTCTAGGTTTCATCCATGGCCATTGCTTCAAAGACTGCCTTTTCTGAGCCCACATTCTGTGTTAATGACTGTGCCCCTCTGTTGTTGCCAAGCCTGGAGTTACTGAGTCTAGCGTTATGAATTTAAAGAATGAAAATGTTTGGGATGCTTTTTCACCTGCACTGGTCCATTCAGGGAAAGCTGTAAACCTCACTGAAACAGTCTTTCCTGACCATATTCTCCCATCCACACCTTCACCACAGTCAAACATCGGGTCTTTAGCACAGTTAGCAGTTCAGTCAGCAGCCCCGCTGCCCGCAGTTCAGTCAGCAGCCCCGCCGCCCGCAGTTCAGTCAGCAGCCCCGCCGCCCGCAGTTCAGTCAGCAGCCCCGCCGCCCGCAGTTCAGTCAGCAGCCTCGCCGCCCGCAGTTCAGTCAGCAGCCCCGCCGCCCTCAGTTCAGTCAGCCACTCCACCACCTGTTACACCGCCACTACAATCTTCACTACCTGTTGCTCAGTCTGTAGCCGCCTCGCTACCTGTAGCTCAGTTGCCGCTAGCTCAGCTGTCTGCCCACTGATTCATTCAGCCACCATCCTTACCATCTCATTCTAAGCAGGGAACACACTTCACAACAACATGGTAAATGGCCTGTATTTGTATAGCGCTTTACTAGTCCCTAAGGACCCCAAAGCGCTTTACACAACCAGTCATCCACCCATTCACGCACACATTCACACCCTGGTGATGGCAAGCTACATTGTAGCCACAGCCACCCTGGGGCGCACTGACAGAGGTGAGGCTGCCGGACACTGGCGCCACCGGGCCCTCTGACCACCACCAGTAGGCAACGGGTGAAGTGTCTTGCCCAAGGACACAACGACCGAGACTGTCCAAGCTGGGGCTCGAACCGGCAACCTTCCGATTACAAGGCGAACTCCCAACTCTTGAGCCACGATCGCCCCTCTGCTGGTTCTCCAAAGCTTGCTTTCTCAGAGACAGTTACTCCCTCCAGGGCCTCCCCAGAGGCTGGGTGTCAGCCACCAGCCAACTCTGGACCCCTAGAGATCAAAACGCCAGCACCAGCAGCTTCACCGGGGAACTCAACTGAACAGTCTCAGCTGTCAGCACCCACTGAGAGTTCTAGTGAGTTCACCCATCCACCTCCGTCCTCAGCTGGGTGTGTTGGAGAACACTTTCAGCCCTCTGAGGACTGCATCCCACTGTTGCTGCCTGAGCCAAGCCTATGGGCCGCTCAGCCCCAGCCAGTGTCCACACTGCCAGAGGTCTCCGTACCTGCTGCTTCAGTGTCTGTCTCTGCTGGAGGGTCAGAAGGACCCATTTAGCCGCCTATCTCCGCTGGAGGGCCCGAGGGGTCTGTGCAGCCTTCTTTTGTTTCTGCTGGGGGTTCAGGGGAACCCAGCCAGCGTTATGCCACGTCAGCTGGAGGGCCCGAGGAGCCCGTCCAGCCTCAAGCTAAGTTAGCTGGAGGTTCTGAGGAGCCAGTCCGGCATCAAGCTAAGTCAGCTGGGGGTTCAGGAGAACCCAGCCAGCATCAAGTCTCGTCAGCTGGTGGGTCTGAGGAGCCCATCCAGCATCATGCCTCGTCAGCTGGAGGGTCTGAGGAGCCCATCCAACTTCACGCCTCATCAGCAGGGGGTCCTGGGGGACCCAGCCAGCACATCCTCATGTCTGCTGACGGCTCTGGGGAGTCCTTTCAGCCACCACCTGCAACTTCCACACCGTCGCCTGCAGTGTCACCACCTGCAACTTCCACACCGTCGCCTGCCGCGTCACCACCTGCAACTTCCACACCGTCGCCTGCCGCGTCACCACCTGCAACTTCCACACCGTCGCCTGCCATGTCACCACCTGCAACTTCCACACAGTCACCTGCAGCGTCTGGTTCCGCAGCTCCCACGCTGCTGTCTGGTTCCGCAGCTGCCATGCTGCCGTCTGGTCCTGCCTCGTCTGGTCCTGCCTCGTCTCTTCCTGTGGTTGTTACACTGTTCCAGATCCAACTTGGCTTGTACCACCTTGCCTTTGCCGCCCACTTTCCAGGCCTCTAGTTGGGCATCGAGGTCGGCCTCCTGAGAGAGGTCTTCGCCGCCGCCGGCCAGCCTCCGGACCTGCTTTGTCGCCGCCGCTGCTGTCCGCATGACCGGCCCCCTGAACTATTTTGTCCCTTGTGCTGTCGACCTCCGGGTCGACCCCCTGAACTTTTCATGCACTCGTATTACGATCCGGTCTAGTGTTGTTAGAATCGTTGATGTATTTTTGGACGTGTGCTCCTTGTGTTTTGTTTGTTCCAGAACCTGGATACACAGACTCACCTGTCACACAGTGACACACAGTGTGGGCTACACACACATTAGAATGTGGATCATTCACACTTGTACAATCATTTGTAGTGCTGGGCAACCATGAGCACTTTGAATCACCATTAATGGCTTTGTTACAGCAACATTCAATCATGAATTCAAAAGTACTGTATTGTATACTTATTTTAATAGTACTGCTGTATGAGAAGTGCAGCGTTCAGTGTGCAGATGTGAAGCAAATCAGGTGCTTTTGAACAGCAGCATTCCCTTTAACACAGTAGCAGTTCAAATATTTCTATCAATCTGAGCTGAAACATGAATCTAATCAAATCAAATATCAAATCAAAGTTATTTGCCTCTGCCAGGACGTTAACATTTGATCTAGTTTGTTCCAAACAAAGTTCCCCTTAGAGTCCAGAGCCACCATCATAACATTATAACAGGCACCTTTGATCAACAGCAAGTGAACATTTATAAATGTGTGTTTTTAGAACAGGAAGCAGCAGAACTATTTTTCTGTCATCAGGTAGCAGCACAAACGCTCATCAGCTCATTTACTGTGCAGGGACTTTGAGTGTGTGAAGTCTGTGCTTGTACTGGATTTTCTTTGGAGAATCTCGGTCAGAAACAAGACAAAGAAAAAGACTTTCAATAGTCCAGGTTGAGTTGACAACATGAACTGCATTTATCTTCCTCTGACTTGACATTTTCTTCCTCCTTTGCATCGAGCCAGCTGCTAAGACACACAAGCTCATTGACATTTTCTGATGATAAAGAAATTCTCTTCTTCTGTACAATATGAGCAGCAGCAGAGAACAACAAGACTGGCTATGTTTAACTTGCTGTTTAAGCAGCTCCCAGTTTGAGTTCAGGAGACAGACACCCTCTGTACTTTGAACATCAGCTTCAAACTTTCCTTTTTGATAAAGCTTATACTTAGAGCTGGATCAGGTGATCCTGAACCATCCCTTAGTTATGCCGCTATACGCTCAGGCTGTTGGTGGACTTCCCATGATGCTCTGCTTTCTTCTCCACTCCCCTCTTTTCACTCCTGATGCTTTTATATGCCACTACTGCATGTCCTTAACTTTTTTCTTCTCTCTCCTTAGTTTGTTTTGTTCTTGTCTCTCTGAGCTCATCTCTTCTCTTTCCCCTCACCCTGCAACCAGTCATGGTAGATGCTCCTCCTGGAGCCTGTTTTCACTGGGAGGATCTTTGTTTCAAAGGGAGTTCTTCCTTCCCACCATCACCAAGTGCTGCTCACAGTGGATTGTCTGATGGTTGGGGCTTTCTCTCTAATATTGGAGGCTGTTACCTTACACTGTTAAACAGCTTGAGATGACTGTTGTTGTCTGTTGGGAATTGTCACTTATAAATAAAGTTACATTGAATGGATGTAAATGGATAGATGTTATTGTATGTGACAAAGAGAAAATGGTTGTTGAAAGATGGATTGTTGTGTTGTGTGTCTGCAGTCTGTCAGGCTGTCTGATCACAGAGGAAGGCTGTACTTCCCTGGCCTCAGCTCTGAGCTCCAACCCCTCACATCTGAGAGAGCTGGACCTGAGCTACAATCATCCAGGAGACTCAGGAATGAAGCTGCTGTCGGCTGGAGTGAAGGATCCAGGCTGGAGTCTGGACACTCTCAGGTATGAAGAATGTCTGATAGAGGAGGAAGAGCTGGAAACATTTCCTGTGTCCTTCACTCACTTCCTGTTGTTTCCTGCAGATGAGACATGAACAATCACACATGCAGGAATATTTTCAGGGACAGACACACTAGTCTAGCTGGATAGTACATGGATATTTATGTAGGGGTCTCCAAGGAGTCTGTTTGCAGGAACATTAATGATCACTGATAAGTCATGTTGAGAGTTTCATTAAAATTAGACGTACAGTTAGGTCCATAAATATTTGGACAGAGACAACATTTTGTAATTTTGGTTTCCACAGTGAATTTTAAATGAAAAAACTCAGATGAAGTTTTCAGTTCAGACTTTCAGCTTTAATTCAGTGGGTTGAACAAAAAAGATTGCATAAAAAGGTGAGTAACTAAAGCATTTCCTTAACACAATCCCTTCATTTTAGGGGCTCTAAAGTCATTGAACGAATTACCCAACTGAGCAATTCACTTGTTAAAGATAGATTTTGTCACTCCCGATATTCCAGCAATTTCTTGGATATTTTTTTCTCTTGTCACAGCTTAAGGATGGCTTGTTTCACCTGCATGGAGAGCTACTTTGGCCACATATTATTAGTTTACAGCAAAATGTTCCAAATGCAAGCACCACACCTCAAATCCACCCCCTGACCTTTGTCTGTATAGCGACTTCCACAGCCGCTAGAGGCCGGGGATGGAGCCTGCCTATTTGCCTGACACGCTGTCGTCAAAGGAGTTTGCAAAGAAAAGCGTCTGGACTTCTTTAAGTTGCTTGAAGACGTTTCACCTCTCATCCGAGAAGCTTCTTCAGTTCTAAGGTCAAATGGCCGAGAGTCCCAGATTTAAACCCAGTGGGAGTATCCCCCCCAATGAGGGACAAAGGACCCCCTGGTGATCCTCTAATCACATGCGCCAAGGTGTGAAAGCGGGTGTGGGACCTAATCAGCCAGGGTTTCGGGTGAGCCCATTGTGAAACCTGGCCCCACCTTGTCATGTGAATTCCTGAGGTCAGATGGCCCAGGATGTGAGTGGGCGTTAAGGCGGGGCCAGGTGGGGCCCGCCTTAACGCCCACTGGCCCCAGTGGGGCCAGGTTTCACAATGGGCTCACCCGAAACCCTGGCTGATTAGGTCCCACACCCGCTTTCACACCTTGGCGCATGTGATTAGAGGATCACCAGGGGGTCCTTTGTCCCTCATTGGGGGGGATACTCCCACTGGGTTTAAATCTGGGACTCTCGGCCATTTGACCTTAGAACTGAAGAAGCTTCTCGGATGAGAGGTGAAACGTCTTCAAGCAACTTAAAGAAGTCCAGACGCTTTTCTTTGCAAACTCCTTTGACTACGATGACCTGGATGACTGAGAACCTTCACAGACATACTGACACGCTGTCAACTTTACGCAATAATGCGAGGTGGAATCTCTTGCTTGTTTATTAAAGTGCTTTGAAAGTGAACAGAGTAATGTGATCGGCTCGCGATTCAAACTCTTAAAACATCACAGGCTCTAATGCAACAAGGGGAAACTCGTTGTGCAGCGGTCAACAAAAACTACGACTACCCAGCCCTCCTCTCTGTCAAAATCAAAACCAGAGAATGACAGACTGACAACGCCCTCTTAATGTCACCACTAGCACCGACATTATTCCAGTTACACATCACCATAACAACCAAACAAATGAAAACCCAGTGATCATCAAAATCCAAGACATTTAGTTATGGCTCCTACAGCCCGCCTAATAGATAAATAGAAAAAAAAAAAGTTTGTTTTAGAGTAGCCTTATCACTAGAGAGCAAGCGCTATGTCGGCTGCGTTTTGTTTACAGCACTTTATAGATGCCCCATCTATTGAGGTTATTAATAGCTGTCGCAAAAATTTGCTGCAAATTGTTGATCACTTTCAGCTGCAGGTCTCAAAAACCCTCTGTAAGTGTGATTTGAAAGCTTTAGTAGTGGACAAGTTGGTGGAAGCTGGTGTGATTCAAGCACCTGTTCTGCCTGTGGTCTCTGGTGTGCCAAGCCAAGTTGCCTTAGTTGAGGAGGGCCATAAGGATGGTTCTATTGGGGATGCCGTTAGGCTGCGAAAGCTTGAGCTGGAGTCACAGCCACAAGCCTCGTCTGCCTCTGCTGAAAATCCCGGTTCCACCTCCTCGTCCGCTTCTGCTTTTGATATCAGTAAGTGCATTTCTTTAGTGCCCGCTTTCAGAGAAACTGAGGTTAATACATACTTTGCAGCATTTGAGCGTATTGCTGGCGCATTGCAGTGGCCTAGTGATATTTGGCCTCTTTTGTTGCAGTGCAAACTGTCCGGCAAAGCCAAAGAGGTGGTGGCTGCGCTTCCTTTAAAGGACAGTTTAGGCTATGCGTGTGTTAAAACAGCTGTTTTGCAGGCATATGAGTTAGTCCCTGAAGCCTATAGGCAGAGGTTTCGTGAGCAAAAGAAATTGCCGACCCAAACTTATGTGGAGTTTGCTAGAGAAAAGGGGATTCTCTTTGATAAGTGGTGTGTTACTTCAAAAGTGAGTGACTATGACGCTCTGCGCGAGTTAGTATTGTTAGAGGATTTTAAGAAATGTATTCCTGATTGTATTGTGCTATATTTAAATGAACAGAAAGCGACGTCTCTCGCATCTGCTGCTGTTCTTGCTGATGAGTTTGTGCTCACTCATAAAGGCTCGTTTACTGGCGGTGAGAAGCCACGGGCTAGCGCTATGCAACAGCCCCACCTGGCTAAAGTGTCTGGTTCCAGGGAAAACCACGAATGTTTTTACTGTCATAAAACTGGACATTTGATTGCTGACTGTTTAGCCTTAAAACGCAAAACATCAAACTCTCAGCAACCCAAAGGGGTGGGTTTTGTGAAAGGTGAGGTCCGTTCTGAGGTCCATGGTTGTGGTGGTAAGGTGCCGGATCCCTATTTCGAACCATTCATTTTTGATCGCTAACCGACAATCACTCTGATTTAAAACCTGTGCATAATTTAAGGGACACTGGAGGTTCTCAAACTGTCATCCTCTCGAGTGTTTTACCTTTTTCTGCTGTGAATGTGGTTTTAATTCTGTTCTACGAGGGATAGAGATGGGTTATGCTCTCAGACCAGTTCACAAAGTTTTTATAAAATCAAAACTTGTTACAGGATTTTTCCCTGTTGCTGTTTATCCGGCCTTGCCAATAGAGGATGTGGCCATGTTGTTGGGCAATGATATTGCGGGATGGTTATTGCTCCCTCATCTGGAGGTTTTAGACAACCCCCTAAATCAGAAGACTTCTGATGTTTCCATGCACCCCCAGACTCAGTGAAACCTGAGGAGCCTGATCCATTTCCAAAGGTCTCTTAGCTGCCTTTTGAACCTTTGTTTTGAGTAGGTGCCTGTGAGATGTTTAGATGATTATTATTTGATTATTAGATGATTAGTGTTTTATTAGTGTTATTTGAATATATGAGTTATTTGTTGTGATTGTTTAAATCACCCCATTGCCTAGTGAGTTGTGTCACTAACGGTTTTCAGTTGTGGTAATAAACCTTCTGTTTTCTTTTTATCTAATCCTCCTGCCTCTTTGCTCATTTATGTTAAATCCCCTGTCGCCTAGCAGAGCTGGGTTGTAACACTTTCACAAACATAACAGTGCACATTCCTGGCACCGTTGCCAGTCTTCGTCTCCATATCGGTCATTCGGCAAACACAGCTATAAACATTCCTCATACCAGGATGCCAGTTTCCCCACTTTTTTCAGTCTTCCACAAGATGTAGCAGCAAACCCTTCCAGGACCGAGATGCCAGTTTCTGTGGCATCTTTCCTGCCTTCGCAAAATATCAGTGAACCCTCATAGCACTGGCATGCCAGGTTCTGTCCTCCATCGCTTCTTTTAAGACATCTGAACTGCACTTTGTGCATAATTCTTCAAGGGGTCCCTTCACTTCGCAGATGCTTTCACTAGCATTATCTAAACCCTCCATCTATGACACAGTCATTCTAGACTGCTCTCCAAGCTGACTCGCGGTTCTGACAACATCCAAACGACTTTATCATCTTCCATGAGGTTTGGTGGAATCATACTCTGCTCTCTGCCAGTTTTGGGGGTTATCATTATAGAAAGCAGTTTTTCTCTAATCAGTCTTTCAATTCATCAGCCCTTCCAAAGCTGCTTACCGTCACCTGTTCATTTCAGAAATCAGCACAGTAGTTATCGCTACCTTACCCAAAGTAAATTAACCAACTAGGCACCCCCTCTCTATCTTCTACTCAAAGACAAGCTCACGCAAGCTTTTACGAGCCGACAAGCCATTACCTCAAGTCTTAAAATCTGGAATGCATCTCTGTGCAGAGCCTCAGTTCAGAGTCGGGCCACGTTGGTACCTGATCGAGGGTTCCCCTCATTCATCTATTAAGGTTTCCATTGTTCGAATTTTTTTCGATCTCTTCTCCTGCCATTCCTTCCTAATTGTCTAAGCTTATTAACTCCACTCTATGGAATCCTCAAACACCTTATTGAGGTCATTTTTGCTAGCCTGCCCACCAGTTATATTCCTCGCCTTTGGGTGGCGATGTCACTTAGCATTCACTCTCTCTGTACATGTCTTTGTCCTGTTTTCCTTCTCTTACCCCAATCAGTCATGGCAGATGGCCACCCCTCCCTCAGCCTGGTTCTACTGGAGGTTTCTTCCTGTTAAAAGTGAGTTTTTCCTTCCACCCACTGCCAAAGTGCATGCTAATAGGGGGTCATACGATTGTTGGGTTTCTCCCCTAGATATTATAATAGGGTCTTGATTATTGTTGTGATTTGGCACTGGACAAATAAATTGAATTCAGCACTGAATTATTAACGCAGAGGTCTTTGACCTTCGTACCGCACAGTTATTACTGCTCTAGGGGATGCCTTCTTTGGTGATCTGCCAGGCCCGGGAGCCGCCACCGGTCTCCTTTGAGAAGTTCCCCAAACCCCCCGCTCAATTTATGTCCAAGCCATTCACCTTTATCTACTACAATGCTGTCAAACCTAAAATGAGGTGGGCCCATCGAGTGAATATTAATTTAAAATGAGGCTTCAAAGTGACGACATCTGATTTTTGTTAGACACCTGTTTCCATGACTCCTCTCTTCTTGTGTCCTTTCCTTGGCTCCTCTGCTCACATCTCTGGTGGGTAGGGATAGGTATCGTTTAGGTTTTATCCGATACCGGTGCCAAACCGGTACTTTTGAAACGATGCCGGTGCTTAAACGGTGCTCGAACCGGTGCTTAAAGAATGGGGAACACAACCTTTGTCCAAAAACCTCTCATGTTTAGCTGGTTTTTTTGTTTTGTTTTTTTTGTAAAAAGATAACAATGCTTCTGAGTTTGCATCTTTTGCTGTGAAGTACAGCCAGACTTTTGACCGCTTTGCCTTGGGCATTTTTAATCTGTAGCTCTGCTCTAAAAGAACGAACGTATCTGGGCCCACCTGCTATCCTTGGGAAGGTAAAATGATTGTCTAGAATCCAAAATGTATGACATCTCAGGGGGGGAAAAAGCACCAAAATAAAGCACCGAAATGTGCGTTGTTTTTCAGTCTGGTTACTACCCATCCCTACTGGTGGGAGGGGCTAACATGTGAGGAGAGCAGTGGAGGATATAAAAAGGGAGAAATGAGAAAGGGGCACAGACTGAAAAGCCTGATGACCTTAGGCAGGTCTGTGGGACAGACAAATGATACAGTAAATGTATCATGTTTGAACTCAGTGAGTGAGATGAAGACTGATGGTCGGGATGGAGTCCATACACAGGAGCCTGACCCTGAAATGCGCTGTATGAAAGGTGAAATAATGCTGAGGACAGGCGAAAGATGCAGAGGCAGGTGGGGAAGTGAAAAAGGGAGCCTTTAGTGGCCAAAAGACAAAAGTCCAACATCAGGAAACACAAAGTCCATCAAACAGAAATCCAAACCAGGCACAGGAAAAGAGGACAGTATATACACTCTTCTCTCTCCTGAAGTTCACAATGAGCACTTTGGTTTTGCTGGTATTAGAAGCAGGTTATTGTTAGCACATCACACAACTAGTTGCTTTACCTCTTCCCTGTAGTCAGACTTATTGCTGTCACTGAGGAATGAGAGGAATGAGCTCAGCACACAGCTCTGTGGAGTGCCAGTGTTGAGAGTGATGAGAGGAGTTATGGCATGACCTAACATGCTGGGGTCTGTTGGTCAGAAAGTCCATGATCCAGTTACAGATGGTGTTAAAGTGAATTGTTAAATGTTGATAATTGTCATTGTCATTGTTTCAAACTCTGTGATCAAGGCATTCCTTTGTCCCCCTCCCTAGCCTCTCTAGGTTCTGGGGGGGGGGGGGGGGGGGCTGTAGTGTTTTATCACAAGCACATCCCTTGTGAAGGTTTGTTTGATGTTTGGAAAGCTTCCTGCCCTTTTTATGGATTTGAGCCATATATTGGGTGTGGGGGAGATTACCCCCTTTATGACCAAGGATGTTTCTAGAAGCAGTTGTGATCAGGAGGTCACACAAATGCACCCCCATCACACACACACACACACACACACACACACACACACACACACACACACACACACACACACACACACACACACAGTGCCTTGTCTTTGTAACCAAGGGGGGTTTTATGAGGGGAGGTGCTTGTGTGAACTATTGTGTAAACTACTATTGTAACTGTTTTTCCAATAAAAGGCAGCGAGAGGAGGCCGGAGTCGGGGTCATTTTGTGGTAGGATTCGAAGTGCATTCCTGAGATACCGACGAGGCCTCCCTTGCGCAAGTAAATCGATCGACCGCTGTTGCCTTGCTTTTTTGTCCTTCACGGGAATAAGTCCCGGGGTCAGCGGGGTCTAAGTTTAGACCCGACAGATGGAGTTGCTAATTCTAAGGTCCACAAGTTTTGTGATCAGCTTGGAGGGAAATGCTGTACTGAAAGCTGAGCTGAAGTCAACAAACAGCATTCTTGGATAAGTGTTCTTGTTGTCCAGGTGTGAGTACACAGTGAAAAGCTGTGGATACAGCATCCTCTATACTCCTGTAGCTTCACTAGGCAAATTGATAAGGATAGAGTGTGGGGGGGCGAGCATTTCTTTAGGTGTGCCAGGACCAGCCGTTCAAAGCACTCTGGCCCTGACGGCATTCTAGGACGTGTGCTTCGAGCATGTGCTGAGCAGCTTGCAGGGGTCTTCAGAGACACAGACTAAAACACAGGGGTAGAAGACACAAGGGGAATCTACAGGGAGTGCAGAATTATTAGGCAAATGAGTATTTTGTCCACATCATCCTCTTCATGCATGTTGTCTTACTCCAAGCTGTATAGGCTCAAAAGCCGCCTACCAATTAAGCATATTAGGTGATGTGCATCTCTGTAATGAGAAGGGGTGTGGTCTAATGACATCAACACCCTATATCAGGTGTGCATAATTATTAGGCAACCTCCTTTCCTTTGGCAAAATGGGTCAAAAGAAGGACTTGACAGGCTCAGAAAAGTCAAAAATAGTGAGATATCTTGCAGAGGGATGCAGCAGTCTTAAAATTGCAAAGCTTCTGAAGCGTGATCATCGAACAATCAAGCGTTTCATTCAAAATAGTCAACAGGGTCGCAAGAAGCGTGTGGAAAAACCAAGGCGCAAAATAACTGCCCATGAACTGAGAAAAGTCAAGCGTGCAGCTGCCAAGATGCCACTTGCCACCAGTTTGGCCATATTTCAGAGCTGCAACATCACTGGAGTGCCCAAAAGCACAAGGTGTGCAATACTCAGAGACATGGCCAAGGTAAGAAAGGCTGAAAGACGACCACCACTGAACAAGACACACAAGCTGAAACGTCAAGACTGGGCCAAGAAATATCTCAAGACTGATTTTTTCTAAGGTTTTATGGACTGATGAAATGAGAGTGAGTCTTGATGGGCCAGATGGATGGGCCCGTGGCTGGATTGGTAAAGGGCAGAGAGCTCCAGTCCGACTCAGACGCCAGCAAGGTGGAGGTGGAGTACTGGTTTGGGCTGGTATCATCAAAGGTGAGCTTGTGGGGCCTTTTCGGGTTGAGGATGGCATCAAGCTCAACTCCCAGTCCTACTGCCAGTTTCTGGAAGACACCTTCTTCAAGCAGTGGTACAGGAAGAAGTCTGCATCCTTCAAGAAAAACATGATTTTCATGCAGGACAATGCTCCATCACACGCGTCCAAGTACTCCACAGCATGGCTGGCAAGAAAGGGTTTAAAAGAAGAAAAACTAATGACATGACCTCCTTGTTCACCTGATCTGAACCCCATTGAGAACCTGTGGTCCATCATCAAATGTGAGATTTACAAGGAGGGAAAACAGTACACCTCTCTGAACAGTGTCTGGGAGGCTGTGGTTGCTGCTGCACGCAATGTTGATGGTGAACAGATCAAAACACTGACAGAATCCATGGATGGCAGGCTTTTGAGTGTCCTTGCAAAGAAAGGTGGCTATATTGGTCGCTGATTTGTTTTTGTTTTGTTTTTGAATGTCAGAAATGTATATTTGTGAATGTGGAGATGTTATATTGGTTTCACTGGTAAAAATAAATAATTGAAATGGGTATATATTTGTTTTTTGTTAAGTTGCCTAATAATTATGCACAGTAATAGTCACCTGCACACACAGATATCCCCCTAAAATAGCTCAAACTAAAAACAAACTAAAAACTACTTCCAAAAACATTCAGCTTTGATATTAATGTGTTTTTTGGGTTCATTGAGAACATGGTTGTTGTTCAATAATAAAATTATTCCTCAAAAATACAACTTGCCTAATAATTCTGCACTCCCTGTAATAAACAAATGAACTTAGATGACCTAATGAACTTAAATATAAACATCAACATCCATATAAACTACAACTTAAAACGCTGGGTCAACAGACCCAGGAACATGACAGAGCCCACCCCCCTGGTGAATTCCAGACACCCTAAACCATGAAAAGAGAAAGAACACCAAGAAAATAAACATGAAACAAAATCAAAACAACCCATGCACAGCGGGCGGTGGGGGTCAAGGACAGAGGGATTGAAACTAAACAACCAAATAAACAATCTAGAACACTCAGTCCAAACACAAGTGCATAAGAGTCCAAGAACATGGTCTTTTGCCTGCTGTTAATTCTTCAAGTCCACGGTGTTGCTCTGTCTGTCTTCTGTCTTCTGTACTCATGTAGGAGGTTGAGCCAAGTCCATGGGCACCTGTATTAACACACTAAGACATTTATTTAATATAATTTTCATAATTAGTAACACTGTCATTCTCTGATTCTTCTATCTAAATTTTAAGGCATCTCTCTCTCCCTCGTTCCACACACATCAGGCAATTTCCTCCAAACTGCATGCAGTTTCACTTTCTGTCCCAGGCACACACACACAACGGTTTTCACACTCACAGACTCTTCACTTCACTGCATTTCATCAGTTTCTACAGCCTAATCAAACTCTTGTTCTATGTTCACACTCTATATACTGTACCCTCTGTAATTCTACTCACTTTTAATATAAAAGAATGCACCCTCAGCCACACACACAAACTGAACAGCTTCACACAAGTAGATAGTAAGGTCTTTACACTTGCAAGCATTAACAAAAAGAAATCCTTCACATCAAAGTCCTCAGTGTTGTTAGCAGACTTCCTTTGACACAATCTGCAGCACAATTAACACAGTTTTTCAACAGACGTCACAATTCTTTTAGCTCAGCTCTGTAGCACAGTTCACACAATACTTTCAGCACCATTTTAGCCCAATTCACGCAGGTCTTTAGTAGCTGTTCTCACACACATCACACCATTCTCTGTCACATTTTCAAAACAAATCTACTTCTGACCATACACCCAAGGGACAAGTTTACACTTAACTATATATTCACATGTTTTTGCGCATAACAAAGGACACCAAAGGCCAAGACACATTATTCAAACGCTTTCTGCGTATCTCAAATCCTCAAAAGCCATTACAGTCTGTTACATCATCATTCACTGGTACCAGTCGTCCCTACACAATTTCAACAACTTTAAAAGCCTATTTGCCCGCAAGTCCAACCTTCTGCTGACCAATTAACCCGTATCTGGCCCGGACAGGGGTCCGATTTCTAAGCCCTGTATTAATTTAAAAGCATTTCCCCCACCCAAAGCTTTACCCGAAGCTTTACTTTACCGGCGTCTCTCGCCTGAAGCTTTACCCGAACTTCACGTGACGGTTTCATACCCGAAGCCCGGCTTCTGTCAACCAAAAAGTGCAAGCTTCGTCCCGGACGAAGAAGTGGTCCTTGACCACTGATTATTAATGTGGCCCGGTCATGGGGAATGAGACAGGACACAGGAAATACTCTTTTGTGGGCTTTTTTATTCTCCGACTGTACTCGGAGGAGCACAGTTTTAATTCTGTAGTTTTGAGTGAAACGGCAAAATTTAACTATTCCACTGGCTCAGCCTAAAACTGTCTTTCAGGGTCTGAGAGAACAGTAACTATCATGTGTACACATGAAATTTAAACAGTATAGACAACAGTAGTGACCTGTCAAGAAACAAATACAAAAAAAGAGAAAACAAAACAAATAAACACATTGTTTACATCCCACAATTTCACAGTTAAACTGGTAATAAAGTACACTGTAAACTGTCTTTTAAACATATACATTTCTAAGGGAGAATGTCATGAACTGACTTTGGTTTCTCCACACAGCCACTGCTAGGACAAGTACACACGCAGGAATCACACAGCAAGTGATCTCCCCTCTGAATCAAACAGAAATATACAGAGTTATGCAAAATGAATAACAGTATAAACTTAACAACTTTGAACTCTGTTATGACACTGTCACTACTCACGCCAACCCGCTCTTCAGTCAGTCCCTCTCACAGCACGTGACCATTAAACATACACCCGTCGCGCGTTAAGAACTCTACAGAAATGGTCACAAACATGGAGTCATCGCTAAAGAAACTTAGCTAATTACAGTCTACTACAACACTGGTGACAATATTTTGCAGTATGCTACACTTTTTAAGCACATTTACCTCTTGTGTAGCTAGCCACAGAGTCGTTTGCAGCCTCTGACTCTCCAGTGCTCCCGCTCACAGCGCTCAGTGTGTGACGCAAACTTGAGTGCATGCGTGCTCCGGCTTACAGCGGCTCTTAAAGGGACAGTATACCCCCAAAACGCGAGGTCTAGTCATCACCATGACAACTCTACAACAGACCTCTGGTAGACAGGCAACCAGCCATAAACACAAGCCCCTCTTTTTAAACCCTTTCCATGCATAGTTTCAGTTCACTTGGCTACATTCTCCCCTGCTACGAGTCAACGTCCCCGGTGACCCCCCCGCTCATCCACCATTCCTCTGAGTTTGGTAGTGTAGAGAACCATACCGGCTAACACCTGGGAGAGTACATCTGGACTGAAAGATACTGCATTGCATGCTGATCTAGGTAGATTAAATGGGTTTGTGTGGACCCCTGCAGTCTCTCTCCTACTCCTGCGTGTAGCAGGTGTGGGCGGACCTGCCTCCGCTTTCTCTTTTTTTCCTTTCCTTTCCAGATTTTGCCACCGGTTCTTCACTGGGGAACCCAATGCTTCCTGGTCCAGGTGGAAGGTAAGCTTTTGGCTCCACCTCGAGGTCATCAGGGTCGTCGCCGCTCTCCTGCTCTAATAGATCCTCACCCTCCACCATATTTTCAGCTCCATTCTCCAACTGGTTATCAGGCCCGTCGACCGTTGGAACCAAGTTCTCAGGTCCCTGAGCCACTGGCAGCTCCATTGGGTACTGGACCTCCTCCATCAAGGCAAACTCTGGGTGCTCAACCTCAGTGTCAGACTCTTGGTGCTCATCTGCAGAACTGACTTCCTGGCCACGTAGCCTTGGCTTGGGTGCAGGTATAGACTCCACGCATGGCCTCAAGTTAGATCTGTGGACTCTTTTCACGAGCCCTCCTTCTAGTGGCATTACTGTTGTCCCTTGGATATCAACCACTTTATACACAGGGGCTGCCCAGGCATCTTGAATTTTATTCCTTCCTGGTGGTCGGTAACGGAGATACACGAACTGTCCGATGTCAACAGGTGGACAGAACACCTTTCCTTGCTGCTGAACCACTCTCTCTGCAGCCTTCCGTTCAGCAAATTCTCTGGCTCTGGCATGTGCATCCTGGAGACGCTCCTGGTGCACTGCTAACCAGTCCAGTTTGTCATCCTTCACTTCCTCCCGGCCCAACAATGCATCAACGGGTATATGTGGGTGGACCCCAAACAGCAGGTAATGGGGCGAATACCCTGTGGTCGAGTGCGGCGTGACATTGTAAGCATACACCAGCTCTGACAGATGCTCGGGCCAGCGCCGCTTCTTCTCAGGGGGAAGCGTACGCAAGAGGTTGTGCAAAGTCCTGTTGAACCTCTCACAATGTGGGTTACCCTGAGGGTGGTGGGGTGTTGTACGAGTTTTCTTTACTCCATACAGTTTGCATAGCTCGGCAATCACTGCGCTTTCAAAATTCCTGCCTTGGTCTGAGTGCAGGCGCTCTGGTACCCCATATTTCATGAACCACTCTTTCAGGATAATCTTAGCGGTGGTGTCTGCTTTTTGATCTCGTGTGGCAAATGCCTGACTGAACTTGGTGAATACGTCAGTTATTACAAGAACGTTTTCACGACCATCCGTAGCCCGCTCAAGGGTGGTGTAATCAACAGCAACAACTTCAAGTGGGCGGGTAGCTAAAAATGGAGCGTGGGGTGCCTGAACTTTGGGTTGAGGCATCTTTGTCAACACACACCTCTGACATTTCTTCACCCAGTGCTCAACATCTTCAAACATGCCCCCCCAGAAACATCTTTGTTTCAACAATCCCAGGGTGCGTTCGATTCCCTGGTGTCCCATGTGGTCATGCACACTCCTGAGCACTTTTTCCTTAAGACAGGCAGGTAGTAGCAGCTGATGGCACTGTCCAAGGTGAGCATCCTCAATCACACGGTATAGCAGTCCATCCTTTTCTCTGATCTGAGGCCACTGCTTCAGTAGAGAACGTACCGGTTTAGACAGACCCCCTCTCTCTCTGTAGGTAGGTCTCTTCTGTCTGCACCAAAACTCTCTCAAGACACCAATTGTTGGGTCTGACTCTTGAAAGTGATAGAGTTCTGCATTGGAATAACCAGGCATCGTTGGGGTGTTGCCCAGCACAGCCTCACTGACTGCTTCGTCATCTGGTTCGGAGGCCTGCAGCAGTCTGATCCTACAAGCCTGAACTCCAGTCATGACAAGATCTGAGCCTAGACTGGTACCGGCCCTTAGCACATTACATATGGCTATAGAGCCATCATATTCTGCATCCTCACTGTCAGGTTCTGCCGTGTCAACTGTTGGTTGCCGAGAGAGGGCATCAGCGGCAGTGTTGCAGCGGCCAGGGCGATACTTGACATCAAAGTCAAACACAGACAGCTGAGCTACCCACCTCTGTTGAATGGCTCCTAAATTAGCAGTGGGAAGGTGACACAGGGGATTGTTATCTGTTATGATTGTGAACTTGGACCCCAGCAGATAACTCCTAAACTTTTCTGTGACCGCCCACTTTAATGCTAGGAGTTTGAGCTTCATGCTGCTAAAGTTTTGATCATTCTTCTCAGCCCCTCTGAGCCTCCTACTAGCATAAGCTATGACTTTAATCCTTCCCCCCTGCTTCTGGGACAGAACAGCACCTAATCCAAGACTGCTAGCATCCGTCTCCAGCGTGAAAGGGAGACTGAAGTCAGCATAGCCTAGAACAGGGGCACTAGTCAACTTTTCCTTAAGCAACTCAAAAGCTTGTAAGCATTGTGGTGTCCAGGCTGAAGCAAAAAGCTGTTTAGCCCTGACAGGACTTATCTCCTTAACACAGACGTTCACTACATCATGGAGTGGCCCCGCAGTTTGGGAAAAGCCCTCAATGAATCTCCTATAGTAGCTGCAAAATCCTAAAAATGACCTTAGCTCTTTCACAGTACTAGGGATGGGCCATTTTGCCACAACACTTATCTTGTCAGGATCTGTGCTTATTCCCTGAGCCGACACTTCATGACCGAGAAACTTGACCTTGGGCTGGAGGAAATGGCACTTTTCAACCTTAACCTTCAGCCCCGTATCCCTCAGTCTTTTCAAAACAGTCTCCAGTCTCACAATGTGATCCTGGAATGTTGTTGAAAACACAAGCAGATCATCCAAGTAGATCAACGCAATCTGAAAGACCAAATCACTCATTGTGGCCTGCATAAGACGCTGAAAGGTCGCGGGGGCATTACATAGCCCAAAAGGCATCCTCAAGTATTCATACAGGCCAAATGGTGTGGTAAATGCTGTTTTGTCTCTGTCTTTCTCATGTACCGCTACCTGATGGTAGCCACTGGCAAGATCTATGGTTGAGAAGAACTCTGCACCACTCAAGGCATCCAGGCTCTCCTCAATGCGAGGGAGTGGAAACGCATCACGCCTGGTCTTTGCATTTAGTCTGCGGTAGTCTACACACAGTCTAAGACTCCCATCTGACTTGCGTACCAGAACAACTGGTGAAGCATAGGAACTCGAACTCTCCTGAATCACCCCCTTTCTCAACAGTTCAGAAATGTGCTCCCTGACCTCTTTGTACTGATTTGGTGGAATGCGCCTGTATGGCTGAGAAACAGGGACTTCATCTACAACAGGAATTTCATGCTTCACACGATCAGTGTACCCCAAATCCTCATCATGAAGTGCAAAAACATCCGCATACCTTTTCAAAAGAGTTCTGACCTCGACCCGTTGTTCTGGTGTGCCACCTATGTGTAATCTTCCCAATAAGTCCTGAACGCAGCTGTTGGCCCCCTGACAGTCCTTTTGGTTAAGAGTCACCTCCTCATGGTTGGCAGATATGCGCTCAAATTTCACCTCGCATGGGTCACCCTCAATGCAGCGGCCAGGACTAATGATGCCTAGTCTAGCCTTAGGTGGAAGCCAAACATCCTCTTGTGAGATGTTCATCACCTGTACTGGGAATACCAGGCTGTTAGTTGACACCAGAGTTGGGATCACCAGTAAGCCACCTGGGAGCTGAACATTCCCTGGCTCAACCAACGCACTACCAAACTGCTTGCCATGGCCCCTTGCATAGACAGTGGTCAGGGATGAGGCAGGCACCCGCACTTTGTGTTCTCTTGCAACACGGGCAGTAGACACCTTTTCCACCAGTTCAGCAGCTTGTACGCAGTGGCAGGCCTTCCTCCAGCTGGACTCCAGCTCTCCCCCTAGAGTGGTGTCAAACTCTGAGAGTACTAACTGTCTACATCGTTTTGCAATGTTCATCCCTATAATGCCATGAGGTGACGAATCCAACCATTTGGGACTGTCTCTTTCTGCTTTATCATCTTTGATTATAAGAAAACCACATTCTGGTATAGTGAGCCCCATAACCTGTACATCTAACTCTACATAGCCTAAATAGGGCAGCGGCAACTGGTTGGCTGCTGTGATTTTAAGCCACTTGGCAGTACAGTGCATATCTTCATCTTCTCCCTGGAGATGATTTCTGAAAAAGCTTTCTGTCAAAGTGCTTACATTACTTCCTGTGTCTAGCAGACATCTCAGGGATACACCACCTATCTGGATATCTACTTCAGGGCACTGACCTACAGCATGTTCTAGAAAATGTTCCTTGGTTAGAGCTTCCTTTGAGCCTTCTGACTTGCCTCGCATTGCCCGGCTCATGGCAATGGAGGGTTCCCGTTTCCCGTTAGTGGTGAACTGGGCATGGTTGCAGACTGGCTCGTAGATTGTCGGGGTGCATTACAGTGCCTGGCCATATGTCCCACCCCTTCACATCGGAGACAAATGGGCTGACCCTCTCTAGTGTACTTAGGCTTGGGCTTAGCTTTAACACCTCTACTGTCTTCGGAACTGGCAGTCTGTGTTGTGAGCTCCCTCACTGCATTAGTTAACTCCCCTATTGCCTTACCCTGTTGTGTGATTATTTTAACCATCTCTTGCAGGGCCATGGTAAAGTCTGTCTGTACATCACTTGTGGAGGTTGTCTTTTCACAGCTTTCATCTGGCCTGTCACTCACTATATTTCTATGTCTTGCTACATTAGTGCTGCGTGGACGATCTTCCATAGTCCACATGATTGCCTCCTCTCTGACATCAAAGAGACTACACTCAGGCTTCTCCCTAGTGAGCCTACGTAGTTCACGCCGGAGATTTGGGGCATGCACACCTTCAATGAACTGATCCCGAAGTGCCAGCTTGGGTGTTGGGTACTACATTAGGGGACTGTTGTATTGCAGCATTGAGCAACTGAGAGAGTGCATGTGAATAATCTCGTAGGTCTTCCCCATCTAGTTGGCGGCGTGCATAGAAAGCATGCAAGAGCTGTGGTGTGGTGCGCTTCTCTCTAAATGCCTCGCTCAAATATGAAAAGAGATCACTCGGTTGCTTCACCTGGCCTGCCATACGTAACTTGACTTCCTCTAGGGCAGACCCTTTCAGCTGTGAGAGGATAAAGTCTGTTTGATCCTCTCCACGCAGACCCCTAGTTCTTATTGCTCTTTCCACCTCTTCTATGAATTCATCAACAGTGTAAGCATCTTTTGCTGGTTCCCCACTAAAAGGTATTATCACCTTTTCTCTTGGAATGTACACAACAGATCTGGTTGGAACATTACCCATGTTAGCAATACTAGACATAACAGCATCATGTTTCCTACTCAGTTCGTTAATCTGTGTTTGCAGCTGCACCAATGGGTTACCTGCACTGTCAAACAAAGAGGCAGCTTGGCTGTCTTCAGTGGGGATAGCCCCGGCCCCTGAAGGACCTTCCCCCTCGTCCTCTTGTGACATACTGCAATGTCTCTGAGTCTTTACTGCAGCAAATTCCATTACAGTCACTTGTAGACGAGATTCAACAGTTCAAAATCTGTGTCAGGCGCCCTCCTCGTCCAACGGCTGAAGCAGGCTCCTGTTGTACCAACTGCCACTGCACAGGACCACCTCAGGATATCCACACTGCAGTTGCCGCCCTCTGGGAAGGACTGGGATCTTCTCAGCCACTACTGTTGTCTATAAAGCCCCACTCACTGTGTCTCTCTATACTGAAACTCAAAACTAAACTGAGAATCCCACTTCTGACACCAAACTATGTGGCCCGGTCATGGGGAATGAGACAGGACACAGGAAATACTCTTTTGTGGGCTTTTTTATTCTCCGACTGTACTCGGAGGAGCACAGTTTTAATTCTGTAGTTTTGAGTGAAACGGCAAAATTTAACTATTCCACTGGCTCAGCCTAAAACTGTCTTTCAGGGTCTGAGAGAACAGTAACTATCATGTGTACACATGAAATTTAAACAGTATAGACAACAGTAGTGACCTGTCAAGAAACAAATACAAAAAAAGAGAAAACAAAACAAATAAACACATTGTTTACATCCCACAATTTCACAGTTAAACTGGTAATAAAGTACACTGTAAACTGTCTTTTAAACATATACATTTCTAAGGGAGAATGTCATGAACTGACTTTGGTTTCTCCACACAGCCACTGCTAGGACAAGTACACACGCAGGAATCACACAGCAAGTGATCTCCCCTCTGAATCAAACAGAAATATACAGAGTTATGCAAAATGAATAACAGTATAAACTTAACAACTTTGAACTCTGTTATGACACTGTCACTACTCACGCCAACCCGCTCTTCAGTCAGTCCCTCTCACAGCACGTGACCATTAAACATACACCCGTCGCGCGTTAAGAACTCTACAGAAATGGTCACAAACATGGAGTCATCGCTAAAGAAACTTAGCTAATTACAGTCTACTACAACACTGGTGACAATATTTTGCAGTATGCTACACTTTTTAAGCACATTTACCTCTTGTGTAGCTAGCCACAGAGTCGTTTGCAGCCTCTGACTCTCCAGTGCTCCCGCTCACAGCGCTCAGTGTGTGACGCAAACTTGAGTGCATGCGTGCTCCGGCTTACAGCGGCTCTTAAAGGGACAGTATACCCCCAAAACGCGAGGTCTAGTCATCACCATGACAACTCTACAACAGACCTCTGGTAGACAGGCAACCAGCCATAAACACAAGCCCCTCTTTTTAAACCCTTTCCATGCATAGTTTCAGTTCACTTGGCTACATTAATGACAGTCTTAAGTGGTCGCAGTCATCAACCGGGCTCTCCTGTCGCCGCAGGTCCACGCCATGTGTCCGCAGCGGAGTGGAGATGCCAACCTCTGAACCCTTTGCACTCCTAGGGCATTACCAGCAGGATGCAAATGATATATGTACTTTATTTAGTTAATAGTTATTTTAGTTAATTAATTATTGTAAATTCATAAGAAACAACTGATTACGGCATGATATTAAATTATGAAATCAGACCTGCTTCTAGGATATCAGGCCTCTCAGTCCAGGTGGTCTTGAACTTTGGAAGAAGGATTGCAGCAGCAATCAGTTCAGGGTCTTCCATAATCCCACCAAAGCGCTTTTGGACACCATCCTGAATGGCTCTGATGAGTGGGAGACACAATTTGGTGGAGGTCTCCAGTCTGCTGAGTTTAGCATTTAGCTGGAAGATCACAGGAAGGAGCCACCCCATGTGCATATTGGTCTCAGACTGAAGGAGGTTTAAAGCCTTCACCACAGGCTTCATCACAGTGCAGTGCTCAGTCAGGAAAGCAATTTCAGCTGGACTCAGACTGTATGACATAAAGCAAAACAATTTTTAGTAAATTACATTCAGGCATAGATGTGGAATGTAGAACGAAGTATGGACATGCACTTTAAAAATTCAAAAAAAGGTTTGAAAAACAAATAACCCATATGGAAAAGATATATAAATCCTATAAAGTTTGTATCTGTCTTGTGTGAAACTTGTATGAAAAGAATACAAAGGGTGAAAACAGATATAAGATCCCTTGAAAAATTATATAAATGAAACTTGTATGTTTTGGATACTTACTAAAACAATATATGAAAGTAATGAGAAAGTGGCCACTTCCATGAGTAAATCATGAAAGCCTTATATGATTTACTCATGAAAGTGGCCACTTTCATGAGTAAATCATATAAGTTTTTACTATTTCTTTTGTGACGTAGCTCCAGCATTGTTTTCCACGTGTGTCATTTGTCATACTTTAGAAATAAGAAATAATACTCACATTTTCACTTTGAATTCTTCACAGACATTCCTGATAGCATCCTCCCCCTTCGCTTGTATGATCCGTATGATTCTCTCCAGAGCTATGTCTGTTGAGTTCCACCGAGTTTGATTTGGCCGGATGAGCTGGAACTTGCATTCACTTTCCACAGTTTCTGCTGCCATGTAGGACCAACCTGACTTATTCCAGATTGCTTGGCATTTCCCAAAGGCTGCTCGTGATAGCCGTTTGTATGCATCATTCATCTCTTCTGCCTTGGCAGCATCTGTTGTGGCGGCTAAATTTAATAGGTGGCATACACACCTTTGATGTGGTGGAAGCTGGTACTCAAGACCGCTATCTTGTTCCAGGATGGTGAGTGTGTCCAGGTAGTCTGCTTAGGTCTCTTCAGAAGAGTCTTGATCTGACTCTGACTCCGCTTCCTCAGACTGACTTTGTTCACCAAACACACTGAATGCTTTAATAAAGTTCGAGCCACTGTCTGTTGTCATTCTTACTACTTCCCCCCTTATTCTGTATTGACAATGAATGTCATCAAGCGCACCAGCTAGGACATCAAAGGTGTGGGACCCTTTCAACCTCTGGCAAGCAAGGAAGCAGATCTCCTCTCCAAGGTTTCCTCATCTATCCAATGAGCTGTGACTCCTATGAAACTTTGCTGGTGTGCTGTCCAACAATCTGTAGTGGTGACAACATGGCTGACTTTACTGAGGTGCAACATCAAAGTTTTTTTTCATCTGATTGGCAGCTCCCTCTATTCTGGTCCTGAGAGTTGGTCTGGAAATTACTTTGCATTGAGGATTCAGTGTCAACAAAAGTTCTTTAAAAGAAGGTTGTTCAACCACAGAAAATGGATGAAGACCTTCACAAATGAAATTAATCATGAGCTTGTCAACCTTTGCCTGTGATACTCGTCTGTTTGCACCCACTGCCATCACATCATTGACTTTTGCTTGCTTTCTTGGGGATTTGGTTGCTCCAGGGCTTGCTTCCACGTCGCTATAAAGTCTCTGAAGGCCTTCAGCTTGGATGGATGTTTTCTCTGTTAACAACATTTTTTTAAAATCAGTATGTAAATCAATTTTGTTTTCATTAAACACACACAAAATATTTTCTACGTTCCTAATAAGACATCAATACATTAGATAGCTACCGCTGGTAAATTATACCATTATACCTCGTGGGTTTTTTTGTTTTGTTTTGTTTTGTTTTTTTTATTGGACAATAACAGGCTAGTTAACGGGAGGTTGCAAGTGCTAATTAACAAGTAACAGAAGTCAGCTTTCTTTGACTAATCTAAGGCAAGTGAGTGCTCTGTTTTTCTTTTGCCTGCAGTGTGAACATATGTGGGTTAAGTAAGAAAGTAGCCGCTTCTGTCTTTAATTTAACTATTTTTTTTAAACAAATTATAATTATTATCATTAACAAACAGGAAAAACGTAGGTAAACACATTTTTTTTTTGGCAATTTACCAACCCAGTAAAAAAAAGATGTAAGTTGTGTGGACAACAACGTGCCCGATTACAGCAAGTTGTTAGTACAAACCAACTTTAGCAGTGTTCTTCACAGATGTCTTAACTTAATGTGATTAACTTGAGCACAGCCTTTTTGCTACCATAACAGTACAAGTTTTATTTAACTTGCCTCTACATGCTTGCGCAGGTTTGATGTGGAATGTTTAAAAGCTGCTAACTCGGTCTCTCTGGGCAAACACAGCTTACACTGCATAATAAAGCTGTTGCCTTTCTTGCACTTGAAGCCGAAATGGTCCCTTAAATACGGCCAGGGGTTCACATTGGTTTCTTCGAATTCAGGGTCAGCAGAAATCGACGGGGTTTCTTTTTTCACTGGATCCGTAACACCGATGTCAGACTCCATCTTTATCGTGACCTTAGCGCCAATTTGTTCTATTACCCATCATTCCCTGCAGTATTTCCGAAGCGCAATTTTTTTTGTGTGTGTGTGTTTTGTTTTTTTTTTAATTTAGTCAGTAACGGGTGTGATTGAAAACGTAGCGAACTACAATACTTTAAAAAATATATATAATTAAGTAAAAGTAAAATTACAGACTTGAAAAATGACTTTAAAAAGTACAAATACACAAAGAAACTACTCAATTACAGTAACGCAAGTAAATGTAATTCATTACTTTCCACCTCTGTATGAGAGCCATGTAATGTCCATGTGTGCATGCTGACTGTGCTGCTCTGACCCCTCCTCCTTTCAGGGTGGAGCCTGCTGGAGTCCGATGGTTGAGACCAGGTCTGAGGAAGTGTAAGTGTGTTTTTAATGGGATTCATGAAAACAAAGCAGCACACATTCAACCATCTTCATCATGTCAGGAGTCATCATCAAAGTGTCAATCAATGAACAGATGATGGATCAATAACTGCAGCTGGATTGTGTTTGTTCTCTCCATCAGATTCCTGTCAACTCACAATCGACACAAACACAGTGAACACAAACCTCCAACTGTCTGACAACAACAGGAAGGTGACACATGTGGAGGAGGTTCAGTCATATCCTGATCATCCAGACAGATTTGATGTTTGGCCTCAGCTGCTGTTTAGAAATGGTCTGACTGGTCGCTGTTACTGGGAGGTCGAGTGGAGAGGAAGAGTTTATATATCTCTGAGTTACAGAAGAATCAGAAGGAAGAGAAACAGTTATGACTGTTTGTTTGGACACAATTATCAGTCCTGGAGTCTGCTCTGTTTTGATGATGGTCCTCGTTCTGTCTATCATAACAAGATAAAAACATCCATCTCCTCCTCCTCCTCCTCCTCTGTCTCTAACAGAGTAGCAGTGTATGTGGACTGTCCTGCTGGCACTCTGTCCTTCTACACAGTCTCCTCTGACACTCTGATCCACCTCCACACCTTCAACACCACATTCACTCAAACTCTTTATCCTGGGTTTACTATCTGGTTTCCTGGTTCATCAGTGTGTCTGTGCTGAATTGAGTGTAAAGAGTGTCTCCTGTTAGAGAAACACTCTGAACACGCTTGAACAGATATTTCAGTCTGTACATGTCTGTCTCTTTCACTCAGAAACACATTTTCTGAATCATGGATTCAATCAATGATTTAGATTGTTTTTATATTGTGGTTTATGTATATTTGTTATTGTGTTGCTGACATATTGTGTGTTTTACATTGTTGTGCTTGAGAGATACCATCGACCGGAATCAAACGTTGTATATTTTTTGCGCATTTACTTGGCCAATAAATGTGATTCTGATTCTACTGCAAGCAGTGGCATTTCTTATCCATGTGATAAGATCTCACAAACATTCAAACCAAAACAGCAGGTGTACAGGATGGTACATATGTCAGTTACCTCATACTGTGGATGAAATAGCTCAAGCAAAATATGTAATTCTGAAAGCGACACAATGGCCAGCCTTTGCAAAGGAACTTAGTCCTCCAAGTAAACAAAGTGGTGCCCACAAACAGCCCTTTGATTAAACTCAGTCCAACCTTCGAGGGTAAGCTCATTTGTGTTGGAGGCAGAGTGAAACATTCTTACATGTTGTCATGAAATTAATATATATTTTAAGGCTTATTTTGCTGATTATATTGTTTTAGGTATAAAAGAAGGCCAGCGTTGAGACAAGGGCTGTGTCCGAATTCAGGGGAAGGATGCTCATAAGGACACTACCTCCCTACGTCACAAAGTAGTGTCCTTAGACGGGCGGGTAGTCAGGAAGTGAGCGGCTTGGACAGCCCCCTTTTTTTCTCCATAGAAACTTTATTGAACAAACAATGAGTATCCAACATAACAGATGGGCTGTGGACAGCCTCCTAGCCTTCAACTCCGCCCTTACTTGTGTGTTTTTCCCGTTCTCTAGCGCCACAGCGCGAAAACTTTAAAATGGACCCAGAAATGTTGCTCCGTTGTTTGGACAATTTCATTTCAAGGAGCTAGAAAAACCTTATCGTCGTCGCCCGCACGTTTTGTACCTTAGGCTCATCAGAGACAATCATATCCAGGTAAAATAATTTCCTTTAATCTACACGCTTTTAGGAATTACTGAGCTAATTACACGGATAATTGAATTATTGCCAGCGTTGTGCCAAAAAAGTGTTCGCCTGCCAAAACTGATTTCCAATGTTTCCATGTGTAATATCTTCATGTATGTTGGTAAATAGACTTCGGTGAACATGGTTTACTAAGGGGTTTTATATATACAATAATTACCTGTTGTTCAAGTATCTTTATAACTCTGGTTATAATGTAGGTACAATTGATATATTTGTTGTGCTGTCTGCTGTCCTCTTGGCCAGATTACTCTTAAAAAATAAATTTCTAATGTCAATAAGATTTTTTTTGAACTGGATGAATAAAGGATATATAAAAGTCACTGCCAAAAACTGATTGCAGCTTTTACCTTGTTACAGGAATGTTGCTGGTGGCTCAGAGTGACTTGATATCATTAATGAGGGATACATTTGACATATGTTTCACGTATTATAGACCAACAAGTTATTCATGGCAGGTTAAATACGAGCAGTCAGTTTAGGGCAAAAACCGGAAATCAGTTTTTGGCAGACGATCATTTTTTGCCACAACATCGGTCATTCTCACACATGTACTGTATCATATAAAATATATAAACTAAATATCTTTGAAACGTATAGAATCTAATCTTTTGTTTGTTTGTTTTTTTACATAGCACTTTATCAAACTGTTGTCTGCTCCAGAGTTACAAGTATTATACTCATAATATAGCATCCACCATCTCCTGCTTGCATATCTCTGTAAACATCTTAGTGGTGTGGCAGCCATGAGTGAGCCCTGCAAACCCTGTGGATGGACGATGCAGTGGACAGTGGGAGGAAGCATCCTAAAGCTCTCTTTGCAGACCACCCTGTGTGATTCTCCACTCGCCCACCAGAAAAGACAAACCGCAGGTCTCAGTTGCAGCAGCTCATCCACGTCTGATCTTGCTCGGGCAGATTCAGCAACACTGCCAGAGACTTCCTGTAATCTATTACAGTTGTTAAAGAAACGGTCCAGGAACAGGTCACTCAGGTTAATCCTGTGTGAACAACTGTAAATGTTGTTTTTTCATCTTTACATACTGTGTATTTGAAATATTCTTGTTTAATTGTTATTGTTATTTACTTTATTGCTATCAAATAAATATCCATGTAATATTGTTCAAAGTTAGTGTTATGTTCATACATGTTAAAAATGCCTGTAAATCAAATTGAGTTCAGTGACAATTACTGTTTGTTTGAATCAATTTATTAATAACATAAAACCTTTAAACTAATGCAACACATATAACAATGTAACAAATATATTCAAATAAATAAATTTCTCAATACATAACTCATTTTGGAACTAATCTTTCTAGCAGTGAAAACAGTCTGTCCATCCTCTCCCTGCTCTCCTCTCCTCAGCCTCTCTTTGCTGCCTCATGTCCTCTCTGATGAGGTCTAGCAGCTCATCATCCCTGTCTCTTTTCCTCTTTCTCCCTGTCGTAGGTGGCTGAGCCGCTTCGTCATCGCTGTCGTTTTGGTCACCCACTGCTGCGCTTGGTCCTGGAGTGTCCTCAGGGAGAGAGGACATTAGGACAGAGGCTTAATGGAAGGCATCTGTCCTATCACCTCATCCATGAGGGCAAACCAGGGCCAAGTAGCAGCAGTGGGCTTTCCACTGACCCCCTCTCCTGAGCCTGGATACTTGCAATCCTAAAGGCAGAGGAAATCAAAAATGACAGCAGGCAAATAAAAACACCACAACAACTCTTAGTAATTGCACATTTATTAACTTGTGTTCTTAAGAATTATCTTCTTGATAACACACATACATACTTTGTATTCTTTAAAGTTATCTCATGTCTCCTGGCCTACAAGGGGGTGACTTTCCCCTGCAGGCCCATCCTCTCCAGAATTGTCCTGATCACACACAACAAATAAGAGAAGAAAGGAAACCATGGCAACTATGTTAATCCCTAAGCCCAAAGGTTTTCACAGCAGAACACCAGAGGAACACCGTCTGGACATCACAGGTTCTGTACAGCAGCGGTCCGTGAGTCGTTTGGTACCGGGCCACAGAGTTAAGGCTCCGGTGTGAAATTTATGGTTTTCAGGGGTTTTATCGTTAACTCGGTTTCCCTGGATCTTTCCCGTGTTGTAGTAAATATTTACATGTTACCATAGCGACCAGAGAGCATTAAGCGGCAGAGAGGAGGATGTTACTGTCAATATTGGCGCATTTTCAGGAGGACACTGCTAATAAAGTTACACAATTACACAGTACATTCACGTTTATTATTATATTTACAAAATACCACAGTTTTTGTCTTGGTCGGATCATTTTATGTGGTTGTATTTATCCGCGATACCTTAAAGGCTCCGTGTCTGACATAAACCGGTCTGTGGCGCAAAAAGGTTGGGGACCGCTGCTGTACAGCATGAGGGCTAATAGGACTGCACTCATATGAATACGATGTGTACATTGATTTATTCTTGTACATCCACGCCGTAGCGGCCCAATTCTTCACCCCAGTGAAGAGGTGATCGTTTTCTCCTCGTTTTAATAAATTAAGCCGTTTGGTCTTTGTTCCCCACAACATATCACCATTTCGAAAAAATCTAAATTAGCTGTATGTAAGCGGCATTACATGAAAAATCGCGGGACCCGCGATACAAGCTGGTTTACGGTTATTTTAAAGAAAAGAAACATGTCTATGCAGATGCCCAAAGCTTAACAACACGACCGCTATAACAATTTAACTTTTGTACAACCAGATTTTTATATACTTACATTTGAAAGTGTTTTCCTCTCCTGCTTCGACCACCATCGTTATCAGAAACAAATCTCCTCTATGACCCGCAATGAATCCTGGGATATAGTAGGACATGAAGGATACATCAGACCATCCTTAGAATTCAGGGCAAAGTAGGACGCATTTGTCGCCACATTTTGAGTGCTCTTTGAATTTGGACAGCCTTCGTCGCGTCACCGTGACGTCATTGCCTCCAAATATGGCATTGGCGCATCCTTCCCCTGAATTCGGACACAACTAACCCTCAAATTCGCGGAAAAGTAGGACACATTTGTCGTCACATTTTGAGTGCTCTTTGAATTCGGACAGTCCTCGTCGCGTCGCTGTGACGTCATTGCATCCAAATATGGCATTTTAAGCATCCTTCCCCTGAATTCGGACACAGCCTGTGTGTGACGTGTGTAACGTCAAGATGGAGTATATAAATATAACTAGGCTTCCTGTTTGTGTTTTAGACCTGAGGTTGTGTTTGAACAGCTGATTGTTCTGTAAATAGTTTGAAAAGATAAATGGCTGCAAATAACTTTGTTGTTTGCAAAACTTGTGCATAGGATTTTAAAATGGACAATTTATATTTGCATTTAAAGTTATGAAATATGATTCCTTAAACATGTTTGTGGTTGTTACAGTAAAAAATATAACTTTTTCTACTCTGATTTTGTTTTTTTTCTGATTTTAGATCAATTGTGTTAATACAGTATGTCTAAATGAAAACACAACTATAAATTCAGACATGTGAGGTTGTGCTGAAAAGAATGATACCAAACAAGGCAAAGTAAATAATTTTTGAAGGTAAAATGTGGAGGAAACACCAAAAGTAGTAAAAATGGCCAATTCTACCCTGGACCCCAGAGGGTTAAACGTTTTTTAAAGTAACGCAATAGTTACTTTTCAAGTAATTAATTACTTTTAGCATCTTGTAACTCAGTTACTAACTCAGTTACTTTTTTGAAGAAGTAACTAGTAACTATAATTAATTACTTTGTCAAAGTAACATGCCCAACACTGGTCACCCACAGACATCACCTCCTCTGTAAACCTGGCTGATCATCGTTTGTTCTTTGGGATAATTTTCATTCAGTCTAATCAATAATGTCACTGGACTGTAAAGAATGTGTGTGATCAGTTATTAACATCCTGTTATTTTATGGACATGTGTTTGTGTGAGACCTCAGTAATACTGGTCCTGTGTAACATCTGTGTCCACTCCACTCTGACAGCATGATGGAGGTCAGCTGTGGTTTTAAAGGGCAGCAGAAAGGTGTTTTTGTCCAGATGAGCCCAGAGAAGAAACACGAGTGTTCACAGACATCAGAAGCTCAGAGAGGTGAAACATGAGGTTGGAGTCCTCGTCAGCATTCAGAAGAGCTGCTGTGAAACCCTGAGTACTCATGACAGACTCTGATGGCACAAACACATCATGATTCAAACAGAAAGACAAACATGGAGCTCCTGATCCTCCTGCATGAGAACAAGCTGACATGAGCGCTGTGTCTGAGAGTGTCTCCCTGTCACAGTGACAATAACACAGCTGCTGCTCACAGTCATTAAACTGACCTGAGGTCAGCTGCTAGGACGTCTCTGTGCTCCTTACATATGAACCATGTGACCTCACATCAGTGCTGTGGATGACTGTAGTCATAGAAGAGTAGAGCTGTAGCAGGTGGTGTGAGGAGGAGGAGGAGGTGGTGTATTCTAGTTGCCGCAGTACTGAAACACTCCAGCAGAGGGCGCTGTTAAGTCCTTATTGTAACACAGTTACTGTGTGCAGTTATACTTCATACATAATCTGCACTTATTTCAATCATACATGCTGTCAGTAAATGGTTGATTCCAGATGACTTTTTTGGAGTAATGACACCAACACTGATCAGTAAACAGGTGTTTGTGTGTGAATAAAGATCAGCAGGTGAATTTATTAAAGTGTGAGTTCAGGTGAAATCAGACAGAAGTGTGTGTTAAAGAGTGTAACTGCCCACTGTGATGTCACATCCACAGTGTGTCATCAGTGTTTGTGGTCACAGTCTTTCTGTTTTAATGTTCAGGTTCTAGTTTAAAGTGCATCTCTCTCCCTCACACTTTACTGTTAAATGTTTGAATGTGTAAATGTGAGTGTGTGCCTGTGTAACAGCGCCCTCTAGTGGACGAGCTGGCCTCCTGTACTATGAGCTCTGCACACAGGAACGAGCTTAGAGCAGCTTTACATTAGGCATCATGCTGACACTATGTGAGAGCATGAGAGGAGGTTAAAGTTCACAGAGGAACGCTGACAGGCTTTAAGGGTCACATGATACCTCACTCCATGATGTCATATCCTTGTTTGGTTCAGAGTTTAGTGGAGCGGCTGAAGCATGAACAGGGTCTGTGTGGTCTGCAGTGGTGTGTGGGGAAGGTAAAGGTGAGGATGGATGGTGTTCACCTGAGCTTTAGAGGTTTGAGGGGTGTGGCTGATGGCTGATGAACAGGAAGTGTCACACACACAGAAAAAACTCTGATCCTGACGTTAAAAACACAAATCATCTCAAAGAGAAAGAAACAGGAAGCAGATGTTCTCTCCTTCCTGTTCTCCTCCATCGCCCCGACTTCCTCCCTCTGACATGAAGCTGTTTCTCCGTCTGTGAAGACAGCTGACTGTAGCACTCACACACAGACACCAGGTGGCAGCAGAGACCAGCCTCATCATCATCTTCATCACTGGGTCAGCGTCTGTTTTAAATGTGTCCTATAAATCAAACACTCAGCACAAAAACATTGTTATGTTTACATATTTCACCAGTTTCACCTTTGGCTGTGTGTCCCTGCTGGTAGCACGAGGTCATACCTGGACCCTACAGAGGTAACACAGATAGTCCGAGCCCCTTTATTTTATTTTATTTAGAGCAGAAACTATTCAAATGTCTGAATCTAGTTCCTAAGTAATCAGCTGCTACAGCATCAGCCATGATCACTAACTAATGCTGCAGATGTGACATCAGTCATGGCTGAAACATCACCTTTACACCAGGTTATACTGAGTCAGTGCCTCCCATATTGCCTCCACCCTGTTAACAGCTCACCACCCGCTCCATGCACTCACAGAGACACTGCTGCTGTTTTCAGGTGTGGGTGTGAAGCTGGGTTCATTTCAGGCGTGTGGGACGAACACAGAGTCCAGAAGCAGCAGCAGGAGGAGTCGTCGGGTCATGACTCCAGGACTTAATTTCTGATTTAGGCCTGTGTGCAGGTCCTTTGTGCTCTTTGACCTATAATAAAGTGGTGTTCCTATCTTTAATATGAATGTACCAGCAGGTTATGGGCTCAGCAGGGAGCCTGGAAGATGGCAGAGATGAGAAATACACTATAAATTATGGGAGATGGAGTTTCCAGGTCAGCTGCTTCTAGGTTTTCAAGGATGCCATTCTGAGAGAGGCCAATGATGGAGAAGAAGATGAAAATGAAGAAGCGTACTCTGAATCTTTCCCTCGTTATGAGAGAAGCAGAGGATGATGGAGGAAGGTGTTGGAGATACTGGGAGAGTATCATGCAGGTAAAGGTACGCCACCAGTGATTAGCCTCTACGCTGAGCTAACGTCTCTGCAGAAAGGCACCAAGGACAGCGTCACAGGTTATTATTGGTGCTGAAGGGTACAACAAGACTGGTACAAACATCAGCACAGAGCTTACTGTGTGAACATGATGATGGTGTCAGGCCTGCTGTGATAGTCACACATGGGTCACTGTAGAATAGAAGTATTCCTTATTGTCCCTCACTGGGGAAATCCGTGTGTTCCCAGTCAGGTGGAGCACAAGGATTCAAACAACTATTTACAACATAATGAAAATACTGCACAGTTATTACGTTATTAAAACCAGAGAAACTGTGCAAACACCAGCAGGATGTTTGATGTCTGCTGGGAGCAGTGATGGTTATAAAGACTAAGAGCTGCTACAGACACCATACTACATGCTTACTGGGAGAAAGGATGAAGGTGTTTGGATCAGAGTGCTGTGCGTACAAACAGGATGAGGAAAAAAGTGGATTTATATGGTCTATGATGAAAACAGCCCATCCTCTCTGCTCTGTCACACAGACCTGTGACGTTTGTTAGAACAGCTGGAGACAAACACAGACACATCTGGACACATGTGATGTTGAGACAAATGTGGAGACAAAGACTGACCAGGTGGATGATATTCAGAGAAGATACAGGCCTTCAAAATAAGAGCCCAGAGAGCAGGGCAGGGAGACAGTGTCAGAAGTCAAACCCTAACCCCACAGAGAGGATAATAAATATACTTTATACATGAAGACTGAGAAATTTTTACTTTTAACAAACACTTTGAAGAGGAGGAAATAACAGCACGTGCAGGCCTGCTTTATATGAAACATCTGTCTGTTTGACTTCACAGCTTCTTGAAAATTAATCAAATAAAAAAACCTCCAAATGCATAAAACGCAGGCGCGGGCCAATAATTTAAATATAATTAATATTGTAATCATGACTTCAGTTATTTCAGTGACCTGTGTTTGTAATCACGCTGCAGGCAGCCGTCGAGCTCATGCTGAGAAAGCTGCTCACACGTGGGTCCAAAGATGGACAGGACTCTGCAAATGTGTCCGATATGATCCACACGCATGAACATTTACAAACGTGATGTTTGTGAAGGTTTAAAGGACTCACACACGCGTGCTTCAATCCACATGAAGCAAACCGTTTCACACTGAGTAAATGATCATTTATAAACAGTTTGCTTTGCTCAGCTTCATTTTCTCTTTCTGTGACACATGTCTGAACTACACGTGTAGTTCAGGTCTGAGTCAGAGACGGAGCGACCCAGCAGAGCTTTATCCCCGTAGAGCAGGGGTAGGCAACTCCAGGCCTCGAGTGCCGGCGTCCTGGAGGTTTTAGATGTGTCCATGATCCATCACAGCTGATTTAAAGGGCTAAATGACTCCTCAGCATTTCCTGAAGTTCTCCAGAGGGCTGGTAATGAACTAATCATTTGATTTCTCCAAAAGTTGAATCTGTTCATCTGGACGTAGCGTTTTGTGGGAGAAACGTTTCATCACTCATCCAAGTGACTTCTTCAGTCTCAGCTGACTGCAGGTTTCCCCAAACCTTATAAACAGTACATTTGCATAATGACTGAAACCAGCCCACTGAAGGAACAATGGGCTGTGAGGTCAGTTCCTTAATCATAATTATGCAAATTCCCATGACCATTGACCAAACCCCACTGATCAAAGAACACTGATCAATGGCCATGAGTACCATTCACAGAGTGTTGGGGAATGGCTGCAATCACAGCATTGTAAGATGGCGAAAGATGTACCCTTAGGCCCCCTCCTCGATTCAGAGATGGTCTTTCCCTTTTCACGTAAATGGCCTCCTTGACTCCGCGCTCAAACCAGCGTTCCTCCCTGTACAGGATGTGTACATCCTCATCATTGAAAGAGTGTCCTCTGGCCTGTAGGTGTAAATAGACTGCAGAGTCCTGGCCTGATGAGGTAGCTCTTCTGTGTTGTGCCATCCGCTTCGCTAGAGGTTGTTTGGTTTCCCCGATGTATAAATCCTGGCAATCCTCCTGGCACTTAACAGCGTACACTATGTTACTCTGTTTGTGTCGGGGGACCCGATCCTTGGGGTGGACCAGTTTTTGGCGTAGCGTATTTTGGGGTTTAAAAGCCACAGAGACCCGGTGTTTAGAAAAAATGCGTCTCAACTGTTCCGATACTCCTGACACATATGGGATCACTACAGGTTTTCGCCTGGGCAGCGGTTGTCCTTCTCTCCTGGATCGGCTGGAGCTTTCTTTAGGTGCCTTCCCAGCTTTGACAAAAGTCCAGCTGGGATAACCACATTTACTCAGGGCCTTCTTGATGTGCTGTTCTTCTGCCTCCCTGGCCGCTGTGTCATTTGATTCAGGTGTGTTAACCCAGGGTGCGATCTAAAACCTGCAGGACACCGGCACTCGAGGCCTGGAGTTGCCTACCCCTGCCGTAGAGGGACACTAACATCTCACTCACAGCTGGGTCGGTCAGTCTCTTTGTCTGCAGCAGCTGCTGCTATGAACACTCTCTCTGTAAACTTCCCACTGTAGATGTTACTGTGACACCTCAGAGAGAGGGCGGTGATCCCACAACATTCATCCTGTGGCACACACAGGCTGTCTTATTAAAGGAAGGTTATGTCTGTAACATTTGAAATGTTCTCAATTTTAGTTTTTCACATAAAGGCCAACCTCCAGCTTACAGAAAACAGCAGGTTCACATCACCACACTCCCAGACAGCAAACATGCAGTGGGGGCGAGTGGGTTTATACGACGAAAGAAACAGCTTATCTGCTGTAACAGACTGACGAGTCTTTATGGAGCAACCTGAGGGATCTGAAGTCAGAGGAAAGACTGAATACGTCACCCTGCAGGTTTTAGATGTGTCCTTGATCCATCACAGCTGATTTAAATGGATAAATTACCTTCTCAACATGTCTTGAAGTTCTCCAGGGGCCTGGTAATGAACTACTCATGTGATTCAGGTGTGTTGACCCAGGGTGAGATCTAAAACCTGCAGGGACACCGGCCCTCGTGGACTGAGATTGGGGACCCCTGGTCTACGGGGTGCTGTGCTGTCAGCGTTACTCTTTTATTTTGATAGTCTACGGGGTGTTCTGCTGTCAGCGTTACTCTTTTATTTTGATAGTCTACGGGGTGCTGTGCTGTCAGCGTTACTCTTTTATTTTGATAGTCTACGGGGTGCTGTGCTGTCAGCGTTACTCTTTTATTTTGATAGTCTACGGGGTGCTCTGCTGTAGCGTTACTCTTTTATTTTTTTATAGTCTACGGGGTGCTCTGCTGTCAGCGTTACTCTTTTATTTTTTTGATAGTCTACGGGGTGCTGTGCTGTCAGCGTTACTCTTTTATTTTTTTATAGTCTAGGGGGTGCTGTGCTGTCAGCGTTACTCTTTTATTTTGATAGTCTACAGGCTGCTGTGCTGTCAGCGTTACTCTTTTATTTTGATAGTCTACGGGGTGCTGTGCTGTCAGCGTTACTCTTTTATTTTGATAGTCTATGGGGTGCTGTGCTGTCAGCGTTACTCTTTTATTTTGATAGTCTACGGGGTGCTCTGCTGTAGCGTTACTCTTTTATTTTTTTATAGTCTACGGGGTGCTCTGCTGTAGCGTTACTCTTTTATTTTTTGATAGTCTACGGGGTGCTCTGCTGTCAGCGTTACTCTTTTATTTTTTTATAGTCTAGGGGGTGCTGTGCTGTCAGCGTTACTCTTTTATTTTGATAGTCTACAGGCTGCTGTGCTGTCAGCGTTACTCTTTTATTTTGATAGTCTACGGGGTGCTGTGCTGTCAGCGTTACTCTTTTATTTTGATAGTCTTTGTCTCGTCTGTTAAGTTCAGTTTTACTTCCTGTGCCTTGTCAGTTAGATTTAGTTCAGCTGTGTTTCATCTCCTAATGACGCCGTGTGTGTTTCTGAGCCCTCTGTTCTTCATCATCGTGGCCTTCATCAGTGATGTCAGTGTTTCAGTCAGTGTTGTGTTTTTAATAAAGCTGCGTTTAGACTTACTGTCTGGATGCCATCACACTGAAGGATCTCCACAGACTGTAGTTCATGTTAAGAGCAGCACCTGTGGCCACACGCTTATTTTCCCACCACACGTTTTATTTGGCACAGACTTTCTACCTGATGCTCTTCCTAACACAGCCCTCCCATTTTACTGTTCTGGGATCAGCACGAGGAGGACTCGACATGTGCTGACTGTGGTCCGTTTAAATGTGACTTCATCAGATTTACTTTATTAGACTTCATATTTCAGCAGGAGGCTGGAGAGGATGAAGAGAGTGCAGCGTGACTACAGACCTGCATACTTCATAAATACAGCCTTCACTGGCTGCTCTATGAAGCTGTGACAAATATACAATAACTCCACTGTGGACAATTTCAACACAGTTATTGATTGATCGTTCTTCTGTCTTTGAGTATAGACGGCTGAATTTATGAGCTGCACCTAAAGGCACCACATATTTCCAAGTGTAGATGGCATAGCAGCTGGTTCAGAGTCAGCAGCATGTGTGTGGACTGTGGGGCCCACACTGCCCACAGTGACACAAACACGGACCTTCATGCTGTGTTAACAGTGTCACAGTAACACAGTAACTTCATAATATCTAAAATAATAAATGAGACGTGATAAACAAAGCTGCGTGAACTTCAGCCTGAACATTAAAGGATGCGTTATATGTTTTACTGTTAGTGTTTCTGACATGTTATAGCCAATATTATTACTATAACACCACTGCTGACAAATGGGCCCGTGCAGTCATTTTAGAAACATGCGGGATTTTACATCTGAGCTCAGATTTACTGAGAGTCTGCTGCACAAGTTCAGATGTGCATGATTCAGTGCTAGGACTGTTCAAAAGTGTTGTTTATCTGAAAATGATGGTGTTTTCTGTCCTCTGTGGGCAGACATCATGAACACGTCCATCCTCTCCATGTTTCTGGTGGGTGATGGCTGTTATAAAACCAGAATGATCCAGAGTTTATATTTATGATCCATGGCCTAGTGTCTGTATATAAAGCATTGCTCTGCTGGTGGGTCACCCACAGACATCACCTCCTCTGTAAACCTGGCTGATCATCGTTCGTTCTTTGGGATAATTTTCATTCAGTCTAATCAACAATGTCACTGGACTGTAAAGAATGTGTGTGATCAGTTATTAACGTCCTGTTATTTTATGGACACGTCTGTTTGTGTGACAGTGAGCTGCACACAGCCACCCGACCAGACACAATGTCAAGATCAAAGAGTGTGACTATCAGAGCATCAGTGAGCACAGAACATAAAGATTGTGCTAACAAAGTGACTTCCTGATAATGTGCTGCACTGCACACAGGAAACATCACTGATGCTACCTGAGATCACAATATTGCAAACACAACTGGAGCCTGGTGTCAGTAACAGTCAGAGAGTCAGTGTCAGTGTGGTGTTTCAGTCTCAGCTCCCACTCGTGTGTCTGTGGGTCCAGAGTGAAAGTGGCAGTGCTCACAGTGCTGGCAGTGATTGTATTTGTGTAGGTTTTTCTGAAGAAGGAAGCTTCTGTGAGGGTTACAGACGTGGTGGGGCTGCTGTCTCTGGGCAGAGCTGAGTTCATGTATGGCTGTTCTTTCAAAGAGAAAACAACATAAAGAATCTCATTTCATCCGCGCTGTGATCCAAAGCTATGAACTAAACTAAAGCCATGTGGAACAAAGACCTTGATACCTGCTAGCATGCTAAATCCCTACACAGACAAACACATGGAAATATGACAGGAAATGAAGTCAGCAGCTCCTGGTTTCAGCTGGGAAACGTCAAACACATGATGAACTCTCATGTTCTGAGGCTTCTTTAAGCCAGCAGACAGGATTAATCATGGTATTTATCTCAAACAGACCAATGAAACTGGGAGCAGCTTTCTTCAGACTCACACTCAGAGGGCAATGGTATATTCCTACCAGATAATCAGCTGCTCTGACCTGACTGTTATGATAATGCAGGGTTCTGATGGCAATCATCTTATGTCTTTAACAGAATCTCTTGGGTGGAGCTTCAGAGAGGGATGCAACAATGAAGATGATGGTGCATGGAGGGAACTGAGTGCTCACCTTCAACTGTGGGGAAGAGTGGAGTTGATAACAGAGTGAAGATTCAAAGAGGGAGAGTCCAGTGGCTGAAGAGCTCACAGAGCTGTGTGCATACTCCACCATTTATTTATTGATGTCAACAGCGAGCATGACTTCTGATTGGTCAGGTTTAGGCAGAGCCCTGAGTGAAGCTTGATTAAACTCCTGCAGGAAATCTGAACCCGACACTGCAACCTCCCACGCCATTCAAGTCACCGTGTGTCCACCCAACGCATAGTTACGTTTGTCAGGAGGTGCACGTCAGGTCACGTGTAAGGTTACAGCGTAAGTTACTCAGATTACTCACAGAAGTCTAAATCGAGCTTCAGTCTGAGTCGAGTCAGCCGAGGTTGAGAACAGTGGATCCTCACATCGCTCATTCAGAGATTTCCTCAAGTGTTTGTGTGAATACAGAGAGACGCAGCTCTGCTTTATTCATAATTACTAGTCAATATGTCACAGTCTGGCGAGGGCAGACTGTATGAATTGACGAGAAGGACCCAAAATGCAGACTCCAAGAACATGGAAAACTTGAATGTTAACAAAAAGCAAGCCGTTTAATGAGGCTGGTAAAAAGTACAAACAAAAGGCAAGGCAAACTGAAGCAAAATTAACACAAACCAAAACTAGGAAATCTAAACAAACAATATGAGAAAACCTGGACATGTAACATAGAAACATGGTGTAAAGAACATGGTGTGAACAACAGACGACCTGACAATGACATACTGAAAACAGAGGACTTAAATACACAGGAGGTGATTAGGGGAAGTGGGAACACATGGAGGAACAGCTGACTGACATGAGCCTAATGACAGGACAAGGGAAGTGAAACTAAATGCAATGAACAAAGAACACACGACTCCTTCAAAATAAAACAGGAAACATGAGACAGACATGATAATACAAACTTGATAAGATAAGACACGCAGCATGAAACACAAAGGGTGAGGGAAACTTAAATACAGGGGAAGAAAACACAAGAAGTCTAATAACCAAATGAACTTTGCTAATCTAATGAACTTAAACATAAACAACATCCAAATCAACTAAAACTTAAAACGCTGGGTCAACAGACCCAGGAACATGACACAATACATTGTGCTATAAAATGATTGTAGATCAATCACATGTACGAGTGTCATGTGACCTGGGGTAGAAAGATATAGAAGTCCTCCCTGGCTGCCTCTACATCACAACTCAGAGGTTCAAAGGTCTTAATATCCAGCTTTATGTGATTAAATATGATCAGAGTGCTGAAACAGAACTTTTCTCTGTTTCCTAATAATAAAGCATTTTTATTGTTAATCAAAGATAAACAAGTCTTCAGTGAGAGGAGCAGGTCAGCAGGTTGGATCTAAGAGGTTCATGTTGAAGACTCCAGCAGAGACACTAGAGGAGGAACCTCAGTCCAACCTGTGAACCTGTCAGCTGATTGTGTGATTTTTGGCTTCATCTTCTCATTGTTGTCATGTTAGATGTTCATTCAGAAGGATTTGGATGACATCACACTCCCACTGGATGCCCAGCTGCTCTCCTGTTGCGGGATCAACACAGAACTCGGGGATAAGAGCATCTTTAGGCCTGGCTGTGCTCATCCTCCCTCCAACCTCTCCTCACCAAAGAGCAGAATAAACTCAGCATCAGCTCAGAGTAGCTTAGTTACATCAGTAGAGTTTAAGTCATCTGATTATTATTATTTGATTTTGCTAAACTGCTTTAATAAAGTTCCCTGTAATTAAAGTGTAAATTGTGGAGGTTGACTCTTTAAGCTTTAGTGAAACAGTGAAGGTAAAAGTCTGAGTATTATTCTTTATCAGTGCAAACAGCTCTTACAGGTTAGCCTAGCATCATAAAATCATGTTTCCTGCTGTCCAGCCTACTAAAACCGTCCCTCCATCTTCTTCCACTTATCTGTGAAGTTGTTACTCTATCAGTGAGTTACAGAAGAATCAGAAGGAAAGGATTCAGTAACGACTAAGCGTTTGGATTCAGGGATCAGTCCTGGAGTCTGGACTCTGATGATGCTCCTCAGTCTAACTTATTCAATGAAATCATCTGTGTCATTTTCTCCTGCTGTGAACTCAGGGATCCACTCAAAGCTCAAATCCAAACCACTGAAGAACCTCTGCTGGAAGGATTCAGCACTGATTTAAAAACAGTGACAGTTTATGAAATGAAGTCATCAAAATGAAGCAACTTGTTTCAGATATTTAGGATGATGAACATTTCTGCCCTTTACTGAGGCCACTTTGTCCATTTAATGAAAGTGTCATGAACAGTTAGCTGTGACATCATCAGTACAGAATAGTTATGGTGTAACCAAACTGATTATGATATTTCATTGACAGACTTTTAAGTCTGAAAGATGTCTTATTTTGTTGAATCCTGCTGTTGATATTTTCCTCCAATTAGGACTTTTCACTTGCAGAAATGGTCCTGTGTGATTTCCAGGCTGTGATATAAAAACTAGTTCCTAATGGCAGCGATTCACTCAGTAAACATGTGTTTCCTTCACCAACCTCACACACAGATCCAATAAGATCAGGAAGTGGGCAGTATAGTACAATATGTGTTATTTTGTACTGTGCTGCCCAAACTAAAGATCTGCTGAAGTGTTGGAAATGATTCAGATGTTTATTTTGGACGATACAGCAGAAGATCAGACATGAAAGTGGAGATAACACAGAAGACCTGCAGCAAAGGGTCAGAGGTCAGACTGGGCCACGTGATTCAACAAAGAGCCAATGATCATCAAGTAGTGACTAAAGCAGAGCCCTGACATTCTGACATTTATCACACAGTTAGAACAAATGTCTGCTGATGACTTCATCTCATGAAATGACTGATAGATGTCAATTCATTGATCAGCTGAGCTGCTGATCTTCATCGTGCACAGAAACATTCAGCTTGTTTCAATCAGTAAATAACTCCCACTACTCCCAGTTTGAACTGTTCCCACTCAAAATGCTGTCAGAACAATGATCATTGTAGAACTTCACAAACATCACGTGTTGTTTTCCACATGTAAGATCAGCAAACATACAGAAACTTCCTGTTGCCACACACGGCCTCTAAAATCTCTTCCACGCTTTCTGTCTGAAGTCCACTCTCTGTGTCGGATCCACAGGAAACAACAAGATCTTATTAACATGGTTTTCAATGCGTCTCCTTCCAAAAAGTCCAACCAATGAACAAATGTGTATATTTGTGGAGGCCGAACAAAAGCATGACACATTTGTCTGTTTCTATAAACTGGTGTCAAACACAAATATGAAGAGTTTCATTGACAGACTCCAAAATGCCCCCGCAGTGAATCACAGGGAAATCCTACAGTGTGCAGAGAATCTTAATGGCTCCAACATCAACACATCCACAATGTTGGATCCAGTTCTACCTCACAGAGTTACTAAGACACACCCTCTGCCAGCATTACAACAGCTCCACCTGCTTCACCTGCCTCCTCAGCCTCTGTACACCTGAAGAGAAAAGAAAGGCTCCAAAAGCTCAAATCTACAAAGGATTCATGAAGTTTCATCCAACAAGAACATGTTTGCCTTCCACAGTGTGCTGTTAGACACCACTGTACCTCTGCCATTTCAAAAAGAGCAGCTTGGGAACATTTTGGCTCCAAACACTTTGTGTTTAAGTTCCTAATCTTTGTTTTCTTTGTGAACAACATCTGGAGCTTTTTGACTCATAGAAACATCATTTTGTTCTTTAGATGACAGCAGATTGGGACTGAATAATCAATCACTATCAAACCAATAAAGATGCTGATTTTACAGGAACTTTGTTGGAGAAGCTGGAAAGACATGAAACTGGTGGAGATCCCAAACCAGTTGATAGTGCTGATTATTCCAAATAAAGCTGTTTTCCATTTGAGATGAAATGACTTTCTGTCCTGATATATAATAAAGATGTTGGTTGTTTTTGAGCCCCTGTATTAAAAGTAGATCCAGTTTAAAGTCAGCTTGAGTTTGATGTCTTTATGTCAAAGCTGCTCATGATGTTGAGCTGCTGATGGAATAAAAACAGTGAAAAATCTGCCTCAATATAAAAGCATGTAGTCCAGACTTAAATGTAGCCTATTGTTAGCTGAGGTCCACACACAGTGTTTGACAGTGTAAACTGTGTGAAAGGGCTGCTGGTGGAGCTCACTAGGATGAGCAGGTGACCATGTGCCACGAGGTGGAGAGCAGCTGGCCTGGCTTTGATTCTGACCACGCCCCCTTTCTCTCTCCCTCTGCTTTGCTGTCACTTATCTTCACTGCTCTGTCCAATAAAGCTGAAAAAGGCCCCAAATCAAAGAAATCTGCTGCAGCCTCTGAAATGTCTTCTGTTTCCTTCCCGACGGCTTTTTCACCGTCAGCCCATCAGACAGTCCAGCAGCATTTATGATGATGTCATGATGTTGAAGAGACTGCTATGGTGGCCTCCCATGACCCCCAGCCTCATCTACACTGAGATGCAGACATTTGAAAACATTCAGCAGACAACTGAATAATAGTCCAACACAACAGTCTGTGTACAGACACACACTGAGCTTTCATAGAGTCAAAGGAGTCAATCAAACACAGCTAGTTGAGTCATTTCTTGTGTGAGTCTAAAGTGAATCTAGTATTTGAAAGTCCACTTCCTGTATTTGTTGTTGAAGACTTCTTCAGCTTCTTCTCAAGGACATCAGCTGCTTGTTTGGCAGCAGAGGCAGTTAAGAAGCTTCCTGAAAAACACTGAACAGTGAGTTCACTGTGGCATATGACAAATTCAGCTTTCTATGTGCAAATGTGTCTGTGTCAACCTTTCAAATGCTGTTGAATCCAAAACATCAGCGGCTCCTTGGCTGCTCACTTCATGCACTTCTGTCTTTGTGACAGTCCAATGACATCACAGCTGTTTCCACCCCCAGTGTCTCAGGACTGGACACCTTTAAACATGTGGAGGATCAAACAGGCGTCCAGCTAAACATACATGAAACTATCAAAGCTGACAATCATTCCAATAACATCTAATGCTACATATATATAGACACAGGACTACAAGGAAATGGCTCTCAGCATCTGGCTGTGGGAACAAATGAGTCCCTGTTTGTCTTCAAATTGTGTGCATGTTTTAGACGTGTGTCACATGTAGAAACACAAAAATGACACAAAGATGTGTTTGACACAACTGTGCAGCTGTAAGTTGTTTCTAATGATTCATTGAAGCTCTTCTAACATTCTGGAGACAATCAGTACATGAATCTGTTCAACACCACAACAATTTGACTTCAATGTGAACGTTTGCCATTAAATAACCTTCTTCATCCAGCTGACAGCATCCTTCATTCTATGATATGAACAGTTCCTCCTGTTGATGACAAACCTCTGACATGATCTGCTTGAGGAGCTTTTTCATGTGAAGCTCTCTGAGCTCAGGGCTAAGTTGCTGTGTTTCATCTTTAAGAGCTGCTGCCTCCTCGCCGTTCTTCTTCTCCTAATGACACCATTTCTGCTTCAGATCTTTCACTGGGCCTAAAACAGATGAAGAGTAGATCTACTGCTGTTCACTGTTTGTGTCAATATGGAGAAATATGAAAGACAAACACAGCACATACAGAGAAATGTAGACAGAATGTGCAGCCAGTGCAGTAAATGGTCTAAATATCAGCTCTTTAGAAAATGATCCTGATGAACATGAAACTAACATCCAATGAGAAACACAGCTTCCTTGTTTCATGTCCAATAACAATAAATGAAGAGCTAATAAAGAGCTATTCTATTGTAAAATGCTGAGATGATTATTAGACAGAACCCAGCGGCTCACCAAAAGCCTGCATTGCAAATCTATATGAAAGTAATCTATGCTCATATATGGCAAAATCCTTTAAGTGTCACTGTGTTTTTCATCTGTGCTCTTGTTGGTTGGACAAGTTTGTAAATGACAAAGAGCTCAGTGGACTTTGCATCCATCAAATCCTGTTAGATGTTTGTTTTTCCTTCACAGCTTTGTGATGAAGGCTAAAGAACAGAGATATGAACTATTGCCAATATGAATCCTGATGCATGACGTGGGCACAGACCCACCAAAGCAACACTCAGCTCACCTCATTCCAGGCGCTTGTCTGCTGGAGACCATGAGCCTTGTTAGTCACACATTAGCACCGTGGTAGGAAACAGCCTCCATCATTTCATTAGATCTGAATTTGGACTGTTTCCCTCTGGATGAGAACCAAGTCTGTCAAATCTATTGATCCAACACAAACTATCAAACACATTGGCTCACAGTCAGATTGGCTTTGTATGGATGGTGTAACAGGGGCTGGGAAAGGATGCTGAAAGCTGAATATAATACAGAACAATAACAGGACATATAATCATGTAGAAACATGATCTTCAACAGGCACACTTCTATTATTCATGATCACAAAGAACTTGTGCAGCCCTGATATCAGCCCTAATATATGAGTGTGTTTGCCCAAAGACTGAAACAGCATCAACATGACAGCTGTAAGAAATCTTCTCTCAGCCTTGTTTGGCAGAAGATCCCTGCAACAAAGATTGTAGCTGAAAGATGACGTGTGTAAAGTTTGTCTTTGGGAGGGTTGAGGCTGTTTTTAGACCTTTGATAGTTTCAATCCAGTTCTGAAAGACAGAAATAAAAACAACATCATTAAGATCAGATCATGGAGCTGTTTCCTGCCTTGTTTCTAGCTTCACATTACAAGACTTTACTACAATAAAGATGCTAACATGTATCTGTAGCAACAACATCATTGAATCTAGAATAACTGGAGCCAAACCAGTGGCTCTGCTGGGATCACTGGTGAGCCAACACTTCCTTGTTGATGCAGATTTCAGGGCTTCCTGTTGCTCCTCCGTTATAACTGTTCTCTCTTCTCAACACATGATGACACAAAGGAATCAGCAGTGACGAAGATGATGCTGAAGCACACATTTCACACATATAACAGAGCAGTCCAGTTACACACACCTCTGCTTGACATTAGGCCTCAAACAAAGACACAAAACACTAACTTGACTCTAAATAGAAGAAACTGGCAGCTTTTTCTGTTCTGTGCTTCTTTATATTTGACACACATGCTTCTCTTTGTGCAAACACACATTGCACTATAAGGGTAACCTAGCACACAATGATTGGACAGCACAGTGATGATGCTGGGAGATCCTATACGAAGCAACACAGAAACACTGAGAACTTTAAACATTGATTATATTGAGATAAGCAGCCGACCCAGTCTAGATAAAGGCGAGCAGCTGGGACCGCTGCTGCACCAAAAACAGGTTTCAGTGTTTCCATGTGTGTGTGTGTGATGTCTTTACTTATACTGGTCAATAGACTTTAGTCAACACATGATTGAAAGGTGTTACACATGAAATAAAAACAGTGTTTCATCTTTATTCCTCTGAAGCAGCTGCATTATAACCAATCTGCTCCTTTGTGGCCTTTAAAACAGCTTAAATAACTGTTGTTATATTTGTTTCTGCTCCTCTTGGACAGACGACTCTTGAAAAGACATTTTTGAATTTCAATGTGACTTTAACTGGATAAATATGGGATATATAAACGTCTGCAACAAACTGATTCCAGCTTCTACCTCATGATAGGAATGTTTTTGTGGCTCATGGTCAAACAGGAGTTTTTATCTCCTGGCTCTGACTCTCACTGCGGCCCCGCTGCTGTGTCAACATGTGTTTGTGCTAAACAATGATGGAAAGTGTTATAAATGACTTGTTGGCCTCTGATCTGTCACAAACAGCTGAAACGTGTCTCTCATGAGTCACATGAAGGTTTCTGACAGAAAGGACAAAAAGTAGCTGCAGTCAGTTTGTGTCATTTTTATATTTATTCATCTGGGAGAAAAATCTGAGGGACATTAAAATGTGTTTTTCAACAGAGACAAGAACATAAATATAACGTCACAGGTAAATGAACATATTTCAAGTAAACAGCTGGACTGATCAGGTCCAAACACAGAGTGATAAACAAACAGCTGTCATATCTTTATATATAAGCTCTTTATAAATCCTGTTCACTGCAGTCTGTTTCCTAATAATGTCAAACTGTTAGAAACACAGAAACATCAGAATCGTCTTTGTTGACATAAACCTGTCTGGGATCCTTTGTTGTTCTTTTGATGCAGAGTTACATTATAAATATAAAGAGTTATTTCAGAGTCTCATCAGTTTTCCTGCATGTCTTTATTGAACACATCAGCAGGGCTGAAGCTCTCATGTTAAACACACACTGATCTATGGACACGTTCATGTGTTTCTAACAGCATCATAACCAGGCTGTTATCAGCTGCACTAACATGATGTCACACACACTGAATGTAACAGTGACATCATCACACAATCAGCTGTGATTGTTTCACTGTCATCAAACTAGTCAACAGGAAGTAGAATCAATAGAAACCAATCATTTACTGACAGCATGTCTGATGGAAATAAGTGCAGATTATGTATGAAGTATAACTGCACACAGTAACTGTGTTACAATAAGGACTTAACAGCGCCCTCTGCTGGAGTGTTTCAGTACTGCGTTAACTAGAATACACCACCTCCTCCTCCTCCTCACACCACCTGCTACAGCTCTACTCTTCTATGACTACAGTCATCCACAGCACTGATGTGAGGTCACATGGTTCATATGTAAGGAGCACAGAGACGTGCTAGCAGCTGACCTCAGGTCAGTTTAATGACTGTGAGCAGCAGCTGTGTTATTGTCACTGTGACAGGGAGACACTCTCAGACACAGCGCTCATGTCAGCTTGTTCTCATGCAGGAGGATCAGGAGCTCCATGTTTGTCTTCATGTTTGAATCATGATGTGTTTGTGCCATCAGAGTCTGTCATGAGTACTCAGGGTTTCACAGCAGCTCTTCTGGATGCTGACGAGGACTCCAACCTCATGTTTCACCTCTCTGAGCTTCTGATGTCTGTGAACACTCGTGTTTCTTCTCTGGGCTCATCTGGACAAAAACACCTTTCTGTGTTTGGCTCCAGCCTCATTCTGACTGACAGGAAGTGTGTTATCCATGAGCTTCTTTGTTTCCTGCTGTGTTTCCTGTCTGTGGACAAACACGAGTGTTTCAGCTGAGGACTTGGTTCCTTCCACCTGTCCATACAGGACATCACGCTGTCTTTTCTCTTTAAATGCAGCTCCAGGTCCTTCCACGTGCTGCTCTGTATTTGTGCAGTTTGTAGTGTGTCCTGGGAAGCGTAGCACACATGGTGTTCTTCTGGTGTTTCCTCCTTTCACTGAGTGTGAAACACTGACGCTGTGCTGTTGTTCACAGAGCTGATTCTAGCTGCAGCTGGACTCTGTCATCTAACTGAATGTGTTGGTGCTGATCACGGGGCTCTGAGGGGGGAGCAGCAGGAGGACTCTGGATGCTGACGTCAGTGTATCTGTGGAAGCTCACACAGCGTGTCTCTGTCATTCAATATTGTGCTATATATTGTATCTATGCAAAGATGAACAGACTGTGTATTCACTGGTCTCTGTGCTGCTGACTGCTTTGCTGCAGCTCTGATGTCATCATCACTCCCTCCTCCACCCTCAGCAGTCCCAGCATGCTGCTGTGGTGCACCCCACCCTCACTCTACACCTGAGCCATAGACCACACCCTCCACCTCAATATACACCACAGTTTTCTCTGCTATGGAAATGAGATCAGGAGGAAATCATTATTATTATTATTTAATAAATGCTCACATTAATGTGGGCTTATTTGTTTCATATTAGAAACATTAGTTGAGTGTTTTTAGTATAAAATGGTGAAAGTCCCTCTTTTTGCTCCTCCCCTCACCTGTGGATGGACGGTGCTGTTACCGTGGTGACAGCTGTGATGTGTTTCAGTCCTGCCTGGTTATCACTGCAGGAATCTTTCACATTTATTACAGGTAATAACTCTGATTTTTCTGTGTATTATGAACTAAATGTATCCTGATACACACAGAGATGGATGAGCAGAGGTCACATGATGAAAGAACAAACATGGAGTCTTTGATTTATTTAGATATTTATTGATGAATGCAAACAAACCCTGACACTGAACCATCGTCCAGCTTTCACAGAACAAACCTGATCACATGACCTGCTGACCCAAACAGTGAAAAGCTCCATGGCAACAACAACAAACAGCCTCACATATGTTAACAGAGGCTGTTAGAAGCACAGAGTCTTTACAGTCTTTCTCCTGTTTGTACACAGATCTCTGCACATCTTCATCACAGTTACTCACAGACCTCACGAACCAGATTGACAAGAAAACGCCCGACATACAAACAACCCTGACGAAAATTAAATCCTCTCTTAATGCGCTTTCTGAGCAGGTTGAGGAGATGGAGGCGCGAGTGAGCGCAAACGAAGACGACATTAAAGATGCACACAACCGTGTCGATAAAATGGAGAAATTGACAACGCAACTCAAAGACAAAATCGACGACTTGGAGAACCGCAGTAGAAGGTCCAACCTTAGGATACTGAACATCCCGGAGCAAGCAGAAGGCCGCGACGCTGTTGGATTTTTGGAGAAATTTATACCGCAAATCCTGGGGAATGATAACTTCACCTCACACATTACCCTTGAAAGAGCAAACCGTGTCGGGAAGAAGTCTGACAGACCACGGCCTCTTATCGCTAAGTTCCTGAACGTCAGAGACAAAGAAAAAGTCCTCCGACTGGCTAGAAGTAGGGGAGAGATGACATATGAGAATAAGAAAATATCTTTTTTTCCCGGATTACAGCGCAGACCTGCAACGCAGAAGAGACGAGTTCCGTGACGTGAAACAGAGGCTGCGAGAGAAGGAGATTGAATATGCTCTGATGTACCCAGCGCAACTTCGCATCAGGCACCAGGGATCTATCAAAATTTTCTCCACTCCTGCCGAAGCACAACGTTATCTGAAAGATCTTCCGAGTGAGTAGACTAAAGTGATCTAATGTGATTTCAACAAAGCAATTCGCTCCTATACTCTCAGATGAGAAGGCCTTCATTGTTAATCTTGGAGGTGGGGGCAAAATGAAGGGAAAAAAGACTATAATATCAAGCATTGACATAGAATCTCTCCATCCTTTATTCTTCAGACGAATTGGAGATACGATTTATGGTAATCCGGTATTTGATAACTAATAGAAATAATTGCTCATTAGTCAGTTAAAATAAAGTGTACGAATTCATAAAAGTACAGATTGTGTGTGCATTTATGATCATGATATCAACCCCCCACTGGATGAGTGTGATCACACTTTGATCAACCAGCATATTTGTCCTTATACAGCTATGCTCTATACATATCTGACTGTTAAATTCAGTACTTTGCTGTAAATATTTTACCAAGAGTGGCTAAAGTTTCAACCTTAGCAGCTGCCTGGGCCACCACTATTGTTTAGCTGAATTACCTACCTAATGTGGTTTTGTCACAGGGGTTTTATGAGGCAGGTTTTTACTTTAACGTTTTGGGGTTATGTATGGTCTCTTACCAAAAATCTTACTCACACTGACGCAACTGTTCAGACAGCTCCCTGGTCTAGGCTGTATTTTACTATTATACCCATGTACAGAGCTTCACCACATTGAAATTCAGAAAAGCAGGAAGGTGTTCAGAAATCCCCAGTGTTGAATACCATGACACTTATTTGTCCAAGATATTCATATAAAAAATTTAAATTATGGTTCATCTAACTTGTATATCTTGGAATATTAGAGGGATCAATTCACCCATTAAGAGGAAAAAAATGTTGACATACTTAAAGAGGCAGAGTGTAGATGTCGCTTTTATCCAGGAGAGTCACCTCACAGACGCTGAACATTTAAAATTACGAAGAGACTGGGTGGGCAATGTTTTTTACTCATCATATACTTCCAAAGCAAGAGGCGTTTCCCTGCTTATTAATAAACACCTGAACTTTCAACTAAACTCAGTCGAAAAGGACAAAAATGGCAGATTCTTACTTGTAGATTGTGAAATAAATAGAAATAAGATAATTTTGGTAAATATATATGGGCCTAACTACGACGACCCTTTATTGTTTAACAACTTAATAATGAAACTGGCTACAATTGAGGGCCAGTATATTGTGGGTGGAGACTTTAATTTGGTCCTAAATCCTTCTCTGGATCGGTCCTCACCCAAAACAACTTCACTATCCAAGGCAGCAATAGCACTGAACCAGGGTATGAAGGATATAGGCATAATTGATGTGTGGCGAAACCTTCATCCAGGCCAGAGGGACTTTTCTTTCTTTTCACCAGTACATAACACACACTCTAGAATTGATATGTTTCTTGTACCACAAAATATGACGGCAACAGTGGTAGATTGCTCCTACTTAGCAACTACTTTTTCAGACGATAATCCCATCAAACTCTCCTGGGCTATCAATATGTCGCAACCTGCAACCCACAGGTGGAGGTTTAAAAACTATATGCTAGGAGACTCTGACTTTATTTCATATATGAACATTAATATTGAAATATTCCTAGATGCCAACTCAAATTCCTCTTCACATGCCAATATCTGGGAAGGTCTCAAAGCCTATATGAGAGGTATGGTTATGTCATACAGTGCCAACAAGGCTAAAAAAATTAGAGAGAAGATAACTAAATTGGAGATTGACATTAAAAACCTGGAGCAGGAATATATTGCTACCAAAAAGGAAGAATACCTCAATATATTAACAAAAACAAGGTTGCAATATGATAATCTATGCACCAGCAGAGCGGAAGCAGCCATGGCCAGAACTAGATATCATTACTACGAATTTGGAAACAAAACAAGTAAACTACTGGCCTGGCAAATTAAGAAAGAAACATCTGACAAATTTATACGGACAATATTAACGGAAGATGATAAACTTCTTGATGAATCAGCACTTATAAATGCCGAGTTTAAACGGTTCTATGAAGATTTGTATAAGTCTGAGCAAGGGGTCGACAGTACTGCTGCAAAAAGATTTATAGATGGAATAACCCTTCCTAAATTATATGATGAGGACAAAGAACTGCTTGATGCAGATATATCTGAGATGGAGGTACTTCGAGCCCTCAAGTGTTTACAAAATAATAAGACTCCTGGACCTGATGGATTCCCAGTCGATTATTATAAGGCTTTCTCTAATAAATTATTGACACCACTTACAAATATGATTAAAGAAGCTTTAGAAAATAATAAATTACCAGATTCATTGGAAATTGCAACAATCACATTACTTCCAAAACCGGGCAAGGATAGACAGAGATGTGACTCTTACAGACCCCTTAGCCTCTTAAACGCAGATTATAAAATATTATCTAAAATAATTGCACTCAGATTGGAAGACATTATGCCTACGATAATAAATGCCGACCAAACAGGCTTCATTAAAAATAGGCACGGAGCAGATAATGTGCGTCGTTTGCTCCATATACTGAACACTGCTCAAAAAAATCAAGACCCACTGCTAATAATCTCAATGGACGCTAATAAAGCATTTGACAGGATTGAGCCAAACTTTCTATTTCAGGCAATGGAAGCTATGGGCTTTGGAGAGAAGTTTACCCGCTATGTTAGGACACTTTTTAATGCCCCCAGAGCCAATATCATAACAAATGATGTGCTCTCAGGCACTTTCTCTTTAACTAGAGGCTGTAGACAAGGTTGTCCAAGCTCCCCCTTGCTCTTCGCGATTGCAATCGAACCACTAGCAGTTGCTATTCGTACTAGTGCCTCCATATCAGGAATCAAATTTGGCACAAGTGAACATAAACTTTCTCTATACGCAGATGACCTCCTACTACTATATATAACGGACCCTCTTAAATCAATTCCCTCTTTAATGAAGTGTCTTAAAGAATACAGTGCAGCCTCAGGATATAAGATAAACTATACCAAAAGTGAGATTATGCCATTAAATATACAAGATAGCCATATTAGAGCTCTTACTGATCCATTACAGTGATGTAATAATGGTATTACGTATTTGGGTATACAAATTGTCAAATCCGAGGATCAAATATTCAAACTAAATAATATCAAACTGTTGGAGCAAACCAAACTTAATATTCAGAGATGGATGGATTTTCCATTGTCTCTTATAGGGAGAATTAATGTTATTAAAATGAACATTTTGCCTAAGTTCATTTATTTATTTCAATGTCTCCCTACAAATGTTCCTAAAAGTTTCTTCAAAGAGCTCAATAAACTTATAATTTCTTTCATATGGCAAAAGAAAAATCCAAGACTTAAACTCTCCTCTCTACAGGCCCCATATTCAAGGGGAGGACTTAATTTACCAAACTTTAGGAACTATTATCTTGCCTCTCAGTATCGATCAATCTGGATCTGGCTACATGCAGAGAGGAGTGAGGTTAGATGGGTCCCAATAGAACAACATGAGGTGAACCCCATACTATTAAAAGAAGTTCTATTTTTAGGTACAAAAAAATGTCTATCCAAGCTTACAAATAATTTGATAATATTAAACACCTTCTGCGCCTGGCAGGAATCCCACTCACTTCTGAAAATAAATATCTCTTTTCTTAGAAGGACACCCCTATGGGGCAATCCTGATCTTTCTAATCATATCGCTGACCCAATATTGCGGGGATGGAAGGACAGAAATATTCCAACTGTTGCTGACTTATATAATAATGATACATTTATTGACTTTCAACAACTAAAGGAAAAATTTAAACTCCCAGGACAAAGTTTCTTCAAATTCCTACAAATAAGAGATTGGGTCAAAGAGAAATCCAAAGGGTTATTCCCCGAGATACCAAAAGAAACTCCTCTTGAAACCCATCTCTGCACTAAACCACGGAAGTCAATAAAAGGAATAGCATCTTCTATATATGCTATTATCAATGAAAAGTTACCTGACTATAACAAAATATCTATAAAAAGAAAATGGGAGACAGACCTGGGCTATGTCTATGAAGAGGTAGAATGGCACCATTTATTGGAACAGGCACAGACCATGTTAATTTCTACAAAACACAGGCAAATGCAATTTAATATACTTCATAGGATATATTACACCCCTTACAGGTTACATAAAATTGATAATAATTATTCACCCAGATGCTTGAGATGTAAGGTGAGAGATGGTGATCTCCTGCACATGCTGTGGAATTGCCCAGTGATAGAAGCGCTTTGGAGACAGCCCATTGAAATAATCTCAAGGGTAATGGGGATCCAAATTGAATTGGACCCAAAACTATGGATTCTAGGTGACACAGGTTCTATCAATGTAAATTACCATAAGAAATATTTTATTTTACTTGCGAGTACAGCAGTGAAAAAATGTATTCTGCTACAATGGAAATCTGAAAATTCCCCAACATTGAGACACTGGATTAATGAGCTAGCGTCCTACTGCACACCTGAGAAGATATCGCATAGTGTAAAAGGGAAATATGGAACCTTTGAAAAAATCTGGGGCCCCTTCCTGGCAGTACTACCGTCTCTGGACCTAACAGATCAAAGAGGTGTTAGCTGCAGTTTTATGCAGTTTCATCGTGGGGGAAGTTGATCCCTGTGCATGAGAGGTGTAAATATGGGCTGTCTGGATACACGAATGTGATGAGGTTGAGAGCCATACAGGGGTAAAGGGGTGGGGGGATGGTGGGAGGGGTTCACATGATGTGTTCTGTGTTTTCTGTTTTACTCACTTTTTTTTTTTTTTGAGTTCTTTGTTCATTTGTTTTTAAAATTCTCTCTGTAATTATCAATGTTGGTATGTTGTTGTTGTTATTATTATTATTATTATTATTATTATTATTATTATTATCATTATTATTATCATGCTTGTATTTTCTGTGTTTGGTTTTCGGATGCCTGAGGTTATCCTTGAAAGGTACAGATACAAGAGTGTGCACCTGGGAGTGCTTCTGTGGTCATAATGGCCTGTCATGTTGTGGTTATTTGTTGATACTTGCTCTGTCCCATAGTTGTGAGTTTTCTGTTTGTTTGTTTGCTTTGTTTGTTTGTTTTTGTTTGTTTTCCAATTTAAAAATGAAAAAATAAAGCTTATAAAAAAAAATATATAGGAGGGGCTGGGCCACTTACTAGAAATTAGGTATATAACCTTAACTTTAGTGTATCAAAGTTAGAAAAATCATTTAAAAGCGGTCAAATGTGTTATATTGTTGAAGATAATTAAAGACAAAACTGCCTTCATCACAGCTTTCCATAAATGGATCTTTATTGATTTATTCAGAAAAAGCTTTGGTAGCTCATTCTCAGAACAGCAGCCTCAGATTTCTTCTTAGACAGAAGATTTACAGCACAGAGAAAAAACAATAAAGGGGAAAACGGGACGGGTACATTTCAAGTTTGTTATTTAAGTTATTAGGTTTAGCAACACACCTATATATAATCCAAAAGATTAGACAAGCAATTGGTACATCAACAGCAGATCCAGGATATGTACTGTGTCCACCGAAAAACTGCTTAAACACCATCAAACAGTTTCACCCTATTAACAGCAAAGACCTGGAGGACATCTTAGGTCAACTGAACTCCTCCTCTTGCTGTTTAGATGTCCTGCCAACAAGTGTTTTCAAAAAGGTCTCAAAGACTTTGGAGTCAGACCTGTTACAGATCGTAAACTTTTCTTTAATGTCAGGTGTGTTTCCAGAATCACTAAAAACTGCTGTAATTAAACCTATACTGAAAAAGGACAATCTTGACAAGACACAAATGAATAACTACAGGCCGATCTCAAATCTCCCATTTTTAAGTAAGATCATTGAAAAAGCAGTTTCTCAACAGCTCAATTACTTCTTAACACAGAGTAACTGCTATGATGCCTTCCAGTCAGGTTTTAGACAGACCCACAGCATTGAAACCGCTCTGACCAAAGTGTTTAATGACATATGTCTGAATACAGACAGTGGAAAAATGTCAGTCTTAGTTTTACTGGATCTCAGTGCAGCATTTGATACAGTTGACCACAACATATTACTCAAATGACTGGAGAACTGGGCAGGTCTTTCAGGAACTGTACTAAACTGGTTCAAAACATACTTAGAAAACAGGAAATACTTTGTATCAATAGGTAACTTCACATCTGAGCAGACAAGTATCACATGTGGAGTTCCCCAAGGTTCCATCTTGGGTCCCCTTCTGTTTAACATTTACATGCTCCCACTGGCACAGATTATAAAGAACAACAAAATAAACTATCATAGCTATGCAGATGACACACAAATATATATCGCAATGTCACCAGGAGACCGAGGCCCTGTACAGGCTCTTGGTAAATGCATTGAGGAAATTAATGACTGGTTGTGCCACAATTTTCTCCAGCTAAACAAAAACAAAACTGAGGTAATAGTCTTTGGTGCCAAAGAAAAACGATTGCAGGTCACCAGAGAACTTCAATCTATACACCTAAAAACCACAAACCAGGCGAGAAATTTGGGTGTAGTGATGGATGCAGACCTAAACTTAGAAAAACACATTAAGACAATAACAAAGTCAGCTTACTATCACCTCAAGAATATTTCAAGGATAAAAGATCTGATGTCTCAACAGGACCTGGAAAAACTAGTCCATGCATTCATCTTTAGTAGGCTTGATTACTGTAACAGCATCTTTACAGGTCTACCTAAAAAATCAGTCCGACAACTACAGCTCATTCAGAACTCTGCTGCTAGAGTCCTCACTAAGACCAAAAAAGTGGACCACATCAGTCCAGCTCTGAGGTCTTTACACTGGCTGCCTGTCCGTCAGAGGATAGACTTTAAAGTTCTGATGCTGGTCTATAAAGCTCTGAATGGTTTAGGACCAAAATACATCAGTGACCTCCTGACCCAGTATGAACCTTCCAGATCTCTCAGGTCATCTGGATCCGGTCTTTTATCAGTTCCCAGAGTCAGAACCAGACACGGAGAAGCTGCATTCAGCTTTTATGCTCCTTATATCTGGAACAAACTCCCAGAAAGCCTCAGATCAGCTGAAGCACTCAGTTTATTTAAATCCAGGTTGAAGACTCACCTGTTCTCAGCTGCATTTGAATAAAACACCAAATCCACACTTTTAAGCTTAAATTTCAAAATTTACATTTTAACTACTGATTTTATCTACTGTCCTGATTTTATCTACTGTTTTGATTTTATCTACTGTTTTGATTTTATCTACTGATTTGATTTTATCTACTGTTTTGATTTTTGATTTTATATACTGTTTGTTTGTTTGTTTGTTTGCTTGCTCGTCTTAATCAATTTTAAATCATGTTTTTTATCTGTTGTTTTCAATGTTTCTGTAAAGCACCTTGAATCACCCTGTTGTTGAATTGTGCTATATAAATAAACTTGCCTTGCCTTGCCTTGCCTATTAACGTTCGTTTGAAACGGTTATCAACATTAACAGACTGAACTGGACTTAATAACAGGAGTGCATAACTAGTGCATAATAAAGTAAATTATTCTGGTGAGTATCAGCTGCGCTGGGTATGTAAATGGGGCCATCCAGCTGCGGTGCTGATCGTACGCCACTCGTGGCAAAAATCTGGACAAATGTCACTTGATCAAGGATCTGCATCAGATGAGATCAGCTGACTTTGCATGTGCGTGCGCTGTGCACAGCGGTGTGTACTCTGTGTGTTAACAAGAAAAACGCATATAAGAAAGTGGTGTGCAAAAGCAGGGTAGTGACAGAATTGATGCGCATTATTGATATTTGAAGCATGTGCACCTGCACATTAACACACGTGTACTGTGGAATATATTTTTACTCACCTAAAGCGCTCGTGCTCTCGTCCACTCCCCGCAAAAAATTAGCAGCTGTGCGGCGTCTGTGGCATCGGTGCTCTCATCGCATGCGATGGAGTAAAAATCAAAAGCACAGCTTTATCAGACAGCTGCAGTTTAATGTTGGCTGACGAGTCTTCAATGCGTGGCACAACTGTATTTCTGGACATGCTGGCGTTGTTGAAGTCCTGCACCGTTTCCGGGCACATTATTTCGGTGACGAGGCCGTGTTTTATGAGGTCTCCATCTGAAAAAGGCTTGCCATGTCTTGCGATGAGTTGGGCGACCTCATAGCTGCTATTGGAACCTTTTCCTGGACAATTTGAGCACGAAAAAAATACTGTTGCTGACCCCGCAGGATAGCTACCCTTTGCTTTAATTTCTGCTCTCGCTCAGCACCAGTGTAGGATGCATAGGCCTGATGTTTGGTTTCATAATGACGTCGTACATTATACTCTTTCATAATTGCCACAGTTTCAGTGCAGATCAAACAGATACACTTCCCCTTGAATTCTTTCAAGAAATATTCACTCTCCCACCGTGTCTGAAATTTTCTGCACTCACTTTCTACCTTTCGCTTCTTTGGTTCTGCCATGCTTGGTAACTTGGGGTAAATTTCTTCTGTGATTGTCCTTTTTGGTGGAGCAACTGCCTTGATCAACAGTAGCTCCCCCTGGTGTTAAAACTAAGAAGTGCAATACACTCAAGCAAAAGTTGAAGTGCGGGCCATTTTCTATTCTATTTATAAAATTACTTGCGGGCCAATTAAAAATGGACCGTGGGCCGCAGTTGGCCCGCGGGCCGGAGTTTGGACACCCCTGTTATTGATGAATGCAAACAAACCCTGACACTGAACCATCGTCGAGCTTTCACAGAACAAACCTGATCACATGACCTGCTGACCCAAACAGTGAAAAGCTCCATGGCAACAACAACAAACAGCCTCACATATGTTAACAGAGGCTGTTAGAAGCACAGAGTCTTTACAGTCTTTCTCCTGTTTGTACACAGATCTCTGCACATCTTCATCACAGTTACTCACAGACGTGCAGAGTGTGTGGATATCAAAGCTAAGTTTCCACCATGTTTGTAGTCTGTACTGGGACTCATGGAGCATCTCTCTATGAGCACTCAGTGCTTTAAACAGTGAGTCCCAGTTTAACCAGCAGCCTTCACACCACACATCACACAGACATGGAAACTTCAAACCCTCAGACTGAAGTCACTGGCAGTCTCTGGCACCAGCGACTGCGCTAACAAACATACAGCAAACAGTGAAGGTTTGTAGAGAAAGCTGGTTGGGTAATACCAAGTATGCGGCGGAGGAGGCGGGGTTACATTACTAGATGATTAAACATGAAACTATTTTGCTGATAATAATTGAAATGATTAAAGAAACTCGACAAGCTATTTATTCAAGATAATTCATAATTTTATAAACTGGAATGATGAAATTATATTGGCTGGATCTGATTATTGGGGGGTCATGACCCCCGTAACCCCCCTGGAAATGACGCGCCTGGTCCTGAGGTCAAATCCACCATCTTTGTTTCAGTGCTGAGCTTCATATTCTCCGGTGTTTGTGTGCGTCCTCTCCGGTACTCCGGCTTCCTCCCACAGTCCAAACACATGCAGTTAGTGGGGTCAGGTTAACTGTGAGTGGTTGTGTCTCTCTGTGTTATTCCACCTTAATAAATGACTTCCTGTTAGCATTAAGTGCTTCTGTAGGACTGATGTCATTTTTATGGTTGGATCATTTAAATGAAGCTGGACTCAGATGCAGTAAATAAGTTGATTGATCATTAATGAATAAAGCTGGTCAAATCCATCACGTGGACACATGTGATTGTGTAGTATTGATCCCAATGCTGGTATTAGTCCTGGATCAATAACACTGGATGGATGCGTTCAGCATGGAGCCCTGAGCTGTGTTACAGACAAACATGAAACTGACAGGTCTGTGTCATTCACAGTCTGTAACACTTCTAAACAACAGAGGCTGACCCAAGTGCCTCAGAGCCAGGCACGCTCACATCACAGCTCTCTAAAGAAGTTTCAAAATAAGAGCTGAAAGCTGTGTTTGCTTGTGTTAGCTTATTATTGTGGAGACTAACATTCAGTGATCATGTGTTCAGACTCATGATGATTACTCTCATAAATCCTGATCTTTGTATTTACTGTGTGTTGGATCAATAACTGAGATTCATCGTATCACACAGCTGTGCTGCTGCTGCTGCTGCTGGTGATGTCAGCACATCTGGAACAATACGAGGTATCTGCTACCAGACTGAGCAGGACGTGAGACCTGTGGACTGTTTAAAGCTGTCCCTCCACAGCTCACTCAGACCTGATCCACACCTCAGTGATATTCTCTGACTTCCTCAGTAGAGACAGAAACCATTCAGATCTGGGACGATCAGCTGACTGATGATGTCACACAGACTGTGTTTTTCAGGAACAGTGATTCTGATGTGAGCCTGCTAGCTGACAGCAGACCTGATGAAACCACATGTTGACATCTGTGAGGACAGACTGGACTCTTTGACTGCACCTTGGTTCTCCTCAGAGGTCTGTACAGGAGCATGTCCACCCCCACTGAAGATCTCAGTCACTGTGAAACATAGAAATCTGCTTGTGTGGCCTCTGCCTCACATGTAGATGCAGCTACAGGTTTCTCTGTCAGTCAGACTGAAACAGTGTCCTGATGCTGCATCATTCAGCTCTGTGCCCCAGTCAGCATCACTGTGAGCTAACAGTGTCAGTGCACCTGATATATATGATACTAATATAATACATATACATATATAATCCATACTAATGATGAAGGAACTGAGCTCACAGTCCATTGTTCATTCAGTGAACTACTCAGTTTATTTTAGCCTCAGAAATGCTCACTCTGTTTGTACATCACTGATTGTCAGCAATAGACTCATTCTGCTGTGTGGACAGGAACACATGTGACATCACTTCCTGTTTGTTTGTGACTGAAGAGGAAGAAGTTTACAAGGAATCATTTAGAAGAGTTTCAAACATCAACTGATTGAATCCATGAATCTGAAAACGTGTTTGTGAGTGAAAGAGACAGACATGTACAGACTGAACTATCTGTTCAACAGTCAGAGTGTTTCTCTAACAGGAGACACTCTTTACACTCCACTCAGCACAGGGACACTGAGGCACCAGGACCAAATGCAAACCCAGGATAAAGAGTTTGAGTGAATGTGGTGTTGAAGGTGTGGAGGTGGATCAGAGTGTCAGAGGAGACTCTGTAGAAGGACAGAGTGCCAGCAGGACAGTCCACATACACTGCTGCTCTGTTAGAGACAGAGGAGGAGGAGGAGGAGGAGGAGATGGATGTTCGTTTGTTATTGTGCCAGGCACAACGAGGACCATCATCAGAGCACCACACACACCAGGACTGATCATTGTATCCAAACAAACAGTCATCACTGCCTCCTTTCCTTCTGATTCTTCTGTAACTCACTGATATAAAAACGTCTCCTCTCCACTCGACCTCCCAGTAACAGCGACCAGTCAGACCGTTTCTACACAGCAGCTGTTCACAAACAGCAAATCTGTCTGGATGATCAGGATATGACTGAACCTCCTGCACTCGTGTCACCTTCCTGTTGTTGTCAGACAGTTGGAGCTTTTTGTTCACTGTGTTTGTGTTGATTTTGAGTTGACAGGAATCTGATGGAGAGAACAAACACAATCCAGCTGCAGTTATTGATCCATCATCTGTTCATTGATTGACACTTTGATGATGACTCCTGACATGATGAAGATGGTTGAATGTGTGCTGCTTTGTTTTCATGAATCCCATTAAAAACACACTTACACTTCCTCAGACCTGGTCTCAACCATCGGACTCCAGCAGGCTTCACCCTGAAAGGAGGAGGGGGGTCAGAGCAGCACAGTCAGCATGCACACATGGACATTACATGGCTCTCATACACACACTGTTACACACTGAGCTCAAAGCTCGGCTCCACTGTTTTATTCAAAGAAATCTACATTTATTTATCAGCACATTTAAAAACAGGTTCAGCCAAAGTGCTGCACAGAGTAGAGATAAAATAGGAAACATACACAGTAATTACTATAAAGACTCGTCAGAATTGAAAGCTACAGAGTACAAATGTGTTTCCAACCGGAAACTTTTTAACAATATCAGCAGCTAATGCTAACACTACTTTCATTTCAGTTAAGCCTATTTATGCTAAATAGGCTACCATTAGTGGCTAATGCTAATTTTAGGTGAATAAGCATTGGCAACCAATGCTAATACCATATTCTCTTGATTTCTAACAATGTGAACAGCTAATGCTAAGTAGGTTGCCGTTATTAGCTAATGCTAATTTATCTACTAATGCTAACAATGTTTTTTCTTACATTTTAACAATATGATTAGCTAATGCTTATACTATTTTTCTTTCAATTTTAACAATGTGATGTGTGTTACCGTTAATAACTATTGCTAATTTGATGTGAATTAGCATTATCAAATAATGCTAACTATTTTCCTTTGCATTAAAACGGTGTGAGGACTTATGCTAAGTAGTGTTGGGAAGGAATTATTATTTTTTCTTATTTTTATTATTTCCATTTATTATTTTATTTTTATTAATTCTATTTTTATTATTTTGTTATTACTGTTATTACTGTTATTACTGTCATTACTGTTGCATCATAATCATATAGCAAGCATATGTATACAAGAAGTATTGATACAAGAGGTATTGATATTGCATTCAAGTGTTCAAACATATTGGTATCATATCAGCCTTTATAACAGGTCCAGTAAGAACCACTTTAAACTGTTGAGTTGAATCTATAATCTTAAATGTTCATATGCAGACTGCATGGTGAAAGAAAAGGCCTAACGCTGAGTAACTCTGTGCCAAAATAAGACAGGAAGTTACATGTTTTTGAAGTTACATGCTTTGCAGGAAGTGAAACCGAAACTAGAGTCTGAGTGAAAGTTAGTCTGAGGAGCAGTTTCGATGATGCTATTATCTTTTATACTTTTATATCTTTTGATTAAGCTTTTAGTAGAGGTTCTTGATTAAAACATTTATTCAGTAGAGTACACATACATAGTTTCGGTTCGGTTATTACATACACGAGAGCGGCTTCTGTCTCTCTGTCTGGGGAGAGGCCAGGAGCTAGTCGGCGAGGTGAAATGGGGTGCGATTGTGGTTAGCACATAGACACACATGTAACCACACACACACACACACTTAGTTAGAGGGATCCTTTGTAGGTGAAAGTTTAAGCATGTTTTGCTAGGGTGCAGTTTTATGTTGGTGTACGTGACTGTTTGATGAAGAAGCAGGTGCATGAGGCGAGAGCTGAGCGGGCTTGCGGGAAACCACCGGGGAGAAGATGGAAGCCAGTGTTCTTTTAATTGTGTCACAAGTTGTCAAACAGAACATTTGTGGTTTTGTGATGATGCAATGAGGGGGGCGTCACTAAATATACTCTGATGCATATAAAATTGCATTTTGAAGTCTGGGCGATGAGACCTGATACTGTCGGCGTACAGTGTTCAGCTCCCACGCTGCGTGTTTCATTAAAATCATCGTCCGACTTTACCTTTTGTACCAGTGTGGTTACTTGCATTCCGCCTGCATTTGCTTCCCTATATTTTTGAACCTTAACAGTAGGCTGCCATTACTAGCTAATGCTAACTTGACGTGACTTAGCATCATCCGTTAATGCTAACTCTTTTCCCTTGCATTAAAACAATTGCTGTGTCCAAATTCATGGGCTGCATCCTCCTGAGGCCGCATTTGTAGACCGATTATGTCACAGCGACGCGCCGAAGGCTGTCCAAATTCGTAGACTCCTCCTAATGCAGCCGACAAATGCGTCCTCCTTTTCCCCGAATTTGAAGGATGGGTCGGGTGTGTCCTACCATATCCCAGAATTCATAGCGCAGCCCAGCCAAACTCCAACTGACTATGTGCACGTTAGCATATGCTACTTCCAGTGCAAAAACTCCTGTGTGGAGCTTTGTTTCCGGTGTCCTATTCGCGCCTTGTTTACGGTCCAAAACAAGTCAAGCAAATGAATGAATCAAGAGGCGATTTACATTTCTATAGATGTCTTGGGCATTTACCCAATATATCTGTAAATGATGTTCATCGACTTGTCGATATTTTTCCCCCACGTCTCAGAGCAAAAGAGAAAAGGGATTCAAATATTATATTTCTCAGCTGTCCCTCGTTTATTGCGGGTGTTATGTTCTAAAAATAACCAGCGATCGGTGAAATCAAGTAGCCAATTTTATTTTTTGATGCGTGGACATCGTGGACATCCAGTACTGCATTTCAGAGTCACACTGCTAGCGATCGATGCAGCAATTCTGTACTGTACAGGAGAGACGTCACGGAGGAGATCGTCTGCAGTGATCAGGACGCAGGACACAATGTGACGTAAAAATAAGCATGAAAACTTGCACTAAAAAATCCGCCAAACAGCGAGGTGAAAGGTGAACCACGTTATCGCGAGGGACCACTGTAATTTTGAAGGTAAGTCACAACATACCCTTCCTAAATACTAATGCATAGAAACCCTCACCAGCAATCGTTCAATTTTTTGTGTGGCTTTTTTCACGGTTTGTTAACATGCTGTGTAGGTGTGTACTTGACTAGCTGATATCGACATAACGGGAAACATCTGTGACTGTTGTTCACCTGTAGTTTGAATGCTGAACATTTGCCTGTTTAAAGAATAAGACCAGTCACTATACAGAGATGTGCTTCTGAATGTGGACGATGTGTCTTCTGCTGCAGTGATGCAGTTCTGCTTGTGTTGAGTCATGTAAACAACCAATCGATCTAAACTCTTTAAATGTCAAAATCTATCATTAGATTTTTTGTGACACAACAGTGGTGAGTGTTCCCACCTTCTGCTCTTTGGAACTTAACGCAATCTTTCCGTTTTCGAGTTTTGGACATGATTTTGGAGTATATCTTCGCAGTAGCGATTTACCGCAAAGTAAAGCTACCGGAAATGTACAACCCCAGATCCGGCCTCAAACCAGGAAGTTAGCATTTTCTCGTGCACATAGTCAATTTCCAACAATGGCGGCCACTACTAAGTTTTAAAATTACTCTTACTAATCTTTCTGGGTCACAAAATAAAATTTAACATATTTTCAGGAGAGAAAGTACCCGTGTAAACATCAAATATCTGCTCGGTTTATCAAGATATCGCATATTTGCAAAAGTGCTTCGATGTTTTCGGAGACGTCTGCTACCCACCAGCTCGATAGCTAGTCAGGAGCTCGAGGGACACTGAAGCCGCCGAGAACGGCACAACTCCCGGCACAACTCCCGGCACATCATTTTCAGATCACCGCGGACTTTCGCTACTCAGGTTAAACGTAATATATAAGTCACTTAGACAACCTACAAATGTTATTGTTAGCTAATTAGCTAATTAGCTAATTAGCATTAGCTGCTAAATGTACACTTGAGAACAAATTTATTGTGAATTCAGTTGTGAATGTAGAGTTTCCAGTATTTAAGATTCCATTTCCAAATGTTAGCTGCTCCTGTCTGCCTCTTTGTCACACACACAGACTGAAATGATTCACAGCCTTGTTTCATCCTTCTGTCACTATCACTGTGGACATACAGCATGGGAAACATACACATGGCTGACACTTTATTAGGTACACAGTGGCATCTATCTCAGGTACACCTGTGACCTAAATGTTCCTGCAAACAGACTTCTTGGAGACCCCCTACATAAATATCTATGTACTATCCAGCTAGACTAGTGTCTGTCCCTGAAAATATTCCTGCATGTGTGATTGTTCATGTCTCATCTGCAGGAAACAAACAGGGAGTGAAGGACACAGGAAATGTTTCCAGCTCTTCCTCCTCTATCAGACAATCTCTTCATACCTGAGAGTGTCCAGTCTCCAGCCTGGTTCCTTCAGTCCAGCCGACAGCAGCTTCATTCCTGTGTCTCCTGGATGATTGTAGCTCAGGTCCAGCTCTCTCAGATGGGAGGGGTTGGAGCTCAGAGCTGTGGCCAGAGAAGTACAGCCTTCCCCTGTGATCAGACAGCCTGACAGACTGCAGACACACAAAACATCTCAAGCTGTTTAAGTGAGTAAGGTAACAGCCTCGAATATTAGAGAGAAAGGCCCAACCATCAGACAATCGACTGTGAGCAGCACTTGGTGATGGTGGGAAGGAAGAACTCCCTTTGACACAAAGATCCTCCCAGTGAAAACAGGCTCCAGGAGGAGCATCTACCATGACTGGTTGCAGGGTGAGGGGAAAGAGAAGAGATGAGCTCAGAGAGACAAGAACAAAACACAAACTAAGGAGAGAGAAGACAAAAGTTAAGGACATGCAGTAGTGACATATAAAAGCATCAGGAGTGAAAAAAAGGGGAGTGGAGAAGACAGCAGAGCATCATGGGAAGTCCACCAACAGCCTGAGCCTATAGCAGCATAACTAAGGGATGGTTCAGGGTCACCTGATGCAGCTCTAACTATAAGCTTTATCAAAAAGGAAAGTTTGAAGCTGATCTTCAAAGTAGAGAGGGTGTCTGTCTCCTGAACTCAAACTGGGAGCTGCTTCCACGCCAAGTCCAACATAACCAGGCTTTCTGTGTGTTTGCTGGTTTGACAAAACCTCAAATCCCAGTCAGAGATGATGAGCATCATCACAGTGATGATCATTTCTCTGTTAACCCAGGCTTTCTGCTTCAGGATCTGTGCACGCTCACAGAACAAGAAGACCTTTAAACATCATTTCACTAAATGGATGGACTGAGCTCAGCCTACAGATGAACTGGTGCCAGAGATCATAAAGAACATCAAACAGTCAAATTCAACACTTTAGATGGAAATATGAGATTAATGCTGCAGACAATCATGAACCTGCTGAATTCATGAACATCAAGAATGCAGCGAGTGGTAAAATAAAGATTTGACCTCAGTGTTACTGTCTATTCCTAACATGTTCCTAACATGATAGCTGCACTTTAGAGCTCTAAAATTGGAACTGACACATATTTAAACTCTACATTTTACTCAGTACATTCAGTTCTGACACTCGCCCACAGTCCAACAAAGGAAACATGGAAATCACATCAGTTTGTCATCAAAGTCTAATTATTAGTGCAGGTTAACCTGTTACTATCTCGTTAACTCATTAATTGATTAACACCAGATGTTAGTTTAATCACAGTTTTTAAAATCATGATTATTGTGCTCACTGGCACTGAATATAAAAGCCATGGGTCACAGGAGGGATGTTGATCAGTGCCGGCTTGAAATGGGCGTCATTATGCGTCTCAGCCAATGAGAGCATTGAGGGTGGGCCTAATATTACTGCAGCGCTCACAAGCTATTCTTATTTCTGTTAATGATAAGAGACAATAATGATTTGGGGCATCAAAAACACCCTGGCAGCCTCTCAGCCTCTGAGTTAGTTGGTTACCATTCATGTTTCAGCTCAGATTGACAGAAATATTTGAACTGCTACTGTGTTAAATGGAATACTGCTGTTAAAAAGCACCTGATTTGTTTCTGCACACTGAATGTATCACTTCTCATACTGCAGTACTATTAAAATAAGTACACAATACACTACTTTTGAATTCATGATTGAATGTTGCTGTAACAAAGCCATTAATGGTGATTCAAAGTGTTCATGGTTGCCCAGAACTACAAATGATTGTACAAGTGTGACTGATCCACTTTCCAATGTGTGTGTAGCCCACACTGTGTCTCACTGTGTCACAGGTGAGTCTCCATTTAAATAACTCACACCAACAACTGAATACCTTTGTGTAGCTGACACTTCATTTTAATGTCCTTCTATTCTGGTTCATCTGGTTTCAGTTTCTATAAGCACACAGGTTTCATCAGTGACTCTGTGACCTCAGTAATCTTTGCTGGGCCTTAATGCTCTGAACAAAGCTGCACATCACAAGACTAAATAGAAATGAATCAGTCTTTCATTTCTCACAGCTGTTTGACTTCAGCTCTCAATGTCCCACCATAGCCCATGGAAAGAATTACTGTCCATCCAGGCTCCTGAACATGAAGCTGATGAAGGTGGAGTATTGTGAGGGCTGATGGGGATTATGATGAATGAGCAGTGGGTGGATGGCAGCATCACCATGAAGGATCAGTGTGATAATACATCATCATCCACAAAGGAAACCAGTATGAATGTCTGATGCTCTTGTTGAAATCTGAAAGAGACCGACAAGGGACACACTGTTGACAGACTGCAGAAGCGCTGTCACTTGGTGTTCGCTCGCTTTGTGGTAGAGTATCACTTCCTGTTCCTGCTCAAACACAGTGGTGTTTCTGAGTAGATTTTCTTCTTAGCAATTTAATTTAAATCTTTTGACACATCCCTTTTTCATAGTATAATCTTAACGTGCTTCATCTGAATCACCCTTTCTGTGTGCTCACTACCTAATTTATAGCCAAAGTATTCACTCACTGTCTCTTTACTGTTTCGCTAGCTTAGCTTAGCTCGTAGCCAACTCGTTAGCACCATGGCTACTTCACCTGTCCCTCCTGCACTTTCCTGCTCATTGTGTCAGATGTTTAGTTACTCCTCGGCCTCCTTTAGCAGTAATGATACTTGTAACAAATGTAGCATATTTGCAGCTCTGGAGGCCAGGATTACTGAATTGGAGACTCGGCTTCGCACCCTTCATTCACCCGTAGCTAGCCAGGCCCCTGTAGCTGGTGCAGCCGAAGATAGCGTAGGCCCCGCTAGCTGTTTCCCGGCAGACCCCAAGCAGCTGGGGAAAGAGGGCGGCTGGGTGACGGTGAGGAGGAAGCATAGTCTTAAACTGAAGCCCCAGGTACACCACCAACCTGTTCATGTGTCTAACCGTTTTTCCCCACTCGGCGACACACCCGCCGGGGGTCAAACTCTGGTAATTGGTGATTCTGTTCTCAGACATGTGAAGCTAGAGACACCGGCAACCATAGTCAATTGTCTTCCAGGGGCCAGAGCAGGCGACATTGAAGGAAATTTAAAACTGCTGCCTAAGGATAAACGTAAATACAGTAAGATCATAATTCATGTCGGCAGTAATGACACCCGGTTACGCCAATCGGAGGTCACTAAAATCAATATTGAATCGGTGTGTAACTTTGCCAAAACAATGTCGGACTCTGTAGTTTTCTCTGGTCCCCTCCCCAATCAGACCAGGAGTGACATGTTTAGCCGCATGTTCTCCTTAAATTGCTGTCTGTCTGAGTGGTGTCCCAGAAACGATGTGGGCTTCATAGATAATTGGCAAACCTTCTGGAGGAAACCTGGTCTTGTTAGGAGAGACGGCATCCATCCCACTTTGGATAGAGCAGCTCTCATTTCTAGAAATATGGACCAATTTATTAAACCCCCCAAAATATGACTATCCAGAGTTGGGACCAGGAAGCAGAGTTGCAGTCTTACACGCCTCTCTGCAGCTTCTCTCCTCCTGCTACCCCCCCAAAAACCCATCTCCATTGAGACTGTGTCAGCTCCCAAAAAGACAAAAAAAAAAACTAAAAACCAGCAATAAACAACTTAAACATAAACAATCACAAAGAAAGAACAATACAGTATCCACATCTGAACCAAAGAGTAAAACAGTGAAATGTGGATTATTAAATATTAGGTCTCTCTCCACCAAGTCTCTGTTAGTACATGACTTAATAATTGATCAACAAATCGATTTACTCTGCCTTACAGAAACCTGGTTGCAGCCAGATGATTATGTTAGTTTAAATGAATCAACACCCCTGAGTCATTCTAACTACCAGAAATCTCGAAGCACAGGCCGAGGGGGCGGTGTGGCAGCAATTTTTCACACCAGCCTATTAATCAACAAAGACCCAGACAGACTTTTAATTCATTTGAAAGCCTGATGCTTAGCCTTGTCAACCCTAGCTGTAAAACTCAGAAACCAGTCTTACTTGTTATTATCTATCGTCCACCTGGGCCTTACACAGAGTTTCTCTCTGATTTCTCAGACTTTTTATCTGATTTAGTGCTCAGCTCAGATAAAATAATTATTGTGGGTGATTTTAACATCCATGTAGATGCTAAAAATGACAGCCTCAACATGGCATTTAATCTGTTATTAGACTCAATTGGCTTCTCTCAAAATGTAAAAGAACCACCCACCACTTTAATCACACTCTAGATCATGTTTTAACATATGGCATAGGAACTGGACATTTAACAGTGTTTCCTGAAAACCCTCTGCTGTCTGATCATTTCCTGATAACATTCACATTTACAATAATTGATTACACAGCAGTGGAGAGTAGACGTTATCAAAGTAGATGTCTTTCTGAAAGTGCTGTAACTAAGTTTAAGAATATAATCCACCCACTGTTATCATCTTCAATGCCCTGTACCAACATAGAGCAGAGCAGCTGTCTGAACGCTACTCCAACAGAGGTCGATTATCTTGTTAATAATTTTACCTCCTCACTACGTACGACTCTGGATACTGTAGCTCCTGTGAAAACTAAGGTCTCAAATCCGAAGTACCTGACTCCGTGGTATAATTCTCAAACACGTAGCCTAAAGCAGATAACTCGTAAGCTGGAGAGGAAATGGCGTGTCACAAATTTAGAGGATCATCATTTAGCCTGGAGAAATAGTTTGCTGCTTTATAAGAAAGCCCTCCGCAAAGCCAGAACATCTTACTATTCGTCACTGATTGAAGAAAATAAGAACAAACCCAGGTTTCTCTTCAGCACTGTAGCCAGGCTGACAAAAAGTCAGAGCTCTACTGAGCCAACAATCCCTTTAACGATAACTAGTAATGACTTCATGAATTTCTTCACAAATAAAATTTTTATCATTAGAGAAAAAATTACCAATAATCATCCCACAGATGTAATATTATCTACAGCTACTTTTAGTTCCATTGATGTTAAGTTAGACTCTTTTTCTCCAATTGATCTTTCTGAGTTTACTTCAATAATTAATTCCTCCAAACCATCAACATGTCTTTTAGACCCCATTCCTACAAAACTGCTCAAAGAAGTCCTGCCATTAATTAATTCTTCAATCTTAAATATGACCAACCTATCTCTAATAATCGGCTATGTACCACAGGCCTTCAAGCTGGCTGTAGTTAAACTTTTACTTAAAAAGCCATCTCTAGACCCAACTGTCTTAGCTAATTATAGGCCAATCTCCAACCTTCCTTTCATATCAAAAATCCTTGAAAGAGTAGTTGTCAAACAGCTAACAGATCATCTGCAGAGGAATGGCTTATTTGAAGAGTTTCAGTCAGGTTTCAGAGCTCATCACAGCACAGAAACAGCTTTAGTGAAGGTTACAAATGATCTTCTTATGGCCTCTGACAGTGGACTCATCTCTGTGCTTGTCCTGCTAGACCTCAGTGCTGCGTTTGATACTGTTGATCATAATATCCTATTAGAGCGATTAGAACATGCTGTAGGTATTACAGGTACTGCACTGCAGTGGTTTGTATCATATCTATCTAATAGACTCCAATTTGTACATGTAAATGGAGAGTCCTCTTCACCCACTAAGGTCAATTATGGTGTTCCACAGGGTTCAGTGCTAGGACCAATTCTATTTACATTATACATGCTTCCCCTAGGCAGCATCATTAGAAGACATAGCATAAATTTTCACTGCTATGCAGATGACACGCAGCTCTATCTATCCATGAAGCCAGGTAAGACACACCAATTAGTTAAACTTCAGGAATGCCTTAAAGACATAAAGACCTGGATGGCCGCTAACTTTCTGCTTCTTAATTCAGATCAAACTGAGGTTATTGTACTCGGCCCTGAAAATCTTAGAAATATGGTATCTAACCAGATTCTTACTCTGGATGGCATTACCTTGGCCTCCAGTAATGCTGTGAGGAACCTTGGAGTCATTTTTGACCAGGACATGTCCTTCAACGCACATATTAAACAAATATGTAAGACTGCTTTCTTCCATTTGTGCAACATCTCTAAAATTAGAAATATCCTGTCTCAGAGTGACGCTGAAAAACTAGTTCATGCGTTTATTACTTCCAGGCTGGACTACTGTAATTCTTTATTATCAGGATGTCCTAAAAACTCGCTGAAAAGCCTTCAGCTGATCCAAAATGCTGCAGCAAGGGTACTGACAGGGACTAGAAAGAGAGAGCAGATTTCTCCTGTTTTGGCTTCCCTTCATTGGCTTCCTGTTAAATCCAGAATTGAATTCAAAATCCTGCTCCTCACATATAAGGTCTTAAATAATCCGGCCCCATCTTATCTTAATGACCTTGTAATACCATATCACCCTATTAGAGCACTTCGCTCTCGCTCTGCAGGCCTACTTGCTGTCCCTAGATTGTTTAAAAGTAGAATGGGAGGGAGAGCCTTCAGTTTTCAGGCCCCTCTTCTGTGGAACCAGCTTCCAGTTTGGATTCGGGAGACAGACACTATCTCTACTTTCAAGATTAGGCTTAAAACTTTCCTTTTTGCTAAATCATATAGTTAGGGCTGGACCAGGTGACCCTGAATCCTCCCTTAGTTATGCTGCAATAGACGTAGGCTGCCGGGGATTCCCATGATGCATTGAGTTTTTCCTTTCCAGTCACCTTTCTCACTCACTATGTGTTAATAGACCTCTCTGCATCGAATCATATCTGTTACTAATCTCTGTCTCTCTTCCACAGCATGTCTTTCATCCTGTTTTCCTTCTTTCACCCCAACCAGTCGCAGGAGATGGCCCCGCCCCTCCCTGAGCCTGGTTCTGCCGGAGGTTTCTTCCTGTTAAAAGGGAGTTTTTCCTTCCCACTGTCGCCAAAGTGCTTGCTCATAGGGGGTCATATGATTGTTGGGTTTTTCTCTGTATTTATTATTGTGCGATCTACTGTACAATATAAAGCGCCTTGAGGCGACTTTTGTTGTGATTTGGCGCTATATAAATAAAATTGAATTGAATTGAATTGAATTGTTAGAAAGACGCAGTCGCAGCTTGTGGCAGCAGTTAGCTGGTCTGCTAGTTAGCCGGTTTGCTAGTTAGCTGGTCTGCTAGTTAGCTTGGAGCTAACTCACTAGAACATTCAATGCTACACTGTCTAAACCAGGGGTGTCAAACATATGGCCCATGGGCCAAATCCAGCCCTTGAGATAATTTGATATGTTAAATATTGATGAATTTTCAGGTTTGCTGATAATCAATGTGAGCACGGCCAAGATGTTATTCTGATGAGCAAACCATGTGGCCAAACACTTTAAGAGACAGACTGGGATCATACCATTATTTGAAAGAAGACGGAAATGTTCCATAGACAGCAAGGGTAGTGGTATAGACCAGGTACACAGAGAAACAGGGAGCTGTACTTAAATGCAAACAAAGGGTTTCAAACTTGTCCAGGTCTTAAACCTCACGCATGTTCTTCCTAATAGTTGTAAATGGATAAAAAATAAGGCTTTTATGAAAACACTGAATAAAAATGGTTGCCTTTATAAAGACCAAAAGTACAGTTCAGTATTGAATACTACATAAAATAAACTATATATAAAGTGTGTCTGAATGGCAGAGATGCAGAAATATGTGCATATAGCACAGAGCCACAGCTCAGTGTCTGAATGAGTCTCACAGACCTGAATGTGCTGTTGAAGCCATTTATAATTATAATGTAATTCTTTACTCATTTGATCTGCTCCTTACCACAAGCAACCAGACGTAGAAGGTTTTGGACTTTTAATTATATTTTCTTAAGTTTTACAACTTTTCTTACTGTTAAAAACCTCCTTATGGCCATTCATGCTATACAAAGTAATTAGACATGTGTGGTATCTACAGAAATGTCAGACTCTCAGCTAAAAGGTCACAAAACCATCTCAACAACCACCAAACAGCTAAAACAGCAGGTGAACAGATTACACAAAAAAGATATAAACACAAAGTGAGGACGCCCCTGTTCATCTTTATTTCTAACGTGAAGCGGGGTTTTGGACGTTCATTTACTGCTGGTTCAGTGAATTTTGGTTGGACAGTGATGAAACCTGCAGTCTCAGAATCTGTGAGAAGTCTGCTTTCAGCACGCAACAGCATTGTTGTGTTGTGTGCTGTGGATTCACCTCTGCAAACTCATCACTGTTTTACCATCAGGTTTCTACTTAGACAATAACAAAGGAAGCAGTTCCCAGGAACTACTTCCTGTTTTAGAAATTTCCAACATAAGAGTATGTTGCACTTCAGAAGACCTCAACATCTCCTCTTATTAGAGGGCTGCCTTATTATTAATTTGCTAATTCTGTCAGTTGAAGAAAAAAACAAACAATGCTTGATCTCACCTGAGAATTTCCAGTGTACAGTGTGGACTCTTCAGTCCTTCAGACAGAAGCTTCACGCCTGAATCCTTCAGGTTACTGTTACTCAGGTCCAGCTGTCTCAGATTAGAGGACTGAGAGCTGAGTCCTGAAGACAGAGCTTCACAGCTTCTCTTTGACAGGTCACAATGACTCAGTCTGAAAAATAACAGATAAACAATTACAAAAATAAAACACTTATGTTGAAGTGTAATGAGATACTATTATATTTAGCAATATTTAATCTTGTTTTTGACAGGGAACTGAGCACTGATGCAGAGCAACATGTGGAGAGAATCAGAGGAGAAGAAGTGAAGAGAGAACAGCAGCTTTTGATATCAACAAAATGTGTCAAATTTCTTTATTTTATATTTGTTTTAGTATAACTGATGATTATCACTTAGATAACAACCAAAGGCCAGGTCTAAATTGCACTTTGGTAACAGTTACACCCAGAAATATTTCAGAAATGTGGACAATTTGTGCTCCAATGTATTCAGTATTGAACAAAGTGAGCACTGATGATCACTTAATATTTTTGATATTTTATTTGAGTTGTTCCCACCTGATTTGTGTTAACTAGAATAAATATTTAAAAACTAAAGCTATGATCACATATTTACTTACAGAGCTTTGTTGGAGGGTTTGACCACTGGCAGTAGCCTCAGATGAACCCTTTTTTTAAACGCTCATGTTCTCACTTAGATCATCTATTTCTATTTACCTTTCTTCCTGGGAAAAATGGGGATTACTTTGAAAACAGGAACTGTTTTCCCCAATAAGCAGACCTCGATTAGTAAATCACTCAAACATCTTCTCAGTCAGAAGAAACTGTCTTGTTATGAGGGAGAGAGGAAAAAGATTGAGGCACATAAACTTGTTCAAAGAGATAAAGCAGCTAAAATCAGGTGTAAAAGTAAAGCAGAGGATGAGCTGGATAAAGGACACTAAAGGCTGGCTTGGAAAGGAATGAAGTCCATGGTGGGGATGCAGAACAAGGACAAAAGATGAACGTGATGCTGAATCAGCAGAAGAGTAGGACTCAATTAATTCCAGCTTTGATATCATTGATTTCAATGCAGAGTTTTGTGATTGTAGCAAAGAGCTGGTAGCTCTGAGAGTGACACTGATGAAGTGTCTGTGAAGGTTCGCAGTCATCTAAAGAGGTATCTGGACTTCTTTAAGTTTCTTGAAGACATTTCACCTCTCATCCAAGAAGCTTCTTTATTTCTAGGGTCAAATGGTGGAGAGTCCCAGATTTAAGCCCTGTGGGAGAGTCCGCCAAGGGGGTCCATGATCCTCTACCTAATCACACAAGCCAAGGTGTGATTAGGTAGCCTCTGTACAAACAGACTTCAGCCATATGAGAGTGAGTGTGAGTGAATGAGAGCACACACAGGACACGCTGATCTCTGAATGTGTGTGACTTAGTGAAAAAGAGGATTGTATTGAGTATACTGTGATTGACAAAGAGTTTAAAGAGAAAGGTGTTTGTGTAGCAGGTTGAAAAAGCTACATGTTTATTTTTGTAAGAAAACCAATCACCCCCTTATTTTTTGTTTATTATTGTGACTTATTTTGACATTGTTATGTGTTGCCAGACCATGGTTATATTTCATTATGCCAGTAGATGGTGCTCTTGCACTGCTGTGGAACTATCAGAGAGACTCTAGCTATAGGCTCTGCGCATGCGCAGCTCAGAAATAAATGAGCTCCGGCCTGAGCAAGACGCTAACTTCGGTGTCCTCTCTATTAATCCACAGGTACTGACAAACAAACTTTTATGTTACCGAACTGGTTCTAAATGTCATGTAAGTTGAGTAACAACTGTTCGGCTATATTTTGAGATGATTGTGATGATGTTGTTTTGTGGTATTTTGTTGTAATGAGTATTAGTGTATCATCGGCATAATGCTATAATGCTATAATGCTATGTAGCACTATAAGGATATGTTATGACAGTGGCAACCTGCGACTTCAGAAAATGTGTTGTAGTGTTTGTTTTAGTGTTAGCCAAGCAGTACTGAGTACATGAGTAGTAATATACCTATACTTTTTTTAGTATATACTTACTTTTTAGTTGCATGACAAACATACGATAGACTCTTGAGCGTATTTATTTATATAGCTACATTCACAATGGTACAACCATGCTAAATAAAAGATGCCCAAGCACCAAAGCACTCTAATGCAAGCCTCTAAACTGTATGTTTGATAAGTGCATAAAGTGTACCTCTACCTCTACAGCTGAAAACAGTTTGTATCCGCACTCTGAGGGTCTGCTGAATTGTTTTTAATATTGCGCTTTTTTCACGAACTGCAGATGATGAATTCCTCTTTATTGGACATAGTGTCCTTAAGCTATTGTTGCTCATGCTCACTGAGTTCCCTAGCTACTTCTTTACTATGTCAGTAAACTTTTTGAAAAGGAAGGCGTTGTAGATTTAAAGAAACATCCTAATTGAAGCAAAGCCAAAAAATTGGAATGAATTTTATGTGACTGTTCATATTAAAGCCAACAACAAGTGAAAATCCAAAACCGACTCCAATCCTTTGTATTAATGATCTCCCCCTCTCTCTCTCTCTCTCTCTCTCTCTGCGTGTGTGTGTGTGTGTGTGTGTGTGTGTGTGTGTGTGTGTGTGTGTGTGTGCACCCTCACAGAAGGAAGGTCACAGCAGGAGCTTTTTCAAACGCATTTCCAATCATTTTTTTACAAGAAGTGTAGCTCATACAATGGTATAAATGTATTATTTGCGATACTTTATAAATATGAAACTCCAAAGATTTTGAGTTCATGCACATTGTGAAACAAGAATCTAAATATTTTGTGTCACAATGATTTCTATAAAAGCATGTTGTTTATGGGGGTAATGTAACAAATATTTTGTGGCCCTATTAATGATCAATGGTGATTGAAGAGGAAGCTTGAACCCTGGCTCTGGACATTTTCATGACAAGTGACAGCGCAGACATCTACTAATGACAGAACATGTTTTATCATCATAAACACTGTGATATGAAGCATCGTTAAAGTGTCACTTCAGTAATGTTTTTAATAGATGACTTTAAAACACTAAACTCTAATTTCTGTGGTTTATTTTAAGCCTACAGAAAATAACATGTGGTAAGACGATGAGTTTTACTTCTCACTGTCCGTGTTATGTGTATCTATTTATCATGTATGCTACTTTGCTCTGTGGACTGTAAAATGTTTCATTGTGTTCATCAAATAAACCAGACTTTCACCGTCTGCATCTTTTACTGTTTTTCTGCTTTTGTTCACTCCAAGTTTGACAAACCCACAGATATCCAGAGTTAACTCACTAACAATGTGGAGCAGTCTCAGTGTATTTAGCTGCTTTTTCCCTAAACACAACCAACTGAGAGAAACGCTTGCAGGCCTGACTTTGGTCATTTTGAACGCTGAAGGAGATTTGCTCCATAGACACCTTATACTAGTGTTTCCTGCACTTAATCCATCACTACTATGTTCTATTTAAATCCAGATTCCTTTTATAGTTTGCAGTGAAATTTGTTAAACCATTGCTTAATGTGACAGAAGTACACGTCACTCTTTACTAACACACTTGTAGATAAGATTATTGCTGAACGACACAGCTAGCAGTCTCACACACTCTTTAGATTTTTGAAGTTTTGTGTGTGATGGTTTAGTCTATCAAACCTTACCCTTTTCTCCCCAGTATCACAACAGTCTGACTCCCAAAGTACGGATCAGTAAACAACCAGTGATTCTAAAGCCAGAACAGAAAGATACAGTTGGAAGATGCATGATTGCGTTTTTATGAAGCGTAGTAAAACTACCCCCTCTTCTTCTTCTCTGTGTTGTTGTTGTTCTTGTGTGTGTGTGTGTGTGTGTGTGTGTGTGTGTGTGTGTGTGTGTGCGCGCCTTAGAAGACAAATAATACATTAGCCACACTTAAAAAAACAAAAAACATTTGAATTTCATTTAGAACTGAGATTCTAAGTTGTAAGCAGAAATCTTATCCTCAGCCACAAACATGTTTCCCCACTTTCACAATGCTGAGGTGTCAAATCCACAACCCCCAACAAATGGTTTGTTACACGCGGGTGTGAAGGGCAAGCTTTACTTACACAGCCTCACACACAGTAGATTTTTAAAGTTTTTGGGTACAGCGGTTTAGCCACAGATGCAACTTATACTTTTGATAAAGATCACTCCACCTGTTTATTTCTTAAGAAATTAAGCTCTTATTTATAAATGTCTACACAATAATACGCACCGTGTGCTCTGTGACATTATAGTCTTCTACTGCTGCTTCCATTGGTTTGCATTTTAAACTCCCAACCTTTCAGGTTTGTTATGAACGACTTATATTTCTAACATTTTGTGATATAAAAGTGAACCATGTGGGTTTTTTTAATTTTCTGTGTGATGGAATGACTTAAGACACAAGTTATTTAAACAATTCTAAATGACAGTGTGATGGCCATAGTACTTAGTGCGTGTCAAATATGTTAAGGATAATGTTTATCAATGTAAAATTGCAAAGAACCTATGAATAGATTATAACATTTTGTAAACAGTTACCTCAGAAGCTGTACTGTCAGCCCTGTGTATGTAAGGTGAAACTTTCCACAGTAGTTCCACTTAAGTAACTAAACACATAAAGTCACCCTTACCAATAATCCACTGCTCCTTGAAAAAAGTAGCACAAACAGACAACTGACTCATCAATGATGAGTAGAGCTACCCGAAGCCGAGACTCAAGCGGATGAAAATTAAAAGTTTTGGTTTTTGTGGCTCGGAAAATTAAAGAAAGTATGTTTAATAATTCAACAAGACCTACACTTTCAACATGTGTACATTCAAACTTTGGATCAGACTAACATCGCTGTTGTTCAATAGTTTTTTAGCCTCTCTCAAAATTCATTTTATGACCTTTATATCTTTATATACACGTTGTTACTGTGTATTGTACTACCAACTGTGAGGGCTCTGCATTTGCTTTGAGCAGTCTGTTTTTATTTTGTCTTGTGAGTGCGTGTTTTTCAAACGAGATCCTCGTCAGTTTGATTTTGTTACCACAAACTTTGTGTAAAGTTCACAACAGAGGTAAAGAGATTTAAACACCCCAGTTTAAGGAGGCAGGGGTTGGACCAGCGGCACAGGGCAGGTGAAACAGAGAGTGTCAGGGGAGATGTGCAACAGAAGCAGAGGGAACATTTTACAAGATGATAAATGGCACATTTAGGTGATTAAGGATTTGTTGACAAGATTAAAAGACACGTCTGTCAGAGTTCAACAACATTACAGTTTGATTAAATAAAAAGTTTTAAACTACACAAGGTTCATTTTCTCCTCTGATAGTAATCATATCGTTAGCTTCATAGCATAAGTGCCTAAGTCATTGTCTGGTCAAAGTGACTTAGGCAATTATGCTATGAAGCTAACGATATTAAACATGTCAAGAAAGAAAGAGTACAAAGAAAAATAGTAAATGTGTGTCTAATTCAACTCTTCCTGTGAACCTTATATGGTGAACCTTATATGGTGTTGGCCAGAGGGGCCGATGGCGCGATATGGCAGCCTCGCCTCTGTCAGTCTGCCCCTGGGCAGTTGTGGCTACAATAGTAGCTTGCCTCCACCAGTGTATGAATGTGAGAGTGAATGAATAGCGGCATTGTAAAGCGCTTTGGGTGCCTTGAAAAGCGCTATATGAAATCCAATCCATTATTATTATTATTATTATTATTATTATTATTATTATTATTATATCATCCCTTAATATGTTCGGTGTTACAAACTCGAAGAAGCACAGAAAAGATCATCAGACATTAATCAGTTTTCAGCCTTCATTCATTCATATTGAAAAGTTGAAATCTTCCCTGCTAGACCAAAGTGCAACGTTTAACACCGTTGGCCATAACATTTTATTACAGCTATTATTAAATGGAGAGTCCTCTTCACACACTGAGGTTAATTATGAAGCTCCATGGGCTTCTGTGCAAAGACCAGTTCTCTTTACATTACACGTGCTTTAGAAGACATAGCGTACATTTTCACTGCTATGCATATGATACCCACTTTTATTGGTTAAACTGTCGGGATGTCTTAGACACATAATGAGCTTTAATTTTCTGCTCCTAAGTTCAGATAAAACTGAGGTTATTGTAATGGGTCGTAAAAATCTTAGAAACACTGTGGCTAACAAGATCCTTACTCTGGACGGCATTGAGCCGCCTGTTGTAGTCATTTGGCACATTATAAGTGAAATTGAAGCACACAATCCTGTCGCACAACATCAACATTTATTTATATACAAAAATAAAAATGCTTTTTTACAGAAAAGAATTGTAACTTCATATTTTATCAACGATTACGTGGGTACATGTTTGGGATTGTGTGCTTCAATTTCACTTATAATGTGCCAAATGACTACAACAGGCGGCTCAATGCTGAGAACCGGGGCAGATGTGGTGATTGTGTACAGCAAGGCAAAGTGAGCTGCCCCCACTGCTTTGCGTGTGGCCAGCCAGGACACCGGGCTATTGGCTGCCTGTGGCGTAAGGTGTCGGGAAACGGGGTGAGGTCACTGGAGAGGGGCTGCCAGTGACCGAACAAGCCGAGGAGTCCCCAGCACACGCCAGTTTTGCTAAGACCTCAAGCGTGGTGAGATCAAATGCACCCAGTCCTGCACCACCAGTGAAACCCACTGCACAGCTTATTGGGAACAGATGTATGGTCTCATGTGCCATCAATGGAGTACCACTTAAGATGCTGCTTGATTCAGGGGCCCAAGTGACTATGGTATCAAGAGCGTGGATAGAGAAAAACATCCCCCACATTAAGATCAAGCCACTCGAGTCCCTCCTTTTAGGCCAGCCTTTGGAAATAGCGGCAGCTAATGGTACAGACGTTCCATTTGATGGTTGGGCAGACACGGAACTTCAAATTCGGAGTGTGAACTATGGGCATGTCGCCATACAAGTGCCAGTGCTTATCAGTCAGCACAACCTTAACTGTCCTATTTTAGGCAGCTATGTAATAGCTGAAATCCTAAAAACCAATAAAGAACAGAGAGGTGGGGCTGACCTTTCTGCACTCCTCAAAGAAGCTTTAAGTGCCAGCAGCAGTGCAGTAGATGCTCTAGTTTCAGCACTTCAGATGCCTACCCCTGATGAAATAGATCCTGTGTGTAGTGTGAGAACAGGAAAAAAAGGTGTAATGATTCGTGCAGGACAGATTTGTGAAGTAAGGTGTAGAGTCAGACAATGGCCAAGAGGTGGCCCACGACTCTTCCAACCAAATCTAGAGAACAGCTGCCATGAGGGTTTGGAGTTGTTCCCAGCTTTGGTAGATGTCCCCAGTGGGTTGACAAAAATTGTCAAGCTTCCCATTCAGAATCCTACCAAACATGACATTTTTCTCTCCAAAAGAACAGTCTTAGGTACATTGGAAGAGGTGACTGAAGTAAAACCTGTCAAGTATCTCTCTGCTGACGCAGGGTCATCAGCCCATACAAATGTAAAAGTGTGTTCAGTTCAGCTAGGTAACGAAAAGCACCAGACAGAAGTCAATGAAGGTCAGAGATGGCATCCACCTGTTGATTTGTCCTACCTGACAGAGGATGAACAAAAGGTAGTTAGAGATATGTTATATGAACAGTCAGATGTTTTTGCCCAAAGTGACTCTGACATTGGTTGCATCCCAAGCTTGCAGTTGAAAATTAATCTGAAAGACGATACGCCTATCCAGACATCCTACAATTCGGTCCCCAAACCTTTGTATAAAGAGGTAAAAGAATATGTTCAGAATTTGCTGGACAACGGCTGGATCAGGAAGTCCACATCACCCTACTCATCTCCGGTGGTGTGTGTCCGAAAGAAAGACAAAAGCTTACGCTTGTGTATTGACTTTCGGGGCCTTAACTGTAAAACCACTGCTGACCGCCACCCACTACCACGCATCCAAGACCTGCTGGATAATTTGGGGGGCTATTCATGGTTTTCAATACTCGACCAGGGTAGTGCGAACCACCAGGGCTTTGTTGATGAAAGCTCAGGACACCTGACTGCATTCAGCATGCCTTGGGGGTTGTACGGGTGGATCCGCCTCCCATTTGGCCTTACCAATGCCCCAGCCGCATTTCAGAGATGCATGGAGGGGGTCCTTGATGGTCTGAGGGATGAGTGCTGCTCACCATATTTAGATGATGTCACGCCCGGTGTGGCAGGCGTGTGGAGTTTGTAGAGAGGACCCAAAAGGCGGCAGCTCTGGTGCAGGTGAGTATTTATTTACAGGAGTGGGTACAAACAGCAATGGCGGGTGAACATGAAACCGGAAAACCCAAACTGGGTAAAACTAACAAAACAAACCAGAAACGAAGATGCAGGAAGGTCCGGGGAAATACAAACAGACAGACGCAGGGAGACTGAGGGGAAACAACACAGACGAACCAGTGTGAGGAATTGAGGTGTTATTTTTCTGCCATTTTTATTATTTCATTTTACTATTTCTAGTTTACTGCTATTGCATCATAATCATATAACAAGCATTTGCATTGACGCATTTATTAATAGTGATATTGCATTTAGATGTTTAAACACATTGGCACCCAATTAAGCTTTATTACAGGTGCAGTTATAACCACTTTAAACTGTTGAGTTGGATTTATAATCTTAAATGTTTATGCAGACTGCAGTGTGAAAGAGTAACTCTGTGCCAAAATAAGACAGGAAGTTACATGTTTTTTGAAGTTACATGCTTTGCAGGAAGTGAAACCAAAACCAGAGTCTGATTGAAAGTTATTCTGAGGAGCTAGTCGGCAGGTGAAATGGGGTGCAATTGTGGTTAGCACATAGACATACACGTAACCACACACACACACACACACACACACACACTTAGTTAGAGGTTCACTTGTAGGTGAAAGTTTAAATTGTTTTGCTAGGGTGTAGTTTTATGTTGGTGTACGTGACTGTTTGATGAAGAAGCAGGTGCACGAGGTGAGAGCTGAGCGGGCTTGCGGGAAACCACCGGGGAGAAGATGGAAGCCAGTGTCCTTTTAATTGTGTCTCAAGTTGTCAAATAGAACATTTGTGGTTTCGAAGCTGATGTACTGACGCAATGAGGGGGCGTCAAAATATACTTTGATGCATATAAAATTGTATTTTGAAGTCTGGGCGATGAGACCTGATACTGTCGGCGTACAGTGTTCAGCTCCCACGCTGCGTGTTTCATTAAAATCATCGTCCGACTTTACCTTTTGGACCAGTGTGGTTACTTGCATTGCGCCTGTGTTTACTTCCCTATATTTTTGAACCTTAACACCAGCAACTAACAGAGGCAGACACGAGGTTTAAATGCATAGAAGAATAACGAGGGAATGAGACACAAAAGGAGGGCACAGCTGGGAGTAATCCGACCTGACGAGACAGGGGAAAAGTAAACCGAACACACTGAAGTCAGACACGGACCTACAAAGTAAAAGAGAAAACACATACACGTAAAGACATAATGCACAACCTAAACACAGACTGGGCAACACAGAACATAGGAACATGAACCATGAAATAGAAGAGTACAAACACCCAAGGTAACCAGACCACGGAATAAACAAGAACACAGAATAATAATTACAACTAAAACATAAACACGGAGTCCGGATCATGACAGATGATGTACTTTGCTTTTCCAAGACTTTTCATGACCATGTTGATGATCTGAGGCGTGTGCTTTGCCGCCTGGGAGAGCATGGTGTGAAGCTACGACCCAAAAAATGTGAACTGTTTAAGCGTCAGGTCAGGTATGTTGGGCGCTTGGTGACCAGTGAAGGTGTCCAGATAGACCCAAAAGATCTCGAAGCAGTGGAACATTTGAGAGACAGAGAGCCAAAGAACGTGGGAGAGGTCAGAGCCCTCCTAGGGTTTCTAGGTTATTACAGGACGTTCATTCAGGACTTTTTTAGAATAGCGAGACCACTGTTTAAGCTTATTGAGAGTCCCAGTGATCCTAGCCTGCAATGTAGCTCAACTAGAGCCAAAATCAAGTTAAAGCGCAGAAATGGTGGTCAGCTTCCATCCAAAACACCAGTGCGATGGACAGCAGAACATCGTACTGTGGTGTCACGTCTGGTGCATATGTTAACCAGTCCACCTGTCCTAGCTTACCCAGATTTCAGTTTGCCCTTTGTGCTACACACAGATGCATCAAATAAAGGCCTGGGGGCTGTGCTTTATCAGCAACAGGGGGGAAAGCTCTGTGTCATTACTTATGGTTCCAGAACACTCATGCCTGCTGAGAAAAATTACCATCTCCATTCTGGCAAGCTTGAATTCCTTGCCCTGAAGTGGGCAATTTGTGATAAATTTAGGGATTACCTCTACTATGCACCCACTTTCACAGTGTACACAGATAATAATCCCCTCACATACATCTTGAGCACAGCAAAGTTAAACGCTGTGGGACATCGGTGGGTGGGCGAATTAGCTGACTTCCATTTCACTGTAAAGTATAGCACAGGCAAGTCCAACACAGATGCTGACACGCTCTCCCGCTATCCATTGCCACTCCAGGGACACCTCATGGAGTACACTGAGACACTGTCCCCAGGAGTGGTTTCTGCAATCTGGCAAGGAGACAAAGCCATGAGAGACGGTGATATACCATGGGTGGCTGCACTGCACTGTGTTGATGAGACACCCACTGAAGGTGCCCCTGTCATCACCCCAGAAAACATCAGGGCTGCACAGAGGGAGGACCCCCTATCTGTGAGGTGATAAACTTGAAAAAGAGTAGATGGAGTCCTAATAGTAAAGATAAGAGACAGCTAGGGGCTGGCAAAACAAAACAGGAGCACCAGAAAGCCAAAAAACAAAACACGAGTCCAAAACCCAAAGAAAAGAAACACACCAGAGCACCAGAAAACAAAGTCCAAAGCAGAACAGTTCCGGCAGCGACGTGGACACAGTTCAGGGGGCCGACCGTGCGGAAGGCAACGGCGGCGACCCAGGCGAAGGTGGTCCGGGGCCGGCCGTGCGGAAGGCAACGGCGGCGACCCAGGCGAAGGTGGTCCGGGGCCGGCTGTGCGGAAGGCAACGGCGGCGACCCAGGCGAAGGTGGTCGGGGGGCCGCCCACGACGGCGGTGGTGCCTGGCCAGTGGCCTGGAAAGTGGCCGGTTAGCTGCAGCGCCAGACGAGGATGAAGACACCGAGGCTGGGCCAGACGAGGATGAAGACACCGAGGCTGGGCCAGACGAGGATGAAGACACGGAGGCTGGACCAGGCGACGCAGAAGCAGAAGCCGCAGCTGGCGTGGATGAAGCGGCTGCCGCTGGCGTGGATGGAGACACCGAGGCTGGGCCAGATGAGGATGAAGACACGGAAGCTGGACCAGGCAACCCAGAAGCAGAAGCCGCAGCTGGCGTGGATGAAGCGGCTGCCGCTGGCGTGGATGACGAGTCTGAGGCCGCTGCAGACGAGGCTGAAGACTCTGAAGCTGGACCAGACGAGGCTGCAGGCGGCGGCGTGGAAGCCGGAGACGGAGGCGCTGCAGGCGGCGGCGTGGAAGCCGGAGACGGAGGCGCCGCAGGCGGCGGCGTGGAAGCCGGAGACGGAGGCGCTGCAGGCGGCGGCGTGGAAGCCGGAGATGGAGGCGCTGCAACAGGCTGGACGGATCCCTCGGACCCTCCAGCGGAGACAGGAGACGAAGGCCGGAGCGGTCCCTCGGACCCTCCAGCGGAGACAGGAGACGAAGGCCGGAGCGGTCCCTCGGACCCTCCAGCGGAGACTTGAGACGAAGGCCGGAGCGGTCCCTCGGACCCTCCAGCGGAGACCATCACTAAGCCAGCAGTCATGGAGGCCACTAGCTGACACAAAGGTGACTGGCAATGCACTGAGCACTGGTTCTGCCCAGGCAACGCTGACATGGTGTAGGTCTCAGGGGGCTGCTTAAACTTCAGGGGTCCAGAATCAGCTGGGGACTGAGACCTAGCCTCTGGGGAAGCCCTGGAGTGGCAAACTGTACCAATGGCGGCTAAACCTTGAAACGCACCCTGAGTAGATATAAGACTTTCTCCCTGCATGGAGTGAATGAGTGAAACTGGAGGCGCAGGGGCCTGAACTACAGGTGACACTGGAGACTGAAATGAGGGTGACACTGGAGACTGAAATGAGGGTGACACTGGAGACTGACAAGAGACACGTAGGCTAGTACATGAATGGAACAGACTTGTACTCGAGAAAGGAATACTGTACAGACAGACTGGACAAAGAAAACGGCTGATTCTACCCAGTAAGCTGAAGCAAACTGTACTGAAAAACCTGCATGATGATATGGGACATGTTGGTGCTGACAAAGTCATTCAGTTAACAAGGGAGAGGTTTTACTGGCCTTTTATGCAGCGAGAAATTGAGGACTATGTCATTCGCCAGTGCCCTTGTATCAAACAGAAACAGCCAAGTGTCCCAGAGAGAGCGCCAATGGGCTTGATAACAACCAGTGCCACCTTTGAACTCATTTCGGTTGACTATTTACTAGAACCAAGTAAAGGTGGCTTCGAGTACATTTTAGTTTTGGTAGATCACTTTACCCATTTTGCCCAAACTTACCCGACTAAGAATAAATCTGGCAAAACAGCAGCTGAGAAAATCTTTCTTGACTTTATCCCACGCTTCGGGTACCCTGAAAAGCTGCATCATGACCAAGGCTGGGAGTTTGAGAACAACCTTTTCCAAAGACTCAAACAGCTGGCAGGAATAGGCCACTCTCGAACAACCCCCTACCACCCACAGGGAAATCCTGTTGAGCGTCTAAATAGAACACTTCTACAGATGCTACGGACTCTTCATGAGGAGAAAAAGGCAGAATGGAAGGATCATTTGCCCCATATAGTCCATGCATATAACTCCACAAGACATGAGGAAACGGGCTATTCACCTTTCTTCCTCCTTTATGGAAGAGCCCCACGCTTGCCTGTTGATCTGCTTTTTGATTTAAAACCTGAAAAAGAGTCACAGTCCAGACAGGAGTATGAACAAAAGTGGGCTGCACACATGCAGGAAGCCTATAAAATTGCTTCAGAAAACAGTGCAAAGTCCTCTGCAAAGGGGAAAAGCATTATGATCAGCACATCAAAGGCATCGCACTGCAACCAGGAGATCGAGTGCTTGTCAGAAACCTCTCCGAGTGAGGTGGTCCAGGCACACTCCGTGCCTACTGGGAAAAGAAAGTTCACAGAGTTGTTGAGAAGATTGGAGATGGACCTGTATATAGGGTACAATCAGAAACAGGAGACAAAACCCTTCGTGTCCTGCATCAAAACCTCCTGCTGCTTGTGACTGATTTGCCGGTAGAGCAAGATCAGCAGGGACGTAAGAAAAGACAAACACAAAGACTGGGAGAGACAAACCCCAATGAAACAGTGGAACATGAGTCTGATCATTCGGATGAAGAGGAAGGGTACACATACAGCCTGAGAACTATACCTGTGTATCAGTGGAGGAGAGTTAACCCCAAAAGGCCTCAGCCAAGACCACACAGTGAACTAAGAGCTGTAGCTCCTGAGTTTCAGCCAATAAGACACAAAATGGAATCAGTGGAAGTGCAGCAAGGAAGTGCAGTCCCACCAGCTGTATCTACAGAACCAGCAGATTTCCCAGTGCCTGTTGTTTCATCACCAACTGTGGAAACCCAGGAGGAACCTGCAACCGAGGATCTTATGGAGGACACAGGGTCGGAGAGCTGTGTGGATAACAGGGACCCTGCCCCAGAGACACCAGAATGGGATGTGCCACCAATACGGAGGTCAACCAGAGCTGTGAAACCGAGAGAGGTTTCTACATATAGCCAAATGGGACAGCCTTCATATCAGCTCTGGAGACTTGGAGCAAACATGATGCTTGCATGCGTTCCCTGCCACATGCCACTTTACCTAGCTCAGGGGTCTGCAACCTTTTACACCCAAAGAGCCATTTGGACCTGGTTTCCACACAAAAGAAAACACTGGGAGCCACAAATACTTTTTGACATCTAAAATGAAGATAACACTGTATATATTGTTTTTTTATCTTTATGCTTTGTGTGAACAACTAAGGTGTGCTGCTTATGAAATCCATGAAGTGCTACAGAGAAAATTACATTTTATTTATGTAATTAACGCATTTTGAACTCTTAAAGAAATATAACAAACGGAAAGACACCAACCTGAACTAAAATGATCCATGTAGCAAACAAAGACTGTTGTCAGCCGCCTCCCTTATATCGCCTTTGGGCTGTTGGAGCCTTGACCTGACTCTTAAAAAATAATTTGAAAAAAGCACTATGCTGCTGAAAAATGAAAAATAGATATTTGCAAAATTCTGCCTAAATATGTATTTTTCCTGGTTAATGCGTGCAGCGGGGCATGGTTTGCAGCGCCGCTGCAGGGAAGGCGGACGCACCTGAGCGACACCCGCAATCACGCCTCGCTGCCTTTACGTCTGTGTTATCTGTGCTGTTGTGTTGTTGGTGGTGTATGTCGGGCTGTGAGCTGAAAAGCTACAGCCGGCTGTATGCGTACAGCAACCGTGTGTGAAAAGTGCTCAATAAAGAGATGCTGAAAAGCGTGTTCATGGAAACATCGTCGGGTCTGCTGTGATTTGTTTACAATGGGACTTCTGCTCCTGAACCTCTGCGCACAGAGTCCGCAAATCGGGGAAATACGAAGTCAGTTTATGCAGGACTGTAAGCTGTCATCTGTCAGGCATGAATGGTGTTTGTCTTCACGGTGGAGAACAGCTGCTGACATAATGTGGATCCGAAGATCCATAATTGGCCTACCTGGGGTTGAAAGTCTCGATAAATGCTCAGCGTTTTGGCGGGTATACCGGCTTCCGCGAGTGTGACTCTTATTTTGAGCGATGAAAAAATAATAGAATATAATTTTATTTTTATATTTCAATATCACAATAATCTTCCAATTTAGAACTACGAGTTAAAAAGAACTAACATAAATAAAATACACTTCAGCTAAACACTTCTAATTAATTTGCCCAAACCAGGCGGAGCCGCAGTATAAGGACTAAAGAGCCGCATGCGGCTCCGGAGCCGCAGGTTGCCGACCCCTGACCTAGCTGTTCCTGACTGTTATTACCCCACACCAGTATGGACATGTTAGACTGGTGACCAAAAGACCTTTTGACATTACTCCTGGAACTGTAACAGTTTTGACTATTAGACTTTAAAGACTTTGGGCAAAAGCCATGAAGTGTGTTAGTTTGGTTCCAGATGTCCGGAGCCATCTCTTAAAGCAGCGTAGAGTGTAGCAGGTTGAAAAAGCTACATGTTTATTTTGTAAGAAAACCAATCACCCCCTTATTTTTTGTTTTTATTGTGACTTATTTTGACATTGTTATGTGTTGCCAGACCATGGTTATATTTCATTATGCCAGTAGATGGTGCTCTTGTACTGCTGTGGAACTACCAGAGAGACTCTAGCTATAGGCTCTGCGCATGCGCAGCTCAGAAATACATGAGCTCCGGCCTGAGAAAGACGCTAACTTCGGTGTCCTCTCTATTAATCCACAGGTACTGACAAACAAACTTTTATGTTACCGAACTGGTTCTAAATGTCATGTAAGTTGAGTAACAACTGTTCGGCTATATTTTGAGATGATTGTGATGATGTTGTTTTGTGGTATTTTGTTGTAATGAGTATTAGTGTATCATCGGCATAATGCTATAATGCTATAATGCTATGTAGCACTATAAGGATATGCTATGACAGTGGCAACCTGCGACTTCAGAAAATGTGTCGTAGTCTTTGTTTTAGTGTTAGCCAAGCAGTACTGAGTACATGTATTAAGGGGAAAGCTTTTCATTGGTGAAACAATGTTTGCAGTCGTCTGCCGCCATGTTGTGTTGCGTTCCGGGGACGCCATGTTCAAAAGTAATAGCGTATATGGCGTGAATGTGGGGAAAGGTTGTGTGAATGTGAGATTGGTTATTTTGGTATGTTGTTATGCTTTAACCATGAGTGTTTTATTTAAATTGTGAGTATGTAAAGTCATTTTGAATTAGTTTGTATTTATTTTGCTTTTGAGAGAATGCTTTTTGTAACTTTATTTTTGTTTATGAACTCTGTTATTTTATGGGAAGAATGCATGGGCTAGTGGGATTTGTATTGTGTATATGTAGAAATAAATGAGCTCCGGCCTGAGCAAGACACTAACTTCGGTGTCCTCTCTATTAATCCACAGTTTGCTCATATTTGGCTACGCAGTGCTCTCTAGCCTGTGTGTCGCTTGCTGCCGGTCCAGATTCCCCTAGGTCTGGTGCCGGTAACATTTGGATTCATTTCTAGTCAGTGGCCCAGCCCCTCCTATATTTTCATGCATGTGGCCCTCAGTGAAAAAAGTTTGGAACACCCCTGTGCTAATGAAATCTGAACTGACTGAAATGTGAAGTGAAGATTATTCAGATGTGAAAGAGAGACAGACTGATAATAAAGTGGGGCTGAAGATCAGTGAATATCATGTAAACACCTGATTGGTTGACTAGATATCAGATCGACAGTTTCACGGTGGATTATAACTTTAAGGAATCCTGCTCTCCGGATTATTTCAATCAACACTGATCTGGAACACATCTACAGTGCTGGAATTGCCCGTCTCACCACCAACCTCTCTGTGTGCATTCACTTTTTAACCCTTTGTGAAACAAAGATTTAAGTGTGAGTATTTATCTAAGTTAGTGCAAACACCTCTAATAGGTTACTTTGGCCTTTCCAAGTGATATCTTTCGTTGGAGTCTGTGGTCCAGGCTTCTAAAACAATCCTAGTTTAACAAGCACTACAATCTAGAAGAGAGCTTCACTAACAGGTGTGACTGATAACATTTGACCTGCAAAGGACACTCATGTTTATTTGTATCAGGACAAGCAGGGAGGGGACTGCCCGAGTCCCCTCACCCACATCAGCTCAGAACTCTGCATTATCTACTGAGTCAGAGGGTCAAGCATCAGAAGTTCTACAAAGAGTAGAACCAGACTTCCTGTATAGAGGTCTGTGGGCCTACCGACCCACATCATATCCATCTCAGCACAACTAAAGCATGGTGACTGACCTCAGAGTTTCAAATCGACATCGTGGATTCTCCAGAAGAACAAACAGTTGCTTCACTCCTGAATCCTGCAGCTTGTTGTTATTGTCCAGGTCCAGCTCTCTCAGATGGGAGGGGTTGGACTTCAGCGCTGCTCCCAGATAATCACAGCTGATCTTTGACAAACCACAGCGGTCCAATCTGTATAAAGAATGAAAGTTGTAAGTTTATTAGACAAAGTGTGAGCTTGAAATCATTCAGTGTTTCATCATCTGTTCAGAGCTGAAGAAGGTTCAGAATGTAGAAGTTTAGAAAATGGAAACTCCAAACAGCTGAAGCCAGCAGGAAGCAGCTTCAAACAAACACAACAAGAGAAAAAACTCTGAATGTTTCACATTAAAGTCGTACATTTCTCATAAAAACAGGAAAAAGACTTGAAAAAGTCGTGTTTTTCCTTCCAGGAACCACAAGGCTTCACTTTTAAAGGTGAAGTGTGAAAGAAATGGACATATTTGCAGTCCAACACCTTTTTCCAGTCACATTATTAAAGCAGACAAACTACAAGCTCATTTTCATTCCAACAAGTCATCTTCTGACCTGGACTAACAACACTGGTCTCTATGTGCAGCTGGCTGTGAGACCAGTGCTCAGGGAGCATCTACAAAGTGCAACACTGAAAGAACATCACACACTCATTTGCCTCCAGCACTTTCACACAAACATCTACTGTCATTATTGTCACCAAACTCTGTGGATCCTTTATTGCAAATTCAAATGGGATCAAATCGTCAGACAGAAGAGGGTTATAAGGAAATATGATGAAATGTTCTGTATTAGCCTCAGAAACCAAACAAAATGATTCACAAACATGTTTTTACAAACTCAGTGTTGGATTTGGATCAGCAAGATAACCTGATGTGTAAAGGCATTTTAGGCTACGTTCACACTGCAGGCGAAAGTGCATCAAACCCGATTTTTTGACCCCATGCGACCCATATCCGATCATGGTATGACAGTGTGAACAGCACAAATCCGATATTTTCAAATCCGACTATTAAACCCAATTCTTTGATCCCCATGATAGAACAGAGAAAACCCGACTCAGAGTGGTCAAAACATTTATATATTTTATTCAATCATCTTCCGGAAGAGAGAGCCCTGCACAGCCCAAAGCCAGTTGCAGAATCTCTAACATTAGAAGCTCAAGATGAGTCTCATATAGGTGTTATTTTGGTACTTCAGACGTCACACACAGTTTCAGTTTTGATACAAACAGCTCTTTATATGTCAGTAGCTTCCTCGTTTTCTGTCTGGCTTCCTGTATTTATTAATATACTTGTACAGCTGCACACGGACTTCCTGTTTTTCAGTCTGGCTGAGCACTTAGTTTGTGAGTAAAAAGTGGCCTTGGTTTACAAGCCTTCATTATTAAAGTACACAAAACAATATAATCAGCAAATAAGCATTAAGAATATATATTAAATACATGACACGACCCAGGTCACTTTCATCTGTGGTACTGAATCTGATACATATCTGATATTTTAGAAAGCGACTGCTGGTTATGTCACATTAAATCCGTCTTTTAGGGGGCGATCGTGGCTCAAGAGTTAGCAGTTCGTCTTGTAATCGGAAGGTTGACAGTGTCCGGCAGCCTCGCCTGTGTCAGTGCGCCCCAGGGCAGCTGTGGCTACAATGTAGCTGTCACGATCTGAGGAGACAGACCGTGCGGTGGTGTGTGTGGTGGACCCAGGTGCGAACACAAGAGAAAGTAGGCCAGATTAAACGTAAACTGAAAGCGAGCCTTTATTATGGCTGATGACAGGTTTCAAACAAAGCAGAACTTCCGTGACTAAACTGAACTTAAACTAAACTGGGAAACAGATACTGATAAACTATGAAGACTCAGAAAACCATGACGATGACTGACTATGGCTGGGAAACTGTGACAAGAGGTAGGGGAGATAACACAGACAACGCGACACAGACTGAATGAAACACAGAGACTAAATACACATAAGGGATGATCAAGGGAAGTGGAAACACATGGAGACTAGACATGACATGAACCAAACATAACCACACAGACATGACGCATGAACCAGGGAGACTTAGTACAGGGGGAGATGACATAAACAACTAAGGAACAGGACTACACAGTAATCTAGAAATTAACTAGGTGAACTAAGCTAAGGCACAAATAAATACAAAAGATACATAAACTCAAACACTGGGTCGCTTGACCCAGGACCATGACAGTAGCTGCCATCACCAGTGTGTGAATGTGTGTGTGAATGAGTGGATGACTGAATGTAGTGTGAAGCGCTTTGGGGTCCTTGGGGACTAAGTAAAGTGCTACACAAGTACAGGCCATTTACCATTTATGTCACTGACACAAGGCAGATGCCAATTATCAGCGCCGGAAAGGACAAACGAGAAAGCATGGCGGGGGAAACCAGAGACGGAGTGAGTTAATGGACAGAAACTGAGGTTTTGGACTTGATTAGCATATGGGGAGACAATTCTGAAGAAATTGATAGACTGCTGCAACAACACCTACTAGCTCTGTAGCCCCATTTTTTACTTCATTAAACAAAGTGCGTTGTGGGAGACGTCTTCTTTTGTGTATGCGGGCTGCGAACCATTCACACTAGAGTGCGTTTGCTATCACATTTTATTTGTAGTGTGAACAACCAGACTGAATCTGAATTGAGCATTAAGACCTGCAGTGTGACCGTAGCCTTTGTCTCGCTGTATGAGAGTCAAGTTATTACTCAATATTTATGGAGGATGTTTTTAAATTAGGCTGAAATATGTGACAGACATTTAATCCCATTTCAGTTTGGCCTCATCCTGGTTGGATTATCCAGCACACTCTTTCTTACATTTTAGCTCTTCAAGCCAAACATAGTAAAACAAGCATATCTATGTTTCCTGATAAAATGATGTGACAGGTAGAATAAAGTGGTGGTGTTACAGCCTTTCTCCCCTCTGTTGCCGAGGCTGTTAGTCTCTCCCAAACTCAGCTACAGGACTTCCACATGAATGAAAGCAGCAGAACTGACTTTACAAATGAAAGAGGAAGAGGAGAAGAAGAGGAGAGGGAGGCCACCATGACCATCACTCCAGCTGAAAACATCACACTTCCATTAAAGTTGGTGAGAAAATGTTGAGCAGGATGAGCTGCTGGCTCATCTGGAGACTGTAGCAGCAGCTCACAGTCACAGTGGATTTCCACTCATGAAAAAGCTCTGGCTGCTTCATTTCGCTCTCATATCAGAGACTTTAAAGCTTCAGTGAAGCTGGACTGTGATGATTTCTTTTCATATTCAGCCCAATGTGCTCTGTATTGTTTTTGCAGGTCATGTAAACAGGGATGAGCAGCTCACTTCAATATAAAATGTTAGAACTGTAAAGACAAACAGAGCTCATAAATGGAAACTGATTTCATTTTTTAAGCTGCAACTTTTTAGTTGTTCCTTTTTTATACTTATACATAATTATATTTACAATAAGACATATCATTCCACTTTTCCCTGTCAGGCACCACCACAGTTCACTTCAATAAAACTTTACTTCAGATTTGTTTTCATGTTTTGATCCAGCAATGGGAGCTGCTTCCCCCGTGGGTCCAGTCCTTGTACTAAGGTAAGCTAAACATGTCCAGTGTCTGTCTCTGAGCAGCTTTTAATCTGTTGTGAATAAGGAAGAAATGGAGGAAGAAGAAAATGACTACATCGACAAACATGCAGCTATCAAGCCAAATGGTGAGGTGGTGGTTAGTTATTACTGTTGATCCCCTACATTAAGTTACATTCAAATATGGTCTCCAGCTAAAATAGTGTTTGTGTTCCTAACAGGATTTCATGAATGTGTTATTGTTCATGTCACATCTGTATGAAACAAACAATCCTTCATTATCAATGTTCCAGCATGTCAACCTGAGATCTGTGTGGAGCAGCTGACCTGTACGATGTGCTCAACACAAACATTATTTACCATCAGTTACTGTGTGACTGAACCATGTGGGTGTAGGAAGCATGGCTCTGAGTTTGAATAGCAACATTCAGTAACACTTTGATTTGTTACAGACTGAGCAGAGAGAAGTGGCTCACTGTGAACGCAGTGATGAGATAAGAAGCTCAGCTCATTTCTGCTCTGTTTCATGACAATCCTGTTATTGAGGACCAGTAGGTGGGCTCACCTCTGAACACTTAGTCTGAGGACTCAGTGAAGAGTTTTAGGATAGAGACAAAGTTTCAGTGTTAGACTTCAGTAGAGATCATTCAAATAACTGTAGCTGTTGTAGCACCGACCAATGTAGCTAGTATTCAAACAAGATCAAATTACACTAAATTAGAAACTAAATTAGAAATCCCCGGCCCCGCCCACAGTACTGCAGCACTGTGGGCCGGGCTGGGGATTTCTAATTTAGTGACTTGCCATGGAAAAACAGTTCAGATATCACAAAATGTTACTTATTTAAATTAATACCAGTCTCTGCACTTAGTAGAATGACACCTTTCAGATGTTTTCTGTATCAGTATTAGTGATGAAACAATGAGGAGACTGATGAAGGGAACAATGAGGGGATACTGCAACAGCAGCAACAGAAACCCAGGAGACAAAGCTGAGGTCTGGGTTCCTCTATGCTACACACAGCCTCCTGCTGCTGTACTTTAGTAAACACATAATATCTCCAAGTACACTTACTTCAGAAACTCTATTAAACTCATTATAAGTTCACTTCAGCCTTAAGTGACTCACAACATCAGCACACATGAGTAAACAAAGTAACTCACACAGCTACCGTTCAAATTTAGTCATCTTTAATACAAATATACCTCATTATTATGAATCTCACAGCTACCTGCTCATTGAACTGAACAATAATTTTGTTTTACCATTAAAACAAAATATGTGACTTGTAGAAATGTTTAGCTTATTTTAGAGTTTAGACATGTAGGAATGTTTAGTTTGTTTTAGAGTTGAGAAATGTGTTAAGATAGAATGAAGAATTATGGTAGAGACACTGACACTGCCCTGGATATAAATAAAGGCCTGACTGTGTCATGAACTTAGGAGTAGATCTTAGGAGACCCTCCCCCAGTTGAACTGTGAAAGTAAGACAAAGAGGAGTTAATGCTGAGTGGAAATTCCCCAGAGGATACCTGTGTGGGGGTCTGAACATTTAACTTGGTAACTGTGGTCTGGAGGGGAGATGGTATTTATGGCCCCTAGGAAGAGACACATACCCACAGTGTTTTAACTGATACACTCACACATCCACATGCACAGTCACTCACGTGCACTCACACATACACACAGGTACGCACATACATTCACTCTCGTGCACACACAGGCACTCACGTGCTCGTGCACATAGACACAGACACAGAGTTTCCAGCACACTGTGGGGGATTTATGATGGGCTCGCCTCTATAAAGCTGGCTGGAACTAACAAAGGGGTGAAGATTGTTTCAGAGGGACACCAGCCTCGTCTTCCCTTCTTGTCACGGCTGGGGCAGCAGTCGTATGAAGGTGAGAAAGGAGGATCCAGGGGCAGACGATGGCGGAGGTGCAAGTGGGATTTATTAACAGAGAACAATAACCAAGATGTGGGCAGAACTAAACATAAACCTAAACTGGGAAATCTAATACCAAAAGGGAGGACATGGAGCGGAGAACAGAGAGACACGGAGAAATACGAAATAACATTAAGTACACGGAAACTTCACAGAGGAACACAGACGACGCCACGAGGAGCACAGGCAGACACGCAGTATAAATACACACACCAGGTAATTAGGAAATGGCAGACAGGAGGGGACACAGCTGGAACTGATGGACCTAACGAGACACAAACCTATAAAGTAAAACAGGAAACTCACAGACTGTTTTACACAACCAACTGGGGACACGAACAGAACACAGAGGAGAGACACAGGTAGGGATGAAAGAAACACACAACTCAAACCCTAAGAACAAATACAAAATCAGCATAAACTAGAAAAAGGATAATAATAAACTTAAAGCGCTGGGTCACCGACCCAGGACCATGACAGTACCCCCCCCCCCCCCCCAAGGGCTGGCTCCCGACAGCCCCAAAACACAAAAGAACCACCAAGCCCGGGTGGGCGGTGGGAGGCCCAGGACGGAGGGTCCGGACCAGGACCAAAACGGAGGCCCCAGAGTCCCAAACAAAAGATCCCAAACGTTCATAGGGGAGCAGAGTCCAAAACGTAGTTCAGGTGGCCGGCCCGAGGGCCGATAGCACTGAAGGCCAGGATGAAACAGTTCAGGGGGATGGCCGGCCACGCGGAAGGCAGTGGCGGCGACAGAAGTCCGGAGGCCGGCCACGCGGAAGGTAGTGGCGGCAACAGAAGTCCGGTTCAGGAGGGCGTCCTCGATGGCGATGATAACCAGCCAGCAGCCTAGAAAATGGCCAGCGTTGTGGAGGCGCCCAATGCGGACCAGATGGCGGCATGCCAGCCGCAATACCAGGTGAGGATGCTGAAGCCGGATCAGGCGAAGCTGGAGCCGAGGCAGAGGCCGGACCGGGCAAGGCGGAAGCTGCTTCTGCAGACGGGGATGCAGGCACGGGGGCTGGACCAGACGGGGATGCAGGCACGGGGGCTGGACCAGACGGGGATGCAGGCACGGGGGCTGGGCCAGACGGGGATGCAGGCACGGGGGCTGGGCCAGACGAAGGCGAAGACGAAGCTGAAGCTGGACCAGGCGACGCTGAAGACGAAGCTGAAGCTGCTGTTGCAGACGTGGGTGAAGCTGCAGCCGCAGGTGAGGATGATGAAGCTGCACCAGGCAACGCTGAAGCTGATGCAGAGGCCAGACCAGGCGAGGCAGAACCGGGTAGCAGCATGGCAGCTGCGGAAGCCAAAGAAGCTGAAGCTAGCCCAGGCAATGATACAGCTGACGCTGCAGGCGCGGGTGAGGCTGATGCTGACGCTGCAGGCGCGGGTGAGGCTGATGATGATGATGCTGGACCAGACGAGGAAGGGGACACGGAGGCCGGACCAGGCAAGGCAGAAGCTGAAGCTGGTAAAGGAGCTGCCGCTGCAGGCGGAGATGAGGCTGCCGCTGCAGGCGGAGATGAGGCTGCCGCTGCAGGCGGAGATGAGGCTGCCGCTGCAGGCGGAGATGAGGCTGCCGCTGCAGGCGGAGATGAGGCTGCCGCTGCAGGCGGAGATGAGGCTGCCGCTGCAGGCGGAGATGAGGCTGCCGCTGCAGGTGGTGATGATGAGTCTGAGGCTGGCCCAGACGACGCAGAAGCAGGAGCTGCAGCTGCAGCTGGCGTGGATGAAGAGACTGCAGCTGGCAAGGATGCCTGAGACGAAGGCGCTGCAGGCGGCGGCGTGAAAGCTGCAGACGAAGCAGAAGCAGGCGGCGGCGTGAAAGCCGGAGACGGCGTGAAAGCCGGAGACGAAGGTGCTGCAGGCGGTGGCGTGAAAGCCGGAGACGAAGGCGCTGCAGGTGACGGCGTGAAAGCCGGAGACGAAGGCGCTGCAGGCGACGGCGTGGGAGCCACAGGCGATGGAGCTGCTGCGGCTGCTGCTGTGGCTGCTGCTGCTGGCGGCGATGAAGCTGCTGCGGCTGCTGCTGCTGCAGGTGGCGATGGAGCTGCTGCGGCTGCTGCTGCCGTCGGCGATGGAGCTGCTGCGGCTGCTGCTGCCGGCGGCGATGATAGCTGGATGGGCTCCCCGGTCCCCCCAGCGAAAGCAGCAGGCTGAAGCGGTTCCCGAGACCCCTCAGGTGAAGCCGCTAATGACGGTGAAGGCTGGACGGGCTCCTCGGGCCCCCCAGCGAAAACAGGCCCAAAACCAGTAGGCCCGGGTGCCGCTGGCACACATGGAGAAGGCTGTAGCTGCGCAGAGCACTGACCCTGCTCAGGCAGTGACAGCCGGGTGCATTCCTTAGCTGGCAAATCTTCCTCCAGGGGTCCAGAGTTAGCTGCAGGTTGTAACCTAGCCTCTGGGGAAGCCCTGGAGCGATTCTCTAATATTGCCAGCGTTTGAGGAACAGGTTTGTCTCTCTGCTTAGAAATTGGGGATGAAAAACAGTCCTTTGAGGGTTGTGCTGAATGCAATGAGGAAATGATAACTGCTCCAGTCGATACCACAGGAGAGAGTGGAAGTGAGGCAGGGTGAAGACAGCGAGGGAACAATGTCTTCTGTAGAGGCGGATCGAGCAATTTGGCAACAAACCTTGGCGAAAAATGCCGCTGCCGCCGAGAAAACCAAATGGCGAGGGCCTCCAGAAAGGCAGCCAAATTTTCATTCCCTGGACCGCCCTTTGCTCTGAGAGCAAAGTTAAGTCTTGCTCTCAGAGCCGTAATTATCCGTTGAAGTCCAGTAATGTCCAGGAAAGCAACAGTGGAGGTAGCAGAAGACAAAAAATGGTCAAAAAAAACAACCTCCAGCTGTCTCTTGTAGGGATCCGCAGCGTGGGTTATCCTGCCATAGTAGTTCCACAACTGTGTGAGATACTTTCCCACTGACGCCAAATGTGAGTCTGCTGGATCCATGCTGATGGTCGCGTCGTACTGTCACGGCTGGGGCAGCAGTCGTATGAAGGTGAGAAAGGAGGATCCAGGGGCAGACGATGGCGGAGGTGCAAGTGGGATTTATTAACAGAGAACAATAACCAAGATGTGGGCAGAACTAAACATAAACCTAAACTGGGAAATCTAATACCAAAAGGGAGGACATGGAGCGGAGAACAGAGAGACACGGAGAAATACGAAATAACATTAAGTACACGGAAACTTCACAGAGGAACACAGACGACGCCACGAGGAGCACAGGCAGACACGCAGTATAAATACACGCACCAGGTAATTAGGAAATGGCAGACAGGAGGGGACACAGCTGGAACTGATGGACCTAACGAGACACAAACCTATAAAGTAAAACAGGAAACTCACAGACTGTTTTACACAACCAACTGGGGACACGAACAGAACACAGAGGAGAGACACAGGTAGGGATGAAAGAAACACACAACTCAAACCCTAAGAACAAATACAAAATCAGCATAAACTAGAAAAAGGATAATAATAAACTTAAAGCGCTGGGTCACCGACCCAGGACCATGACACTTCTAGAAGTGCATGCTTAAATGAAGATGAATAAAGATGAATAAAGATTTTGTAAAAATGACTACTGGGTCCGGTGCATCTCTGAAGGCCCGAGGAATAATAAAGAACCAGGGTAAAACTGATTTCCCAACAGACTGTAAAGAAATGTCTTGATGCATTCTCAATCATCCAGGAAGGTAAATCTCCAAAAGTTGATTCTGTTCATCTGGACGTAGCGTTTTTTTGTCACTCATCCAGGTGACTTCTTCAGTCTCAGCTGACTGCAGGTTTCCCCAATCTTATAAACAGTAAATTTGCATAATGACTGAAACCAGCCCACTGTAGGAACAATGGGCTGTGGGGTCAGTTCCTTAATCATAATTATGCAAATTCCCATGACCATTGATCAACAACCACTGACCAAAACCCACTGATCAAAGAACACTGATCAATGGCCATGAGTACCATTCACAGAGAGTTGGGGAATGGCTGCAATCACAGCATTGTAAGATGGTGACAGATGTACCCTTAGGCCCCCTCCTCCCTCCTCGATTCAGAGATGGTCTTTCCCTTTTCACGTAAATGGCCTCTCTTACTTTACTAAACGTTATGGAGAAGCGAGACAATTTCAGCAACAACACAAGGACAATATGAGAGAACGAATGAGAGTAAAATATTGGAATGACTTTTCTTTCAGACAGATGCATAACGCCAGATGCGCAATGAACATAAAGAGAAAATATCGTCAGATGCATCGACCAGCTGAAAGTTTACAGTGTCATCCAGATAACAGTTTAATGAATGAGGCCATATCTCGTTTCAGATCAAACATTAAGTTAGCACCATCTTATGTTTGCACTGTATGTCTAAAAGCTTCTTTTCCTAATCAGGTGAAAATCTGCAAAAGAACAAATTACTCAAAACACCAAACTGTAGCTCAGCATTGTCTAACTGGTAAATTTGTTCACGTGTGTGATGAAGCATGTCATGATCACTGCAACTTTCCCGTTGAGAGAAAAAAAGAGTATATCTGTCACACGTGTCACAGTTCCCTCAAAAGTGGACGCATGCCAAGGCTTGCTGCTGTCAATGGTTTAGAACTGCAGGATATAATCCAGAGGAACCAGAAAGTGATCTGAACAATGGAGGTTTTGCTCTAGAAAGTTGTCTGCAGCCTGTTGACATTTCAGAAGAGATTCTCTGTTTCACTGATAACACATATTGTGTGGCTCCTGCAGAAAGAAACAATCCTGTTAGCTTCTTCAGAACTCCTCATTTGGAAGCCATGGCATTTCCTGTGCAGTTTCCTACTGGTCAGAATACACTGGATGAAAAGAGACGTCTTAAACTCACACCAAGTGCTTACTTCAAGTCAAGGCTTTTCAACATTGATGCAAGATTTGCTAAAGATACAAATTACCTGTTTTTCTCACAGTTTGTCACTGAAATACACCTGGCTAATTCCAGCATGACAATACAGCTAAGGAAAGGTAAAACTATGACCAAAGATGGACGCAAAATCACATCAGGAATGTTACAAAGTAAGACAGAAGTAGAGAAGCTGGTAAGAAATAAAGATGCAATCAGATTTATGCAGCCACTCAGAGGAACTCCAGCTTACTGGCAGAAAACTACCAGAGATCTATTCAGTATGGTTCGTCAAATAGGAACACCTCAGTTCTTTGTCACTTTCTCTGCTGCTGAGATGAGATGGCCTGAAGTGATTCAAGCAATAAAGAGACAGCAAGGTGAAGAGGTTGATTTTGAAGCCCTGGACTGGTCAGAAAAGTGTGAAATTCTAAGATCAAATCCAGTAACCACCATGCGAATGTTTGATAAGCGTGTTGAGGCTTTGTTCAGAGATTTGCTTTTTTCTCCCGCACAGCCCCTTGGTGAAATCATTGATTACTTTTACAGAGTTGAGTTCAAGCACAGAGGTAGTCCTCATATACACATGTTGCTGTGGATTCGAGAAAAGGTAGAAGTAGATGTGGATGACGACCAAACTGTCTGTGACTTTGTGGACAGATACATCTCAGCTCAACTCCCTGATCCAGTAAAACAGCCTGAACTGCACAAAAAAGTCGCTGAACTACAAAAGCACAGCAAAAACCACACAAAGACATGCTTTAAGAGTGTGAACTCTGGTTGTAGATTTGGGTTTCCAAAACCGCCATCCACAAGAACAATGATTGTGAGACAGGATGAGGATTCAGACACTGAAGCTGCAAAAGCCAAACTCAGACCTTTGTTGAACCTGCTGAAGGAACCTGAAGCTGCTTCCCTCACCATAGAGCAGATTCTGTCACGATGCAACTTGACAATGAATGAGTATGAACAATGCCTCCAAGACATAAACAAGAAAACGGCGCTGATTCTGAAACGTGACCCAAAGGACTGTTGGATCAACAATTACAACCCACACCTGCTTGAAGCCTGGAACTCTAATTTAGATGTCTCGTTAATATTGAATGCCTACTCATGTATAGAATATCTCTGTAAATATATAACGAAGAAAGAATCTGGCCTCTCTGAATACCTGAAGACAGTTATTGATAACTCTGATAAGAACACGGTCAGTGAATGTGATGAAATGAGAGCTGTGATGCAGGCTTATTCAAAAAAGAGAGAAATCAGCGCACAGGAGTGTGTGACTCGAGTCTGTGGCATAAAAATGAAAAAATGTTCCCGCAGTGTTGTATTTGTACCAACAGATGATAACCCAGTAAAAATGAGTCGCCCGATGAGCTATCTGGAAACCACAACACATGACAGTTGTAATATTTGGATGACAAGTTTGAGTGATAAATTGTCAAGGTTCAAAAATATTGAGGGGGAATCTAAAAATAACCACAGATCCAGCCGGGTGGAATTAGACGGCATTTTAATGAATTACACATGTGTGAGTCCGACCGCTGTGCAGATTTCAGCGTCGAACTAAACTTACAATAATTAGACAAAGGCTTTATAGGGTTGGCAGTCTTCCTGTTACCAGGCAGACTCAAACAAAGCATACGTCACTCCAAAACCACAATAACTTTTAACATAGTTTAAAACAGAACATCATCTTCGCGTCGAAGGCAGATGCTTCCTGTCTCCATCCTGCCCAGGCTTATCTTCTGGAACATCAGGTCCACGTTCTGCACAAAATCTCACTCATGCAGGCACAACTTTGCAGTCGCAAGCAAAACATAATTAAACTTTTACCTACTCAAAGGAGTCTATCTAATATGTGTGTGTGCGTGCACGTGCGGGGGCGCGTGCGTGCTGTGTACTGCGTACGTGTCATGACCTTTCTCACTATATGTGTCTGTATGTGTGTCTCGCCCTTAAATGCTCTCACCTCTCACCCGTTGCACTTCTGACCTTTCACCAGAACAGAGGCTCATCCTTACATATAATAACCTAACTGGAACTATATATGTAATCTACTGAATAAATGTTTTAATCAAAAGCCTCTACTAAAAGCTTAATACAGTTTCATATCCTACTCACAGTACTTGCATTCAGAGTCTGCTTTCAGTTTCACTTCTGCAAAAGCCTGCAACTTCAAAAGCCTATAACTTCCTGTCTCATTTTGGAGTTACTCTACGTGGGGCCTTTTCTTTCACCATGCAGTCTGCATACAAACATTTAAGATTATAAATTCAACTCAACAGCTTAAAGTGGTTCTTCTTGGACCTGCAATAAAGACTAATATAATACCAATATATTTGAACATCTGAATGCAATATCAATACCTCTTGTATCAATACTTCTTGTATACATATGCTTGCTATATGATTATGATGCAACAGTAATGACAGTAATAACAAAATAATAAAAATAGAATTAATAAAATAAAATAATAAATGGAAATAGTAAAAATGACAAAAACAACACTTCGTTCCCAACAAAATACAAATGCAGACCTGAGACACCAGAATATGAGGAAATGTCACTGGCTGATTTTGCTGCCTTGTGCCGGTTGGTGAGTGGTCCAAATGAAGGAAAAGATGTGCTTCCTCTTCTAAACCAGCTTGGATTTGTACAAAGGCGAAAGAATGATAAACCAGCTATAATCAGGTATTACCACTGTTCACAGGAAAAAGATCCTGAGCAATATTATGGACGACTGTTGAGACTTTACCTTCCACACAGATCAGAGCAGAAACTGAAACCACAAGGGTTCCAAACCTATCAGTCCTTCTACAACTCAGGTTTTGTACGACTTCCATGTTCAGACCACAGTGAGTCTGTGAAAAGGGTTGTGAAGAGAAATAAAGACAAGTATGAGAAGAACTCTGAGGATATTGAGAGTGCACTGGAAGAGTTTGAACAAAATAGGGATGTTGTGATTGATGAATGGTGTAATCTTGCTCCTGAATCTGAAGTTGTGAGGTTGCAATGTGATGAGAATCTTCCTGAGAGACATTCTGATGATGAGAACGAACAGGAGAATGTCCCTGACTACAGTCGTCAGTCTGATGCTGTAACAGAGATCAGAGCCGTCAGAGAACAACCTGCAGTCGATCCAGCTGTGGTACGTGTAGCTGTTGGAGATTTTTACCAGCTGCCACCAGTGCGACAGTCTAAACCTCTCTGTGTTTATGATCCAGAACAGATTGACCTATGGCAGGAACATTTTCAGATGATCACTCTAACCGAGATCATGCGTCAGAAAGATGATGTGGCCTTTGCAGAGATGCTGAACAGGATTAGAGTCAAAGAAAAGACAGATGTGCTTTCTCAGTGCGACAGAGATTTGTTGTCACAGCCTGTGACTGCACCGGAAGAATGTCCAATCGAGGTCTTACACATCTATGCCACCAACAAGAATGTGGAATCCCACAACACAGATACGCTCAAGAAGCTTCATTCAAACATTATAATCATCAATGCAGACGATTTCCAGAAGGATAAACGTACAGGCAGAATGGCACGAAGAGACAAACCATTTACAGGTGGGAGAAATGATTTACCCGACACTCTGAATGTTGCTGAAGGAGCTCGAGTCATGCTGACCAGAAACTTGGACACACTAAACGGTTTGGTCAATGGTGCTTTTGGTATACTAATAAAGGTGGTGAGATCTGAAAATGATGGACAAATAATTAAACTGGGGCTCACAATGGACAACCGGCAGCCTATGAGACACAACCGCAGTTCTAATGCAGCATCTGATGATCTGGTTTACATTGAGAGAGCAGAGGAGAGTCTGAAGTTTAAAGGAGCGGTACGCAGACAGTTTCCTGTAAAGCTAGCATTTGCCTGCACAATCCACAAAACCCAGGGTCTTACAACACAGACAGCTGTAGTTTCAATGAAGAACATTTTTGAACCAGGTATGGCTTATGTTGCTCTCAGCAGGGTGACGTCTCTCAGTGGACTCTATTTACAGGACTTGGATGAGAAAAAGATTTACGCCAATCCCGAGGTAACTGCAGCGCTCCAAACCATGAGACAAGCCAGTGTTGAGGAAATGATGCCTCTTCTTCAGGTCAGAGAAACAGCCAGCAGACCTGACACTCTTACACTGATCCATCACAATACGGAGGGTTTGCCATCTCACATCAGTGACATCAAGAGTCATCATGAAATGTGCTTAGCAGATGTTTTGTGTCTCACAGAGTCTCACCTCCAAGGCTCCTTTGTTGCAGACAGTCTTCATTTGGACGGCTACACCATGTTCAAATGCAACAGACATGTGTCCTACACAAACTTTCCTCACATGGCCAGCAGAAGTGGTGGTGGAGTTGTTGTGTATTTGAGGAATCATTTTCAGGTTCAGGTAAAACAGTATCTGCATAATGTCACTGATCTTGAGTTCTTAGTGTTAAAGGTTCAGGCTCCATTCCCTGCACTCATTGCGGTTGTGTACAGACCTCCAGACTACAGTTTGACACCATTCATGCAAAACCTGGTAAGTCTTTTAGATTCACTTGAAATAATGGACTGTCACCCAATAATTGTGTGTGGAGATTTTAATGAGAACCAGTTACAGAGTGGAAGAAAACAGATTCTGGAGCAGTTTCAGTCGAGAGGGTATTCACAGCTGATCACTTCTGCCACTACAGACAAGAACACCCTGCTTGACCTCATTTTTGTTTCTCAGCCACAGCAAAGTCTCTATTCAGGTGTCCTGAGGACATATTACAGTTACCACAACCCTGTGTTTTGTGTCCTGTCCTCCAGCCAATCATGAAGCCGTCTGGTGAGTTTTGAAACAATTACAGATCATGTTTGTTACAGTTTGTTTATTGTTTGTAGAGCATGAAAAAGATTTTTCATTGAAAAATCATATTTCTTCATATTGTCTTCCCTACTCTGTCTGTAAGAAGACCCTTTCTTATTGCAATGTTATTAATCATTTCACCAAATCATGGCTGTACTTCATGCAGAGCCGGGAGATCTGCTTTATGTTATCATGCACCTCAGATCTGAAATATGCTGCAAAAAGTATTAAACGGACATAATTTATTTTTTATTCTCATGTTTTAAATGACTAAATCTACTAATGCATTTTTTCATGGATGTTAATTGTCATCTCCTTTTTTGATACTTTTTTCACTCTGACGTATGTATCTCAACAAACGAGAGCTTCCCCTCAAAGGGCTTTCAAATATGAAATAGTAAATAAATAAATCCCAGATAAATGCAGGTATTTATTATGGGTCACATGAATAAATACAGACAATTATATTTTCTTGATTATAGTAAATTTTGTAGAATCAAATGTTTTTGGGATGAATGAGGTTTTGCTTATCATGTTTTACAGGTAAAAAAATGTTAAAAGTTTTAAACTATCTTTAGGCTACCAGAGATGTTTATAATGATACATTATGTAGAGAAAAACATTTTTACAGCTTACAGAATATGTATCAAAACTGATTTAGAAGTACATGGAAAGTTTCTGCATCCATTTTCTGACTTGGCCTTTATCCGGGTGGGTTTGGGTTTGGGTGGATAAAGCCAAGTCAGAATTCTCTGAGAAGCTGGAAAAAGCTGCTAATAAACAAAGACATCAGAAAGCGGGGGCTTTAGGTGTAGCCCCCGCTTTCTGACGCACTAATTAGATTTAGTAACTGACACCCCATACCAGCATTACATAGACACTTGGGGGCTGAGATGGGTTGGTGGGGAGGGTGGGTATTGTTAAAAGCACTTTATGTTTTGTAGATGTATTTTTTCAGACAGGGCACACACAGTTCTGTTTCCTTTGTGGGAAAACCTTCGAACTTCACCATCCTCAGCTGAAACAACAACATCTTAACACCATCTTCATGAACTGCTGAGCCAAACCTCATCCATCAGTGCTGGACTGCACAGATAACTACATGCCACAAGGAGACTGCTGTGTTATGAACTGCCATACCAGTGTGTCTTCAATGGAGAAGATGACACACCCATCACCTGACCTCCTGCCTGATCTGGATACCATCATCATGCTGCCACACTACACACCTCTGAGACCATCAATGATGACTCATACTGAGGAAACTGTATTTCCTGTCAGAGATGCTCAGTGATCCTCAGAGCAGAGAGAGGTATGATTCTTTATCTTTGATTTAAAAAAAAAATGCCAGTGTTTTTAATTCATTTAATTAATTTAAATCCTGTTTATTGCATAAAGAATTACACACTCAAATGATTATACTTCTTGACACCTTTTGAGTTTTAATTCACATTATGGATTACAAATCTATGCTTTTTCTACTCTGTCTCTCTGTGCAGGTATTGCTGTCTTCTGAGTTCTTCAGTGTCCCAACTGAGACATTCAAACCTCATTGCAGAGCTCATGTCTTTCCTCACCATCATGTGAGTGTGAGATTACTCTGGATTCTGGTTATGTGGCCTGCAGCACCTATAAGGTATTTCAACATTGTTCATTTTATAACTTATTTCTAGTTAACACAAATAAAATGTTCCTTTTTCTGTATTTTTTTAGAACAAGCTCGTAATGTGTGCCTGCATTCCAGCTTCTTAGACTCTACGCAAGTGGACAGAGTATCAGTGTTTGGCCACTGTTACAGACACCGACTTCTGTCAACTCACTTCTACTGATCAGGCACCTCACTCCAGGAAGACAGAGGGCTGCAAGCCTGTCATCGTTTCCAGTGTGGCTTTGTATTCTTGGGGTAGCACCAGATTTTTCCCACAAATATTCAAAGGTAACACTTATTATGTGTGCCTATGCCAAGAGGCACACATATTACTATTCCTCGGATTTATTATTATGTGTGCCTATGCCAAGAGGCACACATATTACTATTCCTCGGATTTATTATTATTATTATGTGTGCCTATGCCAAGAGGCACACATATTACTATTCCTCAGATTTATTATTCTTATTATGTGTGCCTATGCCAAGAGGCACACATATTACTATTCGTCGGATTTATTATTATGTGTGCCTATGCCAAGAGGCACACATATTACTATTCCTCGGATTTATTATTATTATTATTATTATTATGTGTGCCTATGACAAGAGGCACACATATTACTATTCGTCGGATTTATTATTATTATTATTATTCTTCAGTTTCCGCCTGAAATTTTGCAGCGAAACTCGCCTCGCAGTTTTGAGACAAGCTTCATATATGTTACCTCATTTTGTGCGGCTGGATCAGGAATGGTGTGCTATGACTTTTGGTGTTATAACTATTATAGTTTTTTAAATATTAATATTTTAGTGAAAATTTTCCCGCGCTTCTCTGCCAAACAGTTTTGAAAATAGGGTTACATATGTTAGATCATTTTGTGCGGCTGGAGCTGGACTAGTATGGTATACACTTTTGGTGTTTATGACTTTTATAGTTTTTGAAATATTTAGATTTTAGTGCAAATTTAGGCCAATTTCCATAGAAACAGACTTTATTTGTGGTGGGTTGGCTCTCTCTAGTGGTATACCGGGAGTAGTACGGCTGAAAATCTGTATGCTTGTTACAAAACTCCATATCCCATAATTCATAGCACCCCTCTGCCGAGTTAAACAATGGCGGACACCACTTCGTTTTATATGTCTTTTATTCATGTTTCTAGGTCACAAAATACACTTTTAAGATATTTTCAGGCGAGAATGTAGGTGTGTAAACTTCAAATATCTGCTCGTTTTATCAAGACATCCCATATTAGCGACAATTCTCTTAAGTGTTGCTGATAGCCGGCTAGCTAGCTAAGCCGCTAGCTTAGCTAGCTAGCGCCCCTTCGTGAAAAACCACCCAGGCTTGGCTGATAGTGAGGTGGCTAAAATTTGTTTAATCGCCTGATCGCTCGGCAAGGGTCTGTGTCTTAGCTGGACTTATTTTTCGTTATATGGGCCGATGATGCTGGTCGATGTGGAAAAAATAACTGAGTTGTTTGGTGGTGGAGCTACAACAGAGGGCAGCTATCCACCGGTGTGTGACAGAAAGACATGCCGCGAACGAGACATACAAGGCGGTGAGGCTACCGCCGATCGTCCGGTGTTTGCTAACGCGGAGGTCAATCGTGGATCAGGGAAAGCGAAGGCAGGAGCGTGAGGTGAACTGAATTTCAGGTAAGAAGTTATGACCTGCACTCTATTTGGGTCAGATATAAACCGAGTTTAGGTGTAGTTTATTTAGCAACAGTTCTCTTACGTGTTGCTGATAGCCGGCTGGCTAGCTAGCTAGCGCCGCTAGCTTAGCTAGCTAGCGCGGCTAGCGACCCTTCGTGAAAAACCACCCAGGCTTGGCTGATAGTGAGGTGGCTAAAATTTGTTTAATCGCCCGATCGCTCGGCAAGGGTCTGTGTCTTAGCTGGACTTATTTTCGTTTATATGGGCCGATGATGCTGGTCGATGTGGAAAAAATAACTGAGTTGTTTGGTGGTGGAGCTACAACAGAGGGCAGCTATCCACCGGTGTGTGACAGAAAGGACATGCCGCGAACGAGACATACAAGGCGGTGAGGCTACCGCCGATCGTCCGGTGTTTGCTAACGCGGAGGTCAATCGTGGATCAGGGAAAGCGAAGGCAGGAGCGTGAGGTGAACTGAATTTCAGGTAAGAAGATATGACCTGCGCTCTGTTTGGGTCAGATATAAACCGAGTTTAGTTGTAGTTTATTTAGCAACAGTTCTCTTACGTGTTGCTGATAGCCGGCTGGCTAGCTAGTTAGCGCCGCTAGCTTAACTAGCTAGCGTGGCTAGCGACCCTTCGTGAAAAACCACCCAGGCTTGGCTGATAGTGAGGTGGCTAAAATTTGTTTAATCGCCCGATCGCTCGGCAAGGGTCTGTGTCTTAGCTGGACTTATTTTTCGTTTATATGGGCCGATGATGCTGGTCGATGTGGAAAAAATAACTGAGTTGTTTGGTGGTGGAGCTACAACAGAGGGCAGCTATCCACCGGTGTGTGACAGAAAGGACATGCCGCGAACGAGACATACAAGGCGGTGAGGCTACCGCCGATCGTCCGGTGTTGCTAACGCGGAGGTCAATCGTGGATCAGGGAAAGCGAAGGCAGGAGCGTGAGGTGAACTGAATTTCAGGTAAGAAGTTATGAACTGCACTCTATTTGGGTCAGATATAAACCGAGTTTAGGTGTAATTTATTTTCGTTGACCTTTTACAATCATACTGCCACGGGAGTTTATATACAGCTGTGTGCGCACTAAGTTACTGACGTTGGACTTTATTTTATTCATTAGGGTTAGTTCATAGAGTTGCCGTGCCGTACAAACGGAATCGTCCCACATTCAGAGAAAACATTATGATTTATTCTGTCGTTACGAAGCCTCCCCTGTCATTCTCTCGCGTGTTGAAACGTCAATCATGAAACTGATCAATGATCGGCTGTTCGCTCTTATTTATCGCGCTAAACAACAGCAGCACGTTTAAGCTTGATCAGCTGTTGTTAGAATTCTTTTGATTTTAACAGCTGATGTTTGCTGGAGCATGAAGATGAAATCAGGAGATGTCCTTACTGAATCATCAGAGCTGAACTGGTGATGGAGAAACAGGTTTACACTTTAGGTGACATGAATGAGTTGAAGGGAAGTTATGAGTTGTTTCTGAGAGACAAAGACCAAGCTCCTTTTTTGTGTAGCTGACAGCTGGTAACTGTGCAGGGGCGTATCTAGCAAAGCTTTACGGGGGGGGGGCAGCTAGGGCATTAACAGAGAAAGGTGGACACAAAGATATACTTTTCTTTCTTACTGTCATATAAAATATTTAGCTTTTATTAAATAGTTATCTGAATCTCACAACCAAAGTTTGTATAATAATACACAAGATTGGCTGTAGACCATTGTTCATAATTCAGAACACTGTGTAAAAATAACAAAAAACAAAAAGTGAATGCATGTGTGAAAAGTGGTCCATAATGTAATGCTTCAAAGCGTGTTCATGCAAACATTGTCGGGTCTGCCGTGGTACAATGGGACTTCTGCTCATGAACCTGTGTGCACAGCGTCTGCAAATCGGCGCTGTACGAAGTAACTTCATCTTTACACAAAACTGTAAGCTGTCATCTGTGAAGCGTGAGCGGTGTTTGTTTTTACCATAGTTCATGGTGGAGAATGGCTGCTCTTCTGAGTTTTGCTCTCTGTAGCCGTATGAATGGCAACTACAGTGATTAGCAGCGGCATAGGCACACATAAAATTTCTTCTGAAATTTTCGCTTTCTAGTTATTATTATTATTCTCCAGTTTCCGCCTGAAATTTTGCAGCGAATCTCGCCCCGCAGTTTTGAGACAAGCTTCATATATGTTACCTCATTTTGTGCGGCTGGATCAGGAATGGTGTGCTATGACTTTTGGTGTTTATGACTGTTATAGTTTTTTAAATATTAATATTTTAGTGAAAATTTTCCCGCGCTCCTCTGCCGAACAGTTTTGACAATAGGGTTACATATGTTAGATCATTTTGTGCGGCTGGAGCTGGACTAGTATGGTATGACTTTTGGTGTTCATGACTTTTATAGTGTTTTAAATATTAATATTTTAGTGCAAATTTAGAAAGATTCTTCTTTTGGCGCCATAGAAACAGACTTCATTTGTGGTGTGTTGGCTCCATCTTTTGGTCCCACTGAAACAAATTTCAGACTTCATTTGTGGTGTGTTGGCTCTCTCTAGTGGTATGTCCGGAGTGGTACGGCCTGTCTACCCTTATTTGGGTAGCAATGACGACACTAAGCAATGACGACACTATCAACGGCACGTCTCTTCGCTCCTCCTCCGCTTTGAAATTGACCGTAAACGTGCTTTTCTGAGACAGCGTCGCTATCTCTTCAGTGGTAACGCGTCTTTCCCCCCCTTCTCCGCTTTGGAATTGAACTTACAGGGATTTTCTGAAGTGTTTACTAAGACACCCGTAAGCTTTTACAAGGTAAGTGTATCTCTCTCCCTCTGGTTTGAAATGTAGGTTTGAAAGAGATTTTTTTGTGTGTGTTTCTGGCTGAGCTCTTTGACTGGATTTCGGCACTGTGCTAAAGCTAGTTAGCGGATATTGAGCATAGCTAAGCCTCTTTGGTCCTCGTTTGACATTGACTTTGAAAGGAATTTTCTATGTTTGGACGCTAATATGTACAAAATGACTGTGGTTAGACGCTAATCGCTAATTAAGCGTATCTGCGTCCCTCTGCGTTTGAAATGCAGGTTTGAAAGATTTTTTCGTGTGTTTCTGGGTGAGCTCTTTCTCTGGATTTCGGCACTGTGCTAAAGCTAGCTAGCGGATATTGAGCATAGCTAAGCCTCTTTGGCCCTCGTTTGACATTGACTTTGAAAGGAATTTTCTATGTTTGGACGCTAATATGTACAAAATGACTGTGGTTAGACACTAATCGGCTAATTTAAGCGTATCTGCGTCCCTCTGCTTTGAAATGTAGGTTTGAAAGAGATTTTTTTGTGTGTTTCTGGGTGAGCTCTTTGACTGGATTTCGGCACTGTGCTAAAGCTAGCTAGCGGATATTGAGCATAGCTAAGCCTCTTTGGCCCTCGTTTGACATTGACTTTGAAAGGAATTTTCTATGTTTGGACGCTAATATGTACAAAATGACTGTGGTTAGACGCTAATCGGCTAATTTAAGCGTATCTGCGTCCCTCTGCTTTGAAATGCAGGTTTGAAAGATTTTTTCGTGTGTTTCTGGGTGAGCTCTTTCTCTGGATTTTCTATGTTTGGACGCTAATATGTACAAAATGACTGTGGTTAGACGCTAATCGGCTAATTTAAGCGTATCTGCGTCCCTCTGCTTTGAAATGCAGGTTTGAAAGAGATTTTTTTGTGTGTGTTTCTGGGTGAGCTCTTTGACTGGATTTCGGCACTGTGCTAAAGCTAGCTAGCTGATATTGAGCATAGCTAAGCCTCTTTGGCCCTCGTTTGACATTGACTTTGAAAGGAATTTTCTATGTTTCGACGCTAATATGTACAAAATGACTGTGGTTAGACGCTAATCGGCTAATTTAAGCGTATCTGCGTCCCTCTGCTTTGAAATGCAGGTTTGAAAGATTTTTTCGTGTGTTTCTGGGTGAGCTCTTTCTCTGGATTTTCTATGTTTGGACGCTAATATGTACAAAATGACTGTGGTTAGACGCTAATCGGCTAATTTAAGCGTATCTGCGTCCCTCTGCTTTGAAATGTAGGTTTGAAAGAGATTTTTTGTGTGTGTTTCTGGGTGAGCTCTTTGACTGGATTTCGGCACTGTGCTAAAGCTAGCTAGCGGATATTGAGCATAGCTAAGCCTCTTTGGCCCTCGTTTGACATTGACTTTGAAAGGAATTTTCTATGTTTGGACGCTAATATGTACAAAATGACTGTGGTTAGACGCTAATCGGCTAATTTAAGCGTATCTGCGTCCCTCTGCTTTGAAATGCAGGTTTGAAAGAGGTCTATTTTTTCGTGCGTTTCTGGGTGAGCTCTTTCTCTGGATTTCGCCACTGTGCTAAAGCTAGCTAGCGGATATTGAGCATAGCTAAGCCTCTTTGGCCCTCGTTTGACATTGACTTTGAAAGGAATTTTCTATGTTGGACGCTAATATGTACAAAATGACTGTGGTTAGACGCTAATCGGCTAATTTAAGCGTATCTGCGTCCCTCTGCTTTGAAATGCAGGTTTGAAAGATTTTTTCGTGTGTTTCTAGGTGAGCTCTTTCTTTGGATTTCGGCACTGTGCTAAAGCTAGCTAGCGGATATTGAGCATAGCTAAGCCTCTTTGGCCCTCGTTTGACATTGACTTTGAAAGGAATTTTCTATGTTTGGACGCTAATATGTACAAAATGACTGTGGTTAGACGCTAATCGGCTAATTTAAGCGTATCTGCGTCCCTCTGCTTTGAAATGCAGGTTTGAAAGAGATTTTTTCGTGCGTTTCTGGGTGAGCTCTTTCTCTGGATTTCGCCACTGTGCTAAAGCTAGCTAGCGGATATTGAGCATAGCTAAGCCTCTTTGGCCCTCGTTTGACATTGACTTTGAAAGGAATTTTCTATGTTTGGACGCTAATATGTACAAAATGACTGTGGTTAGACGCTAATCGGCTAATTTAAGCGTATCTGCGTCCCTCTGCTTTGAAATGCAGGTTTGAAAGATTTTTTCGTGTGTTTCTAGGTGAGCTCTTTCTTTGGATTTCGGCACTGTGCTAAAGCTAGCTAGCGATATTGAGCATAGCTAAGCCTCTTGGCCCTCGTTTGACATTGACTTTGAAAGGAATTTTCTATGTTTGGATGCTAATATGTACAAAATGACTGTGGTTAGACGCTAATCGGCTAATTTAAGCGTATCTGCGTCCCTCTGCTTTGAAATGCAGGTTTGAAAGAGATTTTTTCGTGCGTTTCTGGGTGAGCTCTTTCTCTGGATTTCGGCACTGTGCTAAAGCTAGCTAGCGGATATTGAGCATAGCTAAGCCTCTTTGGCCCTCGTTTGACATTGACTTTGAAAGGAATTCTATGTTTGGACGCTAATATGTACAAAATGACTGTGGTTAGACGCTAATCGGCTAATTTAAGCGTATCTGCGTCCCTCTGCTTTGAAATGCAGGTTTGAAAGAGATTTTTTTGTGTGTGTTTCTGGGTGAGCTCTTTGACTGGATTTCGGCACTGTGCTAAAGCTAGCTAGCGGATATTGAGCATAGCTAAGCCTCTTTGGCCCTCGTTTGACATTGACTTGAAAGGAATTTCTATGTTTGGACGCTAATATGTACAAATGACTGTGGTTAGACGCTAATCGGCTAATTTAAGCGTATCTGCGTCCCTCTGCTTTGAAATGCAGGTTTGAAAGAGATTTTTTCGTGCGTTTCTGGGTGAGCTCTTTCTCTGGATTTCGCCACTGTGCTAAAGCTAGCTAGCGGATATTGAGCATAGCTAAGCCTCTTTGGCCCTCGTTTGACATTGACTTTGAAAGGAATTTTCTATGTTTGGACGCTAATATGTACAAAATGACTGTGGTTAGACGCTAATCGGCTAATTTAAGCGTATCTGCGTCCGTCTGCTTTGAAATGCAGGTTTGAAAGAGATTTTTTTGTGTGTGTTTCTGGGTGAGCTCTTTGACTGGATTTCGGCACTGTGCTAAAGCTAGCTAGCTGATATTGAGCATAGCTAAGCCTCTTTGGCCCTCGTTTGACATTGACTTTGAAAGGAATTTTCTATGTTTGGACGCTAATATGTACAAAATGACTGTGGTTAGACGCTAATCGGCTAATTTAAGCGTATCTGCGTCCCTCTGCTTTGAAATGCAGGTTTGAAAGAGATTTTTTTGTGTGTGTTTCTGGTGAGCTCTTTGACTGGATTTCGGCACTGTGCTAAAGCTAGCTAGCTTTGAAAGGATATTGAGCATAGCTAAGCCTCTTTGGCCCTCGTTTGACATTGACTTTGAAAGGAATTTTCTATGTTTGGACGCTAATATGTACAAAATGACTGTGGTTAGACGCTAATCGGCTAATTTAAGCGTATCTGCGTCCCTCTGCTTTGAAATGCAGGTTTGAAAGATTTTTTCGTGTGTTTCTGGGTGAGCTCTTTCTCTGGATTTCGCCACTGTGCTAAAGCTAGCTAGCGGATATTGAGCATAGCTAAGCCTCTTTGGCCCTCATTTGATATTGACTTTGAAAGGAATTTTCTATGTTTTGACGCTGATATGGTCGGCTGCATCCTTCGGAGGACCCCGGCCTTCGCGGTCTACGTGGGGCCGGTCCTTCGACAGCCTTTGTCGCCTGGCTGTGACGTAATCGGCCTTCAAACGCGGCCTCCGGAGGATGCAGCCGACGTTTTGGGACACAGCTTTCGACTGTATTCCAGCGGTATCGTTTGTAATTAAAACTTTTAACAGGCGACTGTCGCGTCCGAATCAATAGCTTCGTTGTACCCACGTTTCACACCTCTTTTTCTGTCTTCATAAGGCGTTAACTACAGCATCTTTAATACCTCAACTTTGCTTCAGCCAAGGTAAGTGTCCCCCTTATATTTTCTGTGTGTGTTCAGGTGATATCTAGAAAATAGAACTGTTGTTTGTAATTAAAACTCTTAATATTAGATGGTACAGTGTTTTTACTCTCTTCCAAACAGTAAAGTTCCTCTTTGTCTCTCAGTAGGAAATCTAAACCAGACAGTACAAGGCTACATTTCAGTGTTACAAGCCAATCAGTTTGCTAATTGTTCTGTGAGATTTGTTTGCAAAGTTTAAGGTGTTAAAGCAGGAGCTGGCATTCTGTCAGAGCCTCAGCAACAAGACCGCCTCCCAGCAACGAGACTGCCTGTCAGCCTTGCAAGGTACCCAATTTTCCAATTACTCTATAACAAAACTGTTGTGGACAACAAGACTGTCTCCTAGGTTTGTTCTTGTAAGATTTGTTTGAAAAGTTTGAGGTGGTAACTGTGAGCTGTGAACATCCGGGTTTGCTTGCTGCTGGCATTCGACCAGCGTCTCAGCAACAACACTGCCTCCCAGCTTTGCAAGGTAATTACTTTCCCAATTACTGTACACCAAAATGGACTAACTGTCGTGGTCAACAAATCTGCCTCCCAACTTTCAAGGTAATCACTTTCCCAATTACAATATACAAACTGTTATGGAACTTTACTTAACAAAGCCTTAAGACCGGGTAGTGACACTATCAATATGTCTATTTAAAGAAAAGAGATTTTTTTTTTTTTTTTTTGTTCTTGTAGTCATCTTGTCTATCAATGTATCAGAGGGTTAAAATAACAAATTGCTTGAAATGCCAATAATTAATATCTGTTTTTATGCTGACATTCTACCAGATGCCGAGAAAAAATAAAAGATCCCAGGCACAAAAGAAGCGCTGGAAACCACTTGACTTGGTCGATCCTGCTGTCCCAATGCTCACTGGCCACAACCAAGATGAGGCAGTCAGTCGTTTTCCATCTGACCAGGTAATGAGGATATGGTAGTGATCACAGACAGTCGAACAGTTTTCGAAACACATTTGAGACAATTAAGAACACTTACCCATACAGTTTAGGATTTTTTTGTTATAATGTCACACACGTGGCATAACAGTGCATGGTATGCAGAACATTTAAATGAAATGAATGTGTCAGGTCACTTAATGTCTTCTATACCCTTTTTCCTGGGTTAGCAGACGGCACCAGCCAGGTTATCTTTGGAAACACAGGATAGACCCACCTCCTATGTTCCCCAGGTCCCAAGGTAAATATCAAAAAATATTCCTTTATTAAGAAATTACAAGGTATGCCCACTGTAGAATTATAGGGATTATTT